>NW_015537942.1:162405-177560 GCF_001515605.1 Sinocyclocheilus anshuiensis | reverse complement strand
TGTTTTGACCTTCTTGCTCCTAAACAGCAGATATGATTCATGTTGCTTATTTCATATTGTGTGTGTAATTAGGGTCACACACGTGTGTATTATTTCTGTATGAATGTTTGAAGATGAGGTCATGATGGTGTGTGTGTGTGTGTGTGTGTGTGTGTGTGTGTGTGTGTTCAGCGCTGGTGGTTTACTGCACTAAGAGCCGCAGGGCAGAGAGGTATTGGCAGAAGACTCTGTTACAGATGGAGGAGATGGAGTCCCAGATCCGTGATGAGATACGCAAAGGTAACACACACACACACTCACACACACACACACACACACACACACACTCTTTGTTTATTTCTGGATATTGTGCTGTCTGAAGACATTAATCAGAACATCTGTTTGTACAGTAATGAAGTGTGACCATGTGAATCTGCGGTGAGCAGCGTGTCCAGTTAAAGCAGTAAACACACATGGGTTTGGGTTGAAGTGTGTGATTGTTCTGGTAGTTGGGGGTGTTTGAAAGTGACTCAGAGGAGCTCAGCTTTCTGGATTGCAACATCTCACCATCACCAGCTCTCTCTCACTGCTTCTCTTTTCCTCCTGTTTTATCCTTGGTTTCCTTGGTAATTGAATCCCTGAATATACACAAACATCCTGTGTTGAAACAATAAGAGGATGTCTCACTTCCTGTTATCCCAGCAGGACTTCCCCACAGCACTGATCTGATATCAGCTCCACTCGTGTCCTAAAGACTGGAGACAAATGAGCTGCACTGCTCTCAGATCAGTGGAAAACTGAAGACACACACACGCACACTCATACACACACACACACACACACGCACACTCATACACACACTCTCTCTCTCTCACTCACACACACACACACACACACAGCGCTAGTTCCAGAATCAGCTTGTGACTTTTCACCACAAACCACTGCTTCACATAGAATGTAGTGTGTGTGTGTTTGTGTTTGTGTGTGTGTGTGTGTGTGTGTGTGTTCTGGTATATATGGTTTATGTTATACAAATGTGCACAATGACATGGTTATTACAACATAAACATGGTTTATGAGGTTTACACTTGCTGTGTCCCTGTAAACCAAAAAGCTTAAAAAAAAAACTACTAAACTGTGTTTTATACAAATGCCTGTAGTTGTATGTGAGGGGAGGTTTAGGTGTAGGGTTAGGGTAAGAGGATAGAAAATACAGTGTGTGTGTGTGTGTGTGTGTGTGTGTGTGTGTGTTTGTGTTTGTCCAAAGCCATTTAAAAACCAGCTGCTTCATATTAACACTATAAATCGTGATATTGTCACAGTGAATGAGAGTTTGAGCTGAAACTCATAAACAGTGTGAGAATGCCCGTATCCTCATTCAGATGGCAAAGTAAACATGTTTGTATCTCAACGGGTTTTTGTGTTGGGGCTGATGTTAGTGATCTGGTCAGCTGTGTGATGGCAGCCGTGTGTTTGTGTGTGGCAGGTTTTGCGGAGCTGCAGACTGATATGACGGATCTGACTAAAGAGCTGAGCCGCACACAGGGAATCCCCTTCCTGGAATACAAGCAGTTCGTCACACGCACCTTCTTCCCCAAGGTCTGGTCACCGCACACATGTGCCATTACAACTGTACACCAGGGCAAATAAACCTGCAGCAGGTCAAGCCATGAAGTAAAGCTAAATGATGGAAAACGTGAGATTCTCTCAGGAAACACTGAACTTAGTCACATTATTAGATAGAGTTCACTGAGCTTAAACAGACGCTCAGTGATGTTTGATCTTGAGAGTCGATGTGTGCTGTTACTGTGAACTGTAAGCAGTAAAAAAGCCCTACAAATATATGTTTGGACACTTAAGTCACATTTAAATGAGTGCTGTCAAAACGATTAATCATGATTAATCGCATCCAAAGTAAAAGTTTTGTGTACATAATATATGTGTGTGTACTGTGTATATTTATCATGTATATATAAATACACACATATACAGTATATATTTTGAAAATATTTACATGAATATATTTATATTCATATAATTTATATTATATATACATAACATATTTTTCTTAAATATATATGTGCATGTGTGTGTATTTATACATATAGGTAATAAATATACACAGTACACACACATATATTATGTAAACAAAAACTTTTATTTTGGATGCGATTAATCATGATTAATCGTTTTGACAGCACTCATTTAAATGTATAAATGCCTTACATTATATATCAAACCAAGTGATGTTTATTTTAAAGAAAGAAGCACAAGCACACTTTTTCAAGCAAAACATCAGAGGATTAGTATAATTATTATACATCGGATATAACGGCATAGATATTGTTACACTTTCCATCCGATGCTGGTGGATGATGTTGATAGTTCATGTGATTCTCTACATTGACTTCATATATCCACTGAAATCCTTCAGTCATGCTAAATATCACTGTCAGAGCAACTGGTGAAAAGTCCTTGCAAAAAATGCTTGGAAGGCCTACAGCAGTGAGGAAACCTCTAGCCACATTTCTTTAAACAGCACACTTGGTTTGATATTTCTCCAGACAGGAAGCTCAGACTGTGCTTTAAGTGTCCAGAAGTGGCAATTTTCTTACTGAAGACACTGGATTTGAGGATTTGTCCATCAACCACAGTTGTAGAAATTATTTGTAGTTTACTAAAGAGTTAAAGTCTCCAGCCAGGCCAGGAAATGTTGCAATTTTCCAGTCTTGGTGTCTGCACAATACTGGGCACAGAGACAAGAAACTCCTGAATACTCCCTCCAGCGCACTGACACAATAGACTGCATTTAGGGGAATTCTGTGTGTGTTTGCTGCTAATAGACTTTTACTGTGAGCTCAAACACACTGCAGTCCTGCTCTTGCTCTGCCTGACAGGGGATGGGAATCATAAGCTCAGGACCTTTACAGCTCCATTAATGTGGAGAATGCAGCTATTTTAGAGCGGTTAAGGAAAGTGAAGATGTGAACGAATGCTCCAGCATTGACTGTGTGTGTGTTTGTGTAGATGTGCTCTGACTATGAGAGGCGTCTGGTTCAGCCCATGTATGAGAACGATCCTCTCGGCCCGCGAGCTCTGTCTGAGACGCATCCTCTGCTCCAGGACTGGCAGGTGAGACATGCTACGATCGATGTCCAGAAACCTCCCTGAGCGCTCTCCTGTCGGCTCATTATACCACGGCTCGTGTAGGTCGTGTGTGTTTGCAATAAAGCACAGATTCAGCAGAGTCATCTCTAACAAGAACTCTGTGTTTTTGCGCAATACGCCGTCTTCTGAGGAAGCTCTTGTTTCCTGTCAGCAGCCTGTCTTTATTTTTTTTTATGTTAGCTGAGATTATTTTAGTGGGTCGCTATGAGTTTCATAATGTTTGAAGAATTGTTGCACAGTTGGAAAATTATTATGTGCAATTGTGAAACTGCAGTATTGTACATCGGGGTGTTTTGTAAGATGAAGAATTGATTTGTCAAAAATCACAATTGCAGAACTGCATGAACTAATGACTCATGCCAAACATTATTCTTGAAAGACTGTATAAGGGCATCATGTAGTGTGTTAACATGTTAATGCACGTTAAGACCCACTGCATGCATACATACTCACCCTTTAGCAGTTTGGAAATCAATGCTTTATACTGTATTATGTGTCTCTTCTCTCTGTGTAAGTCGTCTAACAGCGTGCGGCCCAACCTGGAGGAGGGAATCACCCTGTTTTCCACTCTTCTCAACAACAAACACTTCCTGGTCACCTTTGTTCACGCTCTCGAGCAGCAGAAAGACTTTGCCGTAAGAGACAGGTGAGTACAGACAAACACAAACGAGAACAATAACAGGATCCAAGCACAGCCCAACGCTCCTGCGACAGTCTGACAGCACAGCCGCTCTACAGACTACTGTTTAGTCTCGTACCCAGAAACCAGTGCAGAGATCTTAAGAACATATAATGCAACATCAAGAAAGTTTATATCCTCTAAAGAAACCGTCAGTACAAGAACAGAGCTGTCAAATGAGCCCAGGGCCTCGTTTCTAAAACGCACCAGAGAATCCATGGCACGAGTCGTGGTGATTTTGTGATGTGTTCCATCATAACTGAAGCAGGGCTTGACAGTGGACCTGGATTTGTGAGAGTAATGACCGTGCACTAACAGATTTATGCAGTCACCATATTATACTTGCATTTCATTTAACACAGTTAATCTTGTGGTAGTTTAATGATTTATTTGCTTTATTAAAAACAATTAAAACAATAATACATAAAATGGATAAATTCAAGAGTAAAATTGTAAGTAAAACAGATGCTGTTTGCACTAAGGGAGGCACAGTTTGAGTGCAGCTTTTTCTGCACAAAACTGTTTAATAAGCAGCTCGCTAGGTTGAGAATTTAAGAAAATCTCAGTAGACGTTTCACAGTGTCAGTTGCAAGTGTTTAAAAGTGCAAATTGAATACAGTTACAGTAAAGGCAGACACTCTACACGGTTACAGTTCAGCGTTTGACATCTCGTAAGTAGCACTTCAAGCACATCCTTATGCATTCATGTGTGTGCAGCTTCAGGAATTGCACTAAAATAACAAAATATTGCTCTTAGAAAATGCTCTGAACGGCTAGAGTACGATCAATCGCTATTGGGAAACCAGGCGCAGATGATTTGGTCCTGGCTGAGATGTTGGAGTTCTTTGACTTTTGTTTCTTGGCAGTAGTTACTACCTGCGTTGCAGTAATTGATCAGCACTTTCGCTGTGATTTCTAGGGCCCGTGTTGTCACGCGTGTCTGATTAGCTGCAGTGTTGGTGTCCGGTGAGGGAGCGCTTCCTCTGTGTGGAGTTATTCACCGACTCTATCCACACCGCCCTCAGTGTGAATGTTCTCAATTACTGATGTGTCCGCATTCTTTCATTGACGTTTAGGTGCAATCTTGCCTCTCTGCTCACGATTGCCCTCCATGGTAAACTGGAGTACTACACCAGCATCATGAAGGAGTTGCTAGTGGATTTGATCGACGCTTCAGCCTCCAAAAACCCCAAACTGATGCTCCGGCGGACCGAGTCAGTGGTGGAGAAGATGCTCACCAACTGGATGTCCATCTGCATGTACAGCTACCTTAAGGTTTGTGAAGAGTTCAGCAGCTGATTTTACTGTTTGGCTTCAGTTCATCGACTGTATGAGCACGTCCGTTTCTCTCGCACCCTCAGGAGACGGTCGGCGAGCCGTTCTTCCTGCTGCTGTGCGCCATCAAACAGCAGATCAACAAGGGCTCGATCGACGCCATCACGGGGAAGGCACGCTACACGCTCAACGAGGAGTGGCTTCTTCGAGAAAACATCGAAGCCAAACCGCAGGTGAGCTCCAACACACACCACTGACCTTTCTTTCCACCTGTGAAATCACACTGTTTGGCCTCTCATCTCCTCCGTCTACCTTCCAGAACATCAACGTCTCCTTCCAAGGCTTCGGTATGGACTCAGTGAGCGTACGTGTGATGAACACGGACACCATCTGTCAAGTGAAGGACAAAATACTAGAGGCCTTTTACAAGAACCTGCCCTTTTCTCAGTGGCCTCGAGAAGAGGATGTTGATCTGGGTAAAGAATCTCTGAGCATGGTGAAATCAAGTTGTTTAGAGCAGACAGACTTGTTAAGCATTGCATCAGAAGAATTAGAACAGGGTAGATATCACAAACTGAATTAACAAGCGAGATATGAGGATGAAAAGTTACATTTTTATTTGTGACGTGGCTGCTTTCATACAGCTCATGCTCTTCTGTGTTGTGTGAGACATTGAGAAATTTGACTGAATTTGATCCAGAAGATCATTTGACTATTCAAATATGGGACCAGTCCTAACAGACCTTCCATCCATCAGTAAATGTGTCAATAAAACAACAAAACTGACAAGGAGTCACTACTCCTAATTTGTCTTTTTACTTTAATAATTATTATTTAATAATTAGCTTTCCTAATCGAAAAATAATTAAAAGCCATTTGCCATTGTTTTTACTGAATTTTATTTTATTTTAAAGCTGTAGCCCGTAACTTTTTTTGTTGTTGTTGTTAAAAATGATCCTAAATCAATATTTGAGCAAGTACATAACCAGCCAGTGTTCAGAACTATCTCCGGTAAGCTTGTTTTCTAATTTGAGTGGTACTGGTAGGTTTTCGCAGGATATACAAGCATGCCGCCGTTCTTCTTTGCATCATTGTGTCATGTCTGTAAACATAAAGAAGTTGTCCCGGCTAGTAGGTTATATTGCACGTGAGGATGCTACAGACTTTTCTCACAGCAGCTGGAATAATTAAACTTATCATTTTGATGGCGGATTGTAATCCAGAAAGATTCATACGACAATCATCAGTGACAACTGGATATTCACCCGTAGTCACCAGTAGTTTACAGATAACCTAATACACACTAAATACACGTAGTCACATAATGCTGATGAAGGTAAGATTAACATTTTGAGAACAGAGTATAACAGTAATAATAGTTTGCACGGTTTGATGTGATATGAGCTAAGCGATCGTTAGATTTAATCACCATTGGTAGCACGATTTATTGTAATGCTTTTTTCCTCAGTTGGTAAGAACAAAAGTGGCAGACATGTTACTTACTCATTCAGATGTCAATATCTGGTGAAAATTCTTATTTGGGTCATACTTCCAAGACGTAGAATCTGTGATTCCTAAGTATAGGATCCACAACGGTGTGGTGACTGACAGCCACACATTAGATTCATCGGCGCTGGCGCTGGAGCCGTGCCGGCGCACAACCCACGTAAATAAGATAATTCTGCAAAGAAAATGCAATTGCAGGTTTCAAACACAGATGGCGACAAAGAGGCAAAACTTACGGAATGCAGCTTTAAATATGTAAATGCATGTTTTAATATGAAAAAGCTGTGTATTCAAGTGTAATGTCATTAATGTCAGTTTATGAAGGGACTTGTCCAGTTTTCTGAATGAATGAAGCGTCAGGTTGAGACTCTAGTAGTGATTGTGGTGGCTCACTGTGATTGGTCTGTCCCGATCAGAGTGGTTCCCAGAGGGCCGCAGCAGCAGAATCCTGCAGGATCTGGACAACACGTCTGTCATGGAGGACGGCAGAAAAAAACTCAACACCGTCTTCCACTATCAGGTGTGTGTGTGTGTGTGTGTGTGTGTGTGTGTGTGCAAACTTTCGGAAATTATGTTTTATTAACAAGGTTCGGGAGGAGCACGTCAGATACTTAACCTAATTAACACAGGTGGAGCAAACTCAAGTTAATCAACACCATGGTATAAATACAGCTGACTTACCTCTATCCATTGATGGTTTATCAGCATTCAGTTTGCACCTTTTGCCATTATATCTCAGACTCAACTTCTCCCATCCAAACGACGAGACCTATACTGGGAATTTTTTCGGACAAAATTCTATTTTGTCGTGCGCTTAACTTTCGGATGCAAAGCAGCACCAAGATTTTCTGATGTGTTATCAGAAGCAGCTTATTGGATTCGTCAAACAATTACGCAAAGTAATCCTCATAGCATCTACCCTTTTAGACAACTCAAATTGTTCTGAGCATTGAATTCCCTGTCAGATGCTGCAAGAGTGCTCCCGGTGGAGCAAATATGTTTCTCTGTCGACTACCGGCGAGGCTCACCCATCTGATGCAGTGAGTTTTGAATTCCCGTCACATGCTGCGAGAGCCTCCCGGTTGAGCAAACCTTGCCTTTCCGTCAGACTACCGGTGAAGCTTACCCATCTAATGCCGTTAGTATTGAACTCCCGTCAGATGCTGCAAGAGCCTTCCCGGTCAAGTGCATATGTTTTCTTTCAACTACCGGTGATGCTTACCCGTCCGATGCCGTGAGTATTGATCTCCCGTCGGATGCCGCGAAAGCCTCCCGGCCACACAACCTTACCTTTTCCATTCTACAGTCGGCGAGGCTTACCCGTCCGATGCCGTGAGTATTGAGCTCCCGGCAGATGCCGGCGAGAGCCTGCCGGCCACACAGCTTTACCTTTCCGTCTTACGTTCGGCGAGGCTTACCTGTCCGATACCGTGAGTATTGAGCTCCTGTCGGATGCAAGCGAGAGCCTCCTGGCCAGACATCCTTACCTTTTCCATTTTCTATGATCTGCGAGGCTTACCCATCCGATGCTGTGAGTATTGAGCTCCCGTCGGATGTCGGCGAGAGCCTCCCGGCCAGACATCCTTACCTTTTCCATTTTCTATGGTCGGCGAGGCTTACCCATCCTATGCTGTGAGTATTGAGCTCCCGTCGGATGCCGGCAAGAGTCTCCTGGCCACACACCTTTACCTTTCCGTTCGATGGTCGGCGAGGCTCAGCCGTCCGACGCCATGAGTCTCGACCTCCCGCCGAACGCTGTCCGAGCCCTCTCAGCTAACCTCATGTCTTTTCCCTCCGCCTGGCGAGGCTTACCCGTTCGATGTCCTGAGTCTTGATCTCCCATTGGATGCCGTGAGAGCTCTCCCAGTCGGGTTTTCCTTTTCTCTCTCCCCACCCGGCGAGGCTTACCTGTCTGATGCAGTGAGTCTTGATCTCCCGTCAGACGTCGGCGAGAGTTCTCCCGGTTGGGCTTCTATACTTGCCGCCCGCAAGCGAGACTTATCCATCCGATGCCGGATGTCGTGAGAGTCCTCCTTGCCAGACGGCCCAAAGCCTTTTTACCTTGCCAAACCGAAAGGACCCACACGTCCCACTGATCAGCAGGGGTTTGTCAGCCAGTAGGGCTCGTATGCCGACACCGTGAGCTGTTTCAATCGAGGCAACTCGAGCCCTTATGATCGGGCTATACAATCACGCTGCTCCTCCCCCATTGGCTGGTAGGGCTCACCAGTTCCAACGCTGTGAGCTGCTCCCGTTGAGCATCGGCTGGAGCCCCTCCCGACCGGGCGCCCCAAACCACATAGTCCAATACCAGCAGCCGGTAGGGCCTACCCTTCCAATGCATAAGTCGTTCCCACCGGAGTTCGTAGGCTCTTCCCTGGCGACTTCTCAAACATCAGCCCCCGCCAGATCTCAGTGCTTATTTTTGGGGGGTGGGGCTCCTTAGTCTGGCAGCTGTCCTTTGTTCAATTGCTTTTTGGGGGGTACTCTAGGTTCGGGCCATTCCCGAGCTTAGAGCCCTTCCCCGGACAGCACGCCAAATATGCATTACAATACTTCAGCTAATTATATGTAAGCGTGAACTCGTGAAATTATGTTTTATTAACAAGGTTCGGGAGGAGCGCGTCAGATACTTAGCCTAATTAACACAGGTGGAGCGAACTCAAGTTAACCCTTTAAGCGCCAAAGTCGCAAAATTGCGACAAGACTTCATACTTAATCAAATAGACTGTAGTTCCTAATATGGTGTAATATCTCATTTGTATTCCCTACCACTAGATGGCAGACATGTAGTACTTCGATTCTAAACCAAAATTACGTCACGTTGCTATTCAAAGTGTTTGAGGAAAGAGCAGAGCAAGTGAGCTATCGTGTCATTGATGCGGAAGCAGTTCAGTTCATAGCGTGTGGGTAAGCTGTGAGATTTGTGAGAGAAAATCGCCAAATGGCTAATAAAAAGTTGTACCATGAGGAATTTACAGTAGATCTCTATCTTTAAGCCCTTTCAAGCCACAAGCTTTTGAAATCTTGATGTCAAAATCCAGCATTTTTCATGACTTACCTCTATCCATTGACGGTTTATCAGCATCCCTCCTCCGCCCCATCTCCTCACTTCGAGTTCAGAATTTGATAACCTACTTCTCTGTTTTACCCCTTCTCTGTTTGTTTGATTAATATTTTGTCTAAATTGATAATGCCTTTAGCTGCCATGACTCTTGAGACAATTGTAACGCATTTTGACCATATTTAAGTCCATTACACTGAATTCAGCAGATTTTCCCCCAAATTAGTGCAGAATTAGTGCTAGAAACTGGCTAATTCACACAGAGCCAACATGGAACCCATGGACAAACACATTCAGGCCCATATTGAAATGCCATGAAATGCTGGCGGTGTGACCCAGAGAATAGCTCTGTGCGCATTACCCTAATGACCTCTGACCTGTCTCTTGCAGATCCCAGATGGAGCATCACTGGCCATGAGCATGAAGGACAAGAGAGAGAACACACTGGGCCGAGGTGAGGATCACACCGACCTCACATACACACCATATCCTACAAACTCAGTTACAATCAACTTTTGTTCTGTTGATTCACAGTGAAAGATCTGGACACAGAGAAATATGTTCATCTGGTGAGTGCGCTGACGTCTCTCTCACACTAGGGTTTTCACATGTGTTCGGTCATCATCTGTGCCATACTGATAATCAAGAATCATATTTGATCAGTGATCTCGATTGCTCAAACTAGCTGTTGTAAGCAGATTTTATCATGGTCACGACTCACATAATCCAGCAGTTCTTCACTGGGCTTATACAGTAATGGGAGTTAGTCTTATAAAGCCTCTCTCATAAACTCTGGTCAAACACTCTCTCTAGACAAAGACTAGACAAAGATTATCAGACCCTTCAAACCCAAATGACAGAAAATCCGACCAATCACATCTCTCATTTGCACTGTGGGGTTTGGCCTTCAGTTTCACAACTGCACAGCTGAGGAAAAAAAAATAGGTTACGTAATTGCCATGATAAAACATTTTTTGGCAACGCAACAGAGAATGATCTGAAAGGTGATATCAGTTGGGTCTCTCAAACAGTGTTCATGGGAAACGATTAATAACTGGCCTAAAGCACTGATTGAATTAGAAAATAGCATGTGAGGAATTACAGCAAAACACTTCCCAGAACTGTGAACAGAAGAGCAGTTACAGCTTAGGTCACTTAAGTCAGACTGTGTTACACTGATAGTAGCAGTGGATATACGTAATCACTCTGAGCTGGTGGATTGATGATTTCTGGGTAACGGCTCGATGCTGTGGTTTGCCTGCAGGTGCTGCCACACGACGAGCTGACAGAGAGCAGGAAGTCCCACAGACACAGTCACAGGAAGAAGGTGTTACCTGAGATCTACCTGACACGCCTGCTCTCCACTAAGGTAACGCTCGACTCTGCTGTCTGTGCGATGCTCTGCAGATACAAACAGTCACAAGATTCCAGAGCAATAACAATAAGCATCAGTGCAGAATACCCTACTGACCTTCTAAAGACTCGGAGGGTGGGGAAATGAGAAAAGGTTACTTTCACAATTCAGAGCCTCTTCTCCAGTCCACACGCAGCACTCGATGAAACCGTAACATCCACTCAGAATTAGCTTTACTGCCAAATACACGGCAAACAGAAGCTTCCAGAATATAACAACAAGACACAAGCTATGTTTCCATCCAAAGATTCGAATTAAACTTATGCTCAAAACTGGAATATCGCATAAAACATTTGGGAATAAAGCACTGTTTCCATCCAACGAGTCAAAGAGAACAAAATCATCACTTCCTGATAAACTGGCACTAAATATCCCTAAGAAAACTAGGAGAAGCCACTGAATATAATAATTTTCATATATGATAAATGACTTGCGCCTCAGAGCGAGCAGACGTTACACAATAAATGCTGTCAGTGCTTTCGGAGGTGTAAGACAATTATACAGAAATATTTTGACGACAGATTTAGCTCAGACCTTTCAGAATGACCATAACAACATATAGATGCTGTGAACGAGATCGGTCCGCTGCTAGGCAAGTTATCCCGTCTCATAGCGCAAAGTCACATGACTTTTTCGATGCGCATGGAGGAATTTATTCGGTAAATGTGTTTCCATCATAGTTTATGCACATTTTTTCTTATCTGATAAAAAGTTTATCCTACTCAAATTCTACATTTTTAGAATTTATGCGCATCTTGGCGTTTCCATCCAGCGTTTTTTATGCGATATTCCAAAATGTGCATAAAAATAGATGGATGGAAACATAGCTACAGACAATAGAGGTAAAATAAAAATATGATAAAGGATAAAAAGGTAAAACAAAAATAGAGTACACTGCTATGTCTGGATATATGGTTCTGTGTAGAAGTCTGAAGCAGGAACACAGGCTTAATTTAGTGCAGAAGCTGACCCATGTCTACAGATAGATTCTTGTGCAAGTCTCTGGTCTGTCCAGATGCAGCAGGATATAACGCAATCTCTACTGCATCACCCACCGGACCCAGCGTTTGCTCAATCCGGCAGGGTCCTTCAGGGCAACCACAAACATGAGCTCATCAACACACCGCATGTTTCAAAGGGACAGTAGATGTTGGGAAAAGGTCATGAAGACAAATGATGATGGATTATGTGAATGTCTTTGTCTTGCACAGGGAACCCTGCAGAAGTTCCTGGACGATCTGTTTCAAGCCATCCTCAGCATTCCTCCAGAGAAACCACCGCTAGCTATCAAATACTTCTTTGACTTCCTAGAAGAACAGGCGGACAAGCGCGGCATAACCGACCCCGACACGTTACACATCTGGAAGACCAACAGGTATGGATTCACAGAACCATGAGGCGTTTTAAACTTCCTGCTGTCATTCTGCACAGTCCATGTTTCATGGAAATGTAATAACTTGCTCCGCCACTGTCAATTAATTGCTGATCAGTAAGGTCGCTTACTGTTCAAGTCCTTGCAACCAAATACTTGTCAGGCAGAGGCAGTTTTTACCATCCATTCAGATCCCTGTGGATGAAACAAGTCCCTGCAGCACATTGCAGAAGTTAAAGGGGTTTGCTGTTGACTACTGTGATCTACAGTGAGATTGATACGAGCTCTAGCTAAGGATCCTGAAGGAGAAAGAGCAGGAGCAGTGGATGAGTGTTAACTGTGATGTTCTCTGCGTGTCTCTCTGCAGTTTGCCTCTGCGCTTCTGGGTCAATATCCTGAAGAACCCTCAGTTTGTCTTTGATATCGATAAGACGGATCACATGGACGCGTGTCTGTCTGTCATCGCTCAGGCTTTCATTGACGCCTGCTCACTCTCTGACCTGCAGCTGGGCAAAGTAAGAACACACACACACATGTTGGGTTTCCATGTTTTATGGGTTCATTCCATAGGCATAATGTTTTTTTCTACTGTACAAACTGTATTTTCTATCCTCTTTAACCCTACACCTAAACCTACCCTCACACACAACTACATGCACTCTTAGATTCTCAAAACACTTCATTATGTGTGATTTATAAGCTTCTGTCCTCATGGAGAACAAAAAATTTCCCCACATAGTCAATATCTACTGGTATTACTATCCATGTGGAGATATTTGGTCCTCATAATTTAAGGAATGCCAATACACACACACACACAAGCATATCTCATAACAATTTCTATGTGTTTCTGTATGGCTGAACGAATATAAACATGTTTCTGTCCATATATGGAAATGGCAGCATTCATCACAGGAGCATCTCTTCATGTGACATCAGAAGAGAAAAGTCAAGTGAACTCTTTAAATGAGCAGTGTGAGAGAATGAGGGAATGACCTTTGTGGTCAGATTCTCTGCACTGTAGTTTCTGCCATTCATGTCTGAAGGTGTAGTCACCTTTGTGAGCAAAAACAAGTCCATTGTGTATTGTCAAGTATGAAGCACAGCTCACACAGAAGTCACTTTCAAACCAAGCAGCTATCTGGTGGTCAGCGCTACAAATTCATGTGACCAAACTGAAAATGAGCAAAACCTACATGGGGAGATTCCTATTGGAATGACTGGATATCGCATACAGAATTTTGCAGAGCAATGTGAGCACATCTCAAGGATTAAACCAGACAAGCAGTAGAGAGGAGAAATGTAGAAAACAGGTCACATACATTTTCAGCTGTTCAAACCAGTGTGAATTTTGCAGGAACTAATATGGTATGAACCAAAAAAAAAAAAAGATTGCAGCAGGTTTGATTTTAATATATTTACTGATTATAGTTAAGCATACAGATGGTAAATCCCTGGCTGAGTCTTGATCATTAATGACACATTATAATCTCTCCGATCACAAACAAAACACAAGAAATCAGTGGAGCAAATCATACAGCGTCGTATACATTCTGCATCTGATCGATTGCTTTCTTTATTACAGGATTCTCCCACCAATAAGCTGCTGTATGCCAAAGAGATCCCGGAGTATAAGAAGAGAGTGCAGTGTTACTACAAGCAGATTCAAGAGATGGCGCCGCTGAGCGAGCAGGAAATGAACGCTCACCTGGCCGAGGAGTCGCGGGTGAGCCGAGCGCACACTTCTGATTACGAGATGATATAAAGAATCACGCAGTTGAGATTTGCTTTGTAGTATTGCATATATCGCTTTATGTGAGTGTACTGTATGTAAGATTGGATATACTTATAGTAGCTGTACGTTAATAATTATTCATTCTATCCACTGCATTATACATTTTAAATATGCCAGAATGCAAAAATATCAAGTACATATAAAATATATACATTTGTAAACTTACAAAGAATTTCTGAATGCTTTTTGCTGCAGAGATACAGGAATGAGTTCAACACTAACCTGGCCGTAATGGAAGTCTACAAGTATGCCAAGAGATATCGCAATCAGGTGAGTCGTTCCTCCTGCTGTCTGTCCGCACACCTGCGGTGGCGTAACTGTCCTGAGCGTGTGTGAGCATGTGTGAGCGTGTGTAAGTGTGTGTGACCGTGAGTGTGTGTCTAAGTGTGTGTGAGTGTGTGTCTAAGTGTGTGTGTGTGAGTTTGTGTGAGCGTGTGTGAGTGTCTAAGAGTGTGTGAGTGTGTAAGCGTGTGTGATTGTGTGTGAGCGTAAGTGTGTGTAAGCGCGTGTAAGGGTGTGTAAGCGTGTGTGAGCATGTCTGAGTGTAAGCGAGTGTGTGAGTGTAAGCATGTGTGTGTGATCACGTGTAAGGGTGTGTGAGCATGTCTGAGTGTAAGCGTGTGAGTGTGTGTGAGTGTAAGTGTGTGTGAGTGTGTGTGAGTGTAAGCATGTGTGTGTGAGCGTGTGTAAGGGTGTGTAAGCGTGTGTAAGTGTGTGTGAGCATGTCTGAGTGTAAGCGTGTGAGTGTGTGTGAGTGTAAGTGTGTGTGAGTGTGTGTGAGTGTAAGCATGTGTGTGTGAGCGTGTGTAAGGGTGTGTAAGCGTGTGTAAGTGTGTGTGAGCATGTCTGAGTGTAAGCGTGTGAGTGTGTGTGTGTGTGTGTGTGTGTGTGTGTGTGTGTGTG
>NW_015537942.1:159776-162345 GCF_001515605.1 Sinocyclocheilus anshuiensis | reverse complement strand
TGAGCGTGTCTGAGTGTAAGCGTGTGAGTGTGTGTGTGTGTGTGTGTGTGTGTGTGTGTGTGAGTGTGTGTGAGCACGTGTGTGTGTAAGCGTGTGTGAGTGTGTGAGCGTGTAAGCTTGTGAGTGTGTGTGACCGTGTGTGAGTGTAAGCATGTGAGTGTGTGTGAGTGTAAGCGTGTGAGTGTGTGTGAGTGTAAGTGTGTGTGAGCGTGTGTGTGTGTGAGCGTGTGTGAGTGTAAGCATGCAAGCGTGTGTGTGTAAGCGTGTGTGTGTGAGCGTGTCAGTTTGTGTAAGCGTGTGTGAGCGCGTGTGAGTGTGTGTAAGTGTGTGTGAGTGTAAGTGTGTGTGAGTGTAAGCGTGTGTGAGTGTGTGTAAGCGTGTGTGTAAGCGTGTGTGAGCGTGTGTGAGTGTGTGTGAGCGTGTGTGAGCATGTGTGAGTGTAAGCGTGTGTGAGTGTGTGAGCGTGTGTGTGTAAGCGTGTGTGAGTGTGAGCGTGTGTGAGTGTGTGTGAGCGTGTGTGAGCCTGTGTGAGTGTAAGCGTGTGTGTGAGTGTAAGCATGTGTGAGTGTGTGTGAGCGTGTGTGAGTGTAAGGGTGTGCGTGTGTGTGAGCGTGTGTGTGTGTGAGTGTAAGCGTGTGTGAGTGTAAGCATGTGAGTGTGTGTGAGCGTGTGTGAGTGTAGGATTGTGTGTGAGTGTAAGCGTGTGTGAGCGCGTGTGTGAGTGTAAGCATGTGAGCGTGTGTGAGTGTGTGTGAGCCTGTGTGAGTGTGAGCGTGTGTGAGTGTGTGTAAGCATGTGAGCGTGTGTGAGTGTGTGTGAGCGTGTGTGAGCATGTGTGAGTGTAAGCGTTGAGTGTGAGCATGTGAGTGTGTGTGAGCGTGTGTGAGTGTGTGTAGGCATGTGAGTGTGTGTGGGCCTGTGTGAGTGTAAGCGTGTGAGCGTGTGTGAGTGTGTATGAGCGTGTGTGAGTGTAAGCATGTGTGTGTGTGAGCATGTCAGTGTGTAAGCGTGTGTGAGTGTGAGTGTAAGCTTGTGTGAGTGCATGTGTGAGTGTAAGCGTGTGTGAGTGTGTGTTAGCGTGTGTGAGTGTGTGTGAGTGTAAGCGTGTGAGTGTGTGTAAGCGTGTGTGTGAGCGTGTCAGTGTGTGTAAGCGTGTGTGAGCGCGTGTGAGTGTGTGTAAGCGTGTGTGAGTGTAAGCGTTTGGGAGCGTGTGTGAGTGTGTGTAAGCGTGTGTGAGCGTGTGTGAGCATGTGTGAGTGTAAGCGTGTGTGTGTGTGTGTGAGCGTGTGTGAGTGTGTGAGCGTGTGTGAGTGTAAGCGTGTGTGAGTGTGTGAGCGTGTGTGAGTGTGTGTAAGCGTGTGTGAGTGTGAGCGTTTGTGAGCCTGTGTGAGTGCAAGCGTGTGAGCGTGTGTGAGTGTAAGCGTGTGTGAGTGTGTGAGCGTGTGTGAGTGTGTGTAAGCGTGTGTGAGTGTGAGCGTTTGTGAGCCTGTGTGAGTGCAAGCGTGTGAGCGTGTGTGAGTGTAAGCGTGTGTGAGTGTGTGAGCGTGTGTGAGTGTGTGTAAGCGTGTGTGAGTGTGAGCGTTTGTGAGCCTGTGTGAGTGCAAGCGTGTGAGCGTGTGTGAGTGTAAGCGTGTGTGAGTGTGTGAGCGTGTGTGAGTGTGTGTAAGCGTGTGTGAGTGTGAGCGTTTGTGAGCCTGTGTGAGTGCAAGCGTGTGAGCGTGTGTGAGTGTAAGCGTGTGTGAGTGTGTGAGCGTGTGTGAGTGTGTGTAAGCGTGTGTGAGTGTGAGCGTTTGTGAGCCTGTGTGAGTGCAAGCGTGTGAGCGTGTGTGAGTGTAAGCGTGTGTGAGTGTGTGAGCGTGTGTGAGTGTGTGTAAGCGTGTGTGAGTGAGTGTGTGTGAGTGTAAGCGTGTGTGAGTGTGTGTAAACGTGTGTGAGTGTGAGCGTTTGTGAGCCTGTGTGAGTGCAAGCGTGTGAGCGATTTTAACTTTTTAAAGGTATTTTAATTGTGATCTCCGATTTTTGGACCCCACTGTATAATTATTAAAGAATCCTCTTCTTTTATGGCGCATTTAGCATATGTAAGTGTGTGTGAGTGAGTGTGTTAGTGTGTGTGAGTGTGTGTGAGTGAGTGTGTGTAAGTGTGTGTGAGCGTGTGCATGAGCGTGTGTGTGTGAGCGTGTGTGAGTGTAAGCATGTGTGAGTGTGTGTGAGCGTGTGTCTAAGCGTGTGTGAGTGTGTAAGCGTGTGTGAGTGTGTGTGAGCGCGTGTAAGGGTGTGTAAGCGCGTGTTAGCGTGTGTGAGCATGTCTGAGTGTAAGCGAGTGTGTGTGAGTGTAAGCATCTGTGTGTGATCGCGTGTAAGGGTGTGTAAGCGCGTGTAAGAGTGTGTGAGCATGTCTGAGTGTAAGCGTGTGAGTGAGTGTAAGTGTGTGAGTGTAAGCTTGTGTGTGTGAGCGTTTGTAAGGGTGTGTAAGCGCGTGTAAGTGTGTGTGAGCATGTCTGCTGTGTAAGCGTGTGAGTGTGTGTGTGAGTGTGTGTGTGTGTCTGTGTGAGTGTGTGTGTGTAAGCGT
>NW_015537942.1:156394-159367 GCF_001515605.1 Sinocyclocheilus anshuiensis | reverse complement strand
GTGTGTGTGTGAGCGTGTGTGAGTGTAAGGGTGTGCGTGTGTGTGAGCGTGTGTGTGTGTGAGTGTAAGCGTGTGTGAGTGTAAGCGTGTGAGTGTGTGTGAGCGTGTGTGAGTGTAAGCGTGTGAGTGTGTGTGTGAGCGTGTGTGTGTGTGTGTGTTTGAGTGTAAGCGTGTAAGCGTGTGAGTGTGTGTGAGGTGAGCATGTCTGAGTGTAAGCATGTGTGTGTGATCGCGTGTAAGGGTGTGTAAGCGCGTGTAAGTGTGTGTGAGCATGTCTGAGTGTAAGCGTGTGAGTGTGTGTGAGTGTAAGTGTGTGTGTGAGTGTGTGTGAGTGTAAGCATGTGTGTGTGAGTGTGTGTAAGGGTGTGTAAGCACGTGTAAGTGTGTGTGAGCATGTCTGAGTGTAAGCGTGTGAGTGTGTGTGTGTGTGTGTGTGTGTGTGTGTGAGTGAGCATGTGTGTGTGTAAGCGTGTGAGTGTGTGAGCGTGTAAGCTTGTGAGTGTGTGTGAGTGTGTGAGTGTAAGCGTGTGAGTGTGTGTGTGTGAGCCTGTGTGAGTGTAAGCATGTGAGTGTGTGTGAGCGTGTGTGAGTGTAGGGTTGTTTGTGAGTGTAAGCATGTGTGAGCGCGTGTGTGTGTAAGCGTGTGTGAGTGTAAGCATGTGAGTGTGTGTGAGCGTGAGCGTGTGTGAGTGTGTGTGAGCCTGTGTGAGTGTAAGCGTGTGTGTGTGAGCGTGTGTGTGTGTGTGTGTTTGAGTGTATGTGTGTGAGCGTGTGAGTGTGTGTGAGCGTGTGTGTGTGTGTAAGCGTCTGTGATTGTGTGTGAGTGTAAGCGTGTGTGTGTGAGCGTGTCAGTGTGTGTAAGCGTGTGTGAGCGCGTGTGTGTAAGCGTGTGCGAGTGTAAGCATGTGTGAGCGTGTGTGAGTGTGTGTAAGCGTGTGTGAGCGTGTGTGAGCGTGTGTGAGCGTGTGTGAGCGTGTGTCAGTGTAAGCGTGTGTGAGCGCGTGTGTGTAAGCATGTGTGAGTGTAAGCATGTGAGTGTGTGTGAGCGTGTGTGAGCGTAAGCATGTGAGTGTGAGCGTGTGTGAGTGTGTGTAAGCATGTGAGCGTGTGTGAGTGTTTGTGAGCCTGTGTGAGTGTAAGCGTGTGAGTGCGTGTGTGTGTGTGTGTGTGTGTGAGCGTGTGTGAGTGTGTGTGTGTGAGTAAGTGTGTGTGTGTGTGTGTGAGCGAGCGTGTGTGAGTGTAAACTTGTGAGTGTGTGTGAGCGTGTAAGCGTGTGTGCGCGTGTGTGAGTGTAAGCGTGTGTGAGTAAGCGTGTGAGTGTAAGCGTGTGTGAGCGTGTGTGAGTGTGTGTAAGCGTGTGTGAGTGTAAGTGAGTGTGTGTGAGTGTAAGCATGTGTGAGTTGGTGTGAGAGTGTGTGAGTGGGTGTGAGCGTGTGTGAGCATGTGAGTGTAAGGTGTGTGTGTGTGTGTGTGTGTGTGAGCGTGTGTGAGTGTGTGTGAGTGTAAGTGAGAGTGTGTAAGTGTAAGCATGTGTGAGTTGGTGTGAGAGTGTGTGAGTTGGTGTGAGCGTGTGTGAGTGTAAGCGTGTGAGTGGGTGTGAGCGTGTGTGTGCATGTGAGTGTAAGCTTGTGTGAGCGTGTGTGAGCGTGTGTGAGTGTGTGTGTGTTTGAGTGTGTGAGAGCGTGTGTGAGTGTGTTTGAGTATGTGTGAGCATGTGTAAGCTGTGTGTAAGCGTGTGTGAGCGAGTGTCAGTGTAAACATGTATGAGTGTGTGTGAGCGAGTGTGTAAGCGCGTGTGAGTGTGAGTGATTGTGTGTAAGTGTGTGAGCGTGTGCATAAGTGTGTGTGTGAGCGTGTGTGAGTGTAAGCATGTGTGAGTGTGTGTGAGCGTGTGTCTAAGCGTGTGTGAGTGTGTAAGCGTGTGTGAGTGTGTGTGAGCGTAAGTGTGTGTAAGCGCGTGTAAGGGTGTGTAAGCGCGTGTAAGCGTGTGTGAGCATGTCTGAGTGTAAGCGAGTGTGTGAGTGTAAGCATGTGTGTGTGATCGCGTGTAAGGGTGTGTAAGCGCGTGTAAGTGTGTGTGAGCATGTCTGAGTGTAAGCGTGAGTGTGTGTGAGTGTAAGTGTGTGTGAGTGTGTGTGAGTGTAAGCATGTGTGTGTGAGTGTGTGTAAGGGTGTGTAAGCATGTGTGTGTGTGTGTGTGTGTGTGAGTGAGCATGTGTGTGTGTAAGCGTGTGTGAGTGTGTGAGCATGTAAGCTTGTGAGTGTGTGTGACCGTGTGTGAGTGTAAGCGTGTGAGTGTGTGTGAGTGTAAGCTTGTGAGTGTGTGTGTGTGAGCGTGTGTGTGTGTGTGTGTGAGTGTAAGCGTGTAAGCGTGTGAGTGTGTGTGAGCGTGTGTGTGTGTGTAAGCGTCTGTGAGTGTGTGTGAGTGTGAGTGTGTGTAAGCGTATGTGTGTGAGCGTGTCAGTGTGTGTAAGCGTGTGTGAGCGCGAGTGTGTGTAAGCGTGTGTGAGTGTAAGCATGTGTGAGCGTTTGTGAGTGTGTGTAAGCGTGTGTGAGCGTGTGTGAGCGTGTGTGAGTGTGTGAGTGTAAGTGTGTGTGAGTGTGAGCGTGTGTGAGCCTGTGTGAGTGTAAGCATGTGAGTGTGTGTGAGCGTGTGTGAGTGTAGGATTGTGTGTGAGTGTAAGCGTGTGTGAGCGCGTGTGTGAGTGTGTGAGTAAGCGTGTGAGTGTGTGTGAGTGTGTGAGTGTAAGCGTGTGTGTGTGTGTAAGCTTGTGAGTGTGTGTGAGCGTGTAAGCGTGTGTGAGAGTGTGTGAGTGTAAGCGTGTGTGAGTAAGCATGTGAGTGTGAGCGTGTGTGAGTGTGTGTAAGCGTGTGTGAGTGTAAGCTTATGTGAGTGTGTCTGTGTGTGTGTGTGTGAGCGTGTGTGTGTGTGTGAGCGTGTGTGAGTGTGTGTGTGTGTGTGTGAGTGAGCGT
>NW_015537942.1:144171-156286 GCF_001515605.1 Sinocyclocheilus anshuiensis | reverse complement strand
AGCGTGTGTGTGTGTGTGTGTGTGAGCGTTAGCGTGTGAGTGTAAGCGTGTGTGAGCCTGTGTGTGTGAGTGTAAGCATGTTTGAGTGTGTGTGAGCGTAAGCATGTGTGAGTTGGTGTGAGAGTGTGTGAGTGGGTGTGAGCGTGTGTGAGTGTAAGCGTGTGAGTGGGTGTGAGCGTGTGTGAGCATGTGAGTGTAAGCTTGTGTGAGCGTGTGTGAGCATGTGAGTGTGTGTGTGTGTGTGTTTGAGTATGTGTGAGCATGTGTAAGCTGTGTGTAAGCGTGTGTGAGCGAGTGTCAGTGTAAACATGTATGAGTGAGTGTGTTTAAGTGTGTGTGTGTGTGTGTGTGTGTGTGAGCGTGTGTAAGCTTGTGTGTGTGTGTGAGCGTGTGTAAGTGAGTGTGAGCATGTGTGAGTGTGTGTAAGCGGATGTAAGCATGTGTGAGTGTGTGTGAGTGTGTTTGTGTGTGTGTGTTAGTGTGTGTAAGCTTGTGTGTGTGTGTGTGTGAGCGTGAGCATGTGTGAGTGTGTGTAAGCGTGTGTGAGCGTGTGTGAGTGTGTGTAAGTGAGTGTGAGCATGTGTGAGTGTGTGTGAGCGTGTTTGAGCGTGTGTAAGCTTGTGTGTGTGTGTGAGCATGCCGGCAGCAGGATGCAGATGCCCCGGACAGATGAGAAGGTCCATTCTTGAGCCGTGATTGAGCTCATTTCTGATGACAGCTGTGCTCTGAATAGGGCTCCTTTGACCTGAAAGTGCAATCGCATGGGGGTTTGCAAAACAATGCTGATTATTGTGAATGTGCAGAGCACGGCACGAGTGTGAACGAGCCGGATTGTGTTTAAATTCTCTCTCTTTCACGTTGGTCAAAGCACTGTTTTGTTTTTTTTAGTATTTCCAACTTAAATGCATTTAGTTTTGCAATCTGAACAGATAACACTACATGTGCTCATTTCAGACGTAAAGGTGAAGTATGCAGTTCCTGCCTAATGTCATGTAGTGGAACTACAAAAATAATGCATATTCAAACAACCTTTGCAAATGCTCCTTTCACTCATCACACCTTTATGTGTACTCTTATCCTTACAGTATCTTACTATTTTATCTGGGGCTTGACAGTGAAGGGCTAACGTGAGTTTAGCAAGAAGAAACTCTGCAAGTTTGTCGGCTCTATTGAATTCCAAACGTACCATCAAATTCTTGTAAAAACACTGCCAGTTTTTAACCTTGTTTTTCCACATTGTCTGTCTCGGCATAATTTGGCAAATCTTTAAATTTTGACTTCTGTGCACTGAATCTGAATTTTTTCCCATGCACCACGTCAACCATGTTCAAGTCAGCCTGCTACAGTGCCCACACCCCAAACCCCGCCTGATACAGTGGCAAATGGTAAAACTGTTTGCACTACAAACCAGTGTGTTCATAATAAAGATAATACATTAAAATAAAAAGGCAAGACTGACCAATTTGCAATATCAAGCAGCAAAACGAGCTGATTTGTACAGCTAAAAAAACACGGATGACACCGGAAGCTAGTCCCATAAAAATGACAAATAGCTCGCTCTTACGGCAAGAATGAAGTGGATATACAGTGTGCACTGGATTACAGCAAGCTGAAATTCTGCAGTTTTAGTACTTGGCTCAAGTCCAAGACCATGTTTTCAGGAGCGTTTCACTTTGGACTGAACTTGAATGAGCCGGTCTCAACCAGTCATAGAAAATATAGTCTCGGACTTGAGTCTGTACTGGAGTACTACAGCACTGCAGTTCCGAATGCTTTAGATGCTGTATTTTAAAGCAAACAAACTGATAGAAATGATTTTGTGATCTTTGGCTGAGTTTGAGGCTGTGAGTAGTTTAATGATTTACTTCATAAAAGTGACATCTTGAACATTTTCAGTGTTGGCCCTATGTTACAAAAAGTTCCATTAATGTGTTCAGTGAAAGCAGTGTGAACACAGACTCACAGAGACTCGTGCATGTTGGAATCCTGTCATAGTCCCATCTCCTCTAACTGATGTCAGAATACCTTAGAAAAAGACTTCAAATAAACTGTAAGTATATATTGATGTGTGTGTCTCAGGTGGTCAGCGCGCTGGACTCCAGCCCGACGGCTCGACGCACTCAGCTGCAGCACAAGTTTGAGCAGGTCATTGCGCTGGTGGAAGACAACATCTATGAGTGCAGCAGTGAGGCCTGACCGCCGCCTCAAAGGACAGAAGCCCTGACGTCCATATCTGATCAAAACTGTCCCACATTCACTGAATCAATGTGGATAATCAAATGAAGTGAGGGGGAAACGTCCATCATGTTTCACCGATTGTTCTTGCTATGATGAGTTTGTTGGTTTTCAATCTCTATAGTATTCAATTATTGACTTTGAATTAGGAGTTTGTTTAATTAATTGTGGACTCCAGGGTCCTGGGGCCCTGCAGTCATGTGACGCACTGACCCCACGCTTGGGGAGAGCCAATTATGCACTGGATTATACAAGACCTTCTCCATAGCAATATTTATAGCTGTATGATGATTTCATAGTGTTATTTGAATAACGTTTCTCTGATGGGATATTTTTGCCTGCACTGTTCAACGGCAGTCCATTTTAATTCCACGATGCCTTGGACTACAAGTTACTATATGATTAACATATAATAGGCTTGAATGAGACTGTTGCATTTGTATTAATTATTATTATTTGAAGGGTTTGGGTCTTTCTTTGAGTCCAAACCAAAGTGTGTGCATAATTTTTGTAGATATTCTGCTGGAAATGTTTAATTTTTTTGGAGAAAGAGGGAAATTTTATCAATAAAGACAAACTTTAATAAAACATTGTGTAATGTTCCCAGTTTTTTGTCACATCCATGCACATTTTAGTAAACATTTTTTGTTTTACATGAGCCTTTATTTCTGCTTTGCCTCTATATTTTGTAATCTGCAGACAAATTCATGTCTTTACACATGAGCATATTTAATCGTAATTCTTCCATAGACGACATTTACATCTAAACGTTCAGAGAATTGTTTCGCTGGGTGTGTGGTGAATCTCCTGAGGTCTCTTCTGGCTTCAGCACTCAGTCTCACGTCTGGTCAACATCAAACTTTATAAAGAAAGTACATAGACTCAGAACATAAGCCTACAAAAGGTTATCCGGTGAAAATCTGAACTTTACAAAATCATAACTGACTATAACTAAATATTCATCTAACAGCTGGAGTATCAGGCAGAACCAATGGAACAGCTGTTGAGATAAATACATAGAGATGCCATCAAGTTACTAAACACATACACAATCACCTGCAGTACAAACATACACTATAACTATAGAGATCTGGTTGGCCAGTTTTTGCAAAACGTGTAAGATTCAAGGGCAGAAATGTGTGAAGTAGTAGATGTAGTTGTTGGCTGGATGAGCGGAAGCCGAGTAGATGTGGAGTGACATATTTGGCCTGTAGGAGGCTGCTGGGTGGATTTGTCCAGCTGTCGGTCAGGCGGGAGCCACCTGACTGGACGAGACCACCGAGGACTGAGTCTTACTGGAGGCCGTCATGCTGGTCTCTTCCTCACCAAACGGGTTCTTTCCACAGCAGACCGTAGTGAGCATGCAGTTCCTGAACTGGACCAATGCAAACACATCCAGGATTATATACAGCAGACGTCAGTTCCAACCCTGCTTCAACAAACCTGCCTGTTGTAGCTATCTGTTAGGTAAAATGGTAAGTAATAAGGCTATGAAGTTGAACCGTTCAGTGTATTAGCCATTAGCCTGCAAGCTTATTAGATGTCGTATGACGTTTGATCATTTGGTAAGAACATGCAATAAAGATGTTGAGATCCACCCTACAACTTGTGACAGCCACAGCCCTGATGTTCCTTCTTTTAAATTTTAACAACAAACTATATCAGTTCAGCCAGTTACTCTTAGAATACTGAAACTGTGACGGGCATGTAGTTTGTAATTTGGTGGATGGCACAGTGCTGTCTGCTCTCCTTCTCTTCAGTGTTGTTCATAATGTATGAGGGAGTCATTGAATTATTCACTCAACCCTTTTATTCAAAAACACTGATTCATTCAGGAATGAAAGAGCATGAGCATGAACTTCTGTGTGCTGCTTGAATACACACAACAGTTCGTTCTGCTGCGTCTTTCTTTAGAACTGTTTTTAGTTAGTATACTTAGTACGTAGTACATGATTTAGAACGGTCTCACCTGTCTGTTGAGTACGATGTAGATGACCGGGTTGTAAAGCGCTGCACTCTTCGCAAAGAAAGCAGGTATTGTCATGACTACAGGACCAAACTCCGCCCCCTGATTACCAAAGATATACCAGGCCACGCTGGCATACGGCACCCAGCACACTAAGAACGAGATCACCATGACAACCACCATACGTGTCACTTCCCGTTCGGCCCTCTGGGTCGTCTCTGATTCCTGCTGCTGAGCAGCGGCCTAACGACAGAAAACAAATGACAGAAAACAATGAGCACAATATGTGCTGTTCATGGTCCTGGATGCTGATTGGTTCAGTGGTCCAGCTGTGTTGATGATATATGTGAAGCAGCTGCACAACACTCAACTATTAACCTTACATGTCAGGAAGTAGATCATGTGTCCTTTGTGTAGTAACTGCAATGAAAAGCACTAAGTATGTGCTTGTTTGCTATATATGAATTGATCATTTAAAAGGATAGTTCACCCAAAAAGGAAAATTCAGCATTTTTTTGTCCATACATTGGCCTGCTAACCAAAACTGTCTGGTTACCAACAGTCTTCACAATATCTTCTGTGTTCTACAGAACAAAGAAATACATGTTTGTGTGTGTCTTACCGCATGGACAGTGCAGAGAAGGCGACTGTAGCAGAAGAAGATGATGAGCAGTGGGATGGAGAAGTGCAGGATGAACATGTAGATGACAAACGAGGTGTTGTTGATCTCAGGTTTGGGAGTGTAGTAATCTATTCCACAGGAGCACTGCATTCCCTCTGGAATATACCTGCACACAGTCACATGACCAACAAACCTCCAGTCAGGACATCAGTATCAGTTCATGAGCTCATTGTCCTGTCACTGACTGCTCAACTTCACACTTCACTGTTGTGGGCAATTCAGTTGACAAATGAGTGAACAAAGCTCTGTGTTTTGCTGAAGACTGTGATGGATTACCTGGACCAGCCCAGCAGGGGCGGCATGCAGCAGGTGAGGGCCATGACCCAGGTGAAGCCCACTCCCACGATGGCGTGCTTCTCTCCGAAACGAAACGTTGTCATTGGCTTACACACCACAATATAACGCTCGACAGCCAAAACCACCAAAGACCACAGCGCGATCTCACCTGACAAACACAGAGAAGATGAAGATCTTGATCACTTCAGCTCCAAACTTGGTCTCCTCTTAGTCCACTTTAGAGATGGCAGAGAGGATAATTAAAGGGGTCATATGATGCTGCTAAAAAGAACATTATTTTGTGTATTTGGTGTAATGAAATGTGTTTATGCGGTTTAAGGTTCAAAAAACACATTATTTTCCACATACTGTACATTATTGTTTCTCCTCAATGCCCCGCCTTTCTGAAACGCGTCGATTTTTACAAAGCTCATCGGTCTGAAAAAGTGAGGTGTGCTCTGATTGGCCAGCTATCCAGTGCGTTGTGATTGGCCAAATACCTCAAGCGTGTGACGGAAATGTTACGCCCTTACCATACTGTGATGATGCCGTCTGGCCGGAGCGACGAGACAAATCAGCGACCAGCACGGATCAGCTCTAGGCATGACGAAGCGGATATCGTCCTCTTTTGGAAGGTCAAACAAAGTAGTTTCGCTTTCACAATGAAGCACACAGCACCTTCACGACATGGTGGTGGCGGCAACAATACTACAGCGAGAATAAAAGTTGCGCCTTCTTTCTTTGCGTGAACATTTGGGCGGCGTTATGCAAATCTTCCCACATCGTGACGTAGGTATGTGGGGGCGTGTTAGAACAAGTCGTTTTAGGTAGGTGTGGCTGACTCTTAACTTTTATAAAGAATATCTCTTTGGATTTGAGACTTTAGTCTTTGCAACTTTACAGATCTTCTTTATGCACCAAGAGCTTGTAACACTCCAAAGAGAAAGGAAAATTTTAAATCGCATCATATGACCCCTTTAACATTCGAAGATGATATAAACATGTGAGATTTGCTATATTGTACATATTGCTTTGTGTGAGTCAGACAGACAGTGAGACAGTGTGTGTCGGTTATACATATAACACCGTGTCCTAACTACACGCAACGTGACAAGATTCCAGCGACAAGAAAATTTGTGTGTCCACACCAAACACGACGCGACAGAATCAATCAAATATCACAGCCAATCAGAAGCGTGTGTGTGTGGGCGGGTTCTCTCTGGAAGCGCTCTGCACTCACAACGAAATGGATGTTTATAATCTAATTCATAAATATTAAAGCTTTTTTACATAATTAAATGTACATACTGAGTGACTGATACCATGGAATACACTCGGTTGGTTCGCAGTTCGCAGTTTTAACGTACATCTTTGCTTTCATTTATTTTCAAGATCTGAGGTAAACTGTCTGTTGTTGCTTTCAGTATGGCTATAAGGTCACGCAAAATGATATTTAAACTCTTATTAGACACTTTTAACATTGAATAAAGCACATTATCTGTACCTGAGATTATCTACTGTACTATAGTTTGTATGTTGTTCCAGCCGTGACCTCGCGGAAATAGAAACCATTTCTAAATTAGAAATTTTGCATGTAGCCATCGCGGCTAGTTAGGACAAAAACTCCGATTAACATGGAAAAGATACCTTTTATCGCGTGTCGCGTCGCGTGTAGTTAGGACACGGTGTAATAGTTGTAAGGTTAGTAATTCAAGTTTTGCAGTGCTATTGGGGATTATAAAATCTGCATGATTCTGGTTTCAATGTTTTGGTGTCATTAAATTACTATAAACTTATGTATGTCTATATATGTATATATATATATATATATACATATATATATATATATATATACAGTATATATATGTGTGTGTGTGTGTGTGTGTGTGTGTGTGTGTGTTCTCGTGCACCCCATGGTTCAGTCCCACGGCCATCAGAGAGAAATAAATATCGGCAGGCAGGTCCACTCACAGAGATGGTGGGCAGAGCACAAGGAGAGTCTGACGGGATTTCTTTCCCTTTCAGGCCCCATCTGTTACTCCCATTATAATTGTATAATATGTGAGCCTTAATTCTGAGGAATTAGATGCAGTGCTTGAAACTGTAGGTGCAAGATCATTCCAAGTCATGCATGAATTGAGGATGTCACCAGCTAAGATGGTGTCCCTCATATTTTATCAGGCTAGTCAACTGTTCGAGGTTGAGCTGCGTCCCCCAGATGTTGGAATCTATTAGGCAGGTGGCTCCCTTTGTTGCCAAGA
Source organism: Sinocyclocheilus anshuiensis (assembly GCF_001515605.1). Classification (NCBI taxonomy): domain Eukaryota; kingdom Metazoa; phylum Chordata; class Actinopteri; order Cypriniformes; family Cyprinidae; genus Sinocyclocheilus; species Sinocyclocheilus anshuiensis. The sequence goes on along the minus strand of NW_015537942.1, from coordinate 148,866 downwards.
CTAGACAGTGGCATCAAGTGTGAGTAGCTCCCCGTAAGCCCTCCTTGATAAGCCATCTTTAGGGTTGAGGCCATCATGCTGAGGCCCCCACTCTCTAGATAGCAGTATTAAGTTTTGTATGACTCTCTGTGAGCCTCCTTGGAAAGCTGTCCTGACCATCGGATGTAACTAGTCCTCCTCTCACTTCAGAGAGTCATTTGGTAATCCTCCTTTCACTATAGAAAGTCATCCTGTTAAGTTCCACTCGCCTGAGCTCCACCTAGGTCCTCTATGATGCCTCCTTAACAGGTGTAGGATGTAGCTAGGGTGCCTCTCGCTTGAGACAGTAGTTATGCTAGGCCTCCATCCTCTGAGCTCTGCTAGGGGCTAAGTTGCTGACTCTCTGCTATATAAGTGCTGCCTCCTTGGCCATCTTTGAAGTGAAATGTTGTTAGGCTCCCCCTCGCTATAGAGAGTCATCCTGCTGGAACCTCTGCTGGAGTCTGTAAGCCTCCTTGGAAAGTTGTCCCAAGTGTAGGGCATAGTTAGAACTCCTCTCACTTTAGAGAGTCATTATGCAAAGGCCTCCATCCTTAAACCTCACCCAGGCAGTAGTGCCAATTTGTTAGGGTCTCTGGGAGCCTCCTTAGCTAATGCCTTTACAGAGTGGAGTGTTGTCCCACTCCTTGGAGCTCTGTCTGGGCAGCAGTATCAAGTTGTTAGGCTCTCTGTGAGCCTCCTTGATAGCTATCCTTAGCTTAGGGCATATGTGGGCCTCCTCTTGCTTTAGAGAGTTGTCATGATGAGGCCTTGGTCCTTACAGGCTCAAGTAGGCATAAGTGCCAAGTTGTGAGGCTCTTTGTGATTTTCCTTGGTCACTGTTTTTAATTCTAGAGGATTCCTAAGCCACCTCTCACTATAGAGAGTCGTCCTTTTAAGGCTTTCACCCCCGGAGCTCTACTTAATTAGCAATTCTGAGTTGTTAGGCTCTCTGTAAGCCTCCTTGGAAGCTTTCCTAAATGTGGAAGGTAGTTGGGCCTTCTCACTTTAGAGAGTGGTTCTGCTGAGGCATCTGCTCCCCAGAGCTCCGCTGGGATAGCAGTTCTGAGTTGTTAGGCTTTCTATGAAAGCCTTGGGAAATTGCCCTGAGCTTGGGTTTGAACCAGATCTCCCCAAGTATAGTGACAGGCAAGGGAACTATCTTGCTTCCCTGTGCCAGTATTCCCTTAAAGGTATCATCTAGTAAAGAAGGTTAACGTTACCAGACCTTTGAGCTCTTCCCTTGGGATGGGCACTCCCAGTAAGGAAGGGAGGAAGCTGTAAAAGCCGGGACTTTCCTTGCATAGGGTGTAAAGCTTAGGGAGTGGTCATAGGGAATACTGTCAGTTCTGATGGTGCAGACTTAATAGGGGATTGCTGACTCCGGCAGCTAAGACTGTTGAGTCCTTATTTGAGTGCATGTCACAGCCGATCTGGCAGTCAATCCCCTCAGCATGGCATAGTGAGTATTTGTTCCCCATAGAAGTCTTCTCAGATGCAGTGCGAGTTCCACTTGAAAGGGAACGTCTCAGGTTACGCATGTGGTTCAGTGGTTCCCTGAGAGGGGGCTGCCTGTTTATGTCTCCTTCAGACAAAAAAAGTGTATGACATACACTACATTCATACAGTACAAATAAAATGTCAGTAATTAAGAAAATATGTACACTGATTGAACTGTAAAATTAGATTAGTCCAAGATTAATCTGGAAGATGCTGCTTTACGACAAAAAAAAAAGAAAAAACAAAAAAAACGGCATAAGGTCATAATCTCATAAAAGTCATAAAAATTACTCTAATCCATTTGGATGGTTAAATTTTTTTTAATATTATTATTTTTTACTGTAAAAACACTGTAAAACAATGATTTTAACCCTAACCCCAAAGACAGTACAGCAATTACTACCTACATGTATAATTAGTTTTTGCATTATAGTAATGAGACTTGAGGTTGAAATGTGGGTTATGAACTCGATAATATCACAATGCAAAATCCAAAAGAATACAACTATATATACATATTTAACATTTTAAGAACTCTACATAAAAAAAACTAACTTAAAATTTGTATTACTATACATTTGACTGTAATACATTAAAACACCTATTATAGTTAAGAGAACAGTGATAATTACAAAAATAAATAAATGAATGATAAATAAATAAAAACACTTAAAGATAAAACATTAAGATCTGCATGAAAAATGTGAAACAAAATTGTCATGAAAATAATGCGAAAAAATAGGCTCGGTTTTTGAGTGAAAGGTGATCATGACATATTTTTGTGAGAATCACCCAAATTTGACACCAGTCTTTATTACCACAGCAATACCCACACTGTGCTTCTGATTGCTATCTGATGAATCTCTCAGGAGTGTTTGTCTGCAGAGATGAAGCACTCACCGCCCAGCGTGGCGAAGAAGCCTTCGATGTTGCAGCCGGTGACCCCCAGGACGAAGTATCCGTGCAGCGAGGTGTAGAGGGTGACGGTGAAGCCTCCCACCACCATGAACAGGTCGGCCACGGCCAGATTGAGCAGGATGTAGTTGAGCGGCGTGCGCAGCTTCTTGTGCTGCACGGTAACGTAGAGCGTGAGGAAGTTGACGGGGAATGCAGTGATGATGAGGAAGAGCATGTACGCCGCCAGGAGCGAGTACTTCCATGGCTCTGCCAGGTAGTACTGCGGCTCCTCAAACGGGCTGCGCACCAAACCCGTCCTGTTGGACATGGGCACGTAGAAGTTCGGACCTTCCGTTCCATTCATGTTTGGTTCACTGGTCAAGGGTCACAATGGAGAAAGCCGATAGATGAGTGAACCTTCTTCTCAGTAGAAAGCGACTGAGAGCGAGATCTGCTCCGCGGGACGCGAGCGCCTCTCTTATATGCCCCCCATGTGCCCAGATTAAGCGCAGATGAGAGATTACAGTGAGGTGCTGCAATTTGGAGGAATGGAGTTACAGGCAGATTGGGGTCAGAGAGGCCTGATAATCCACAAGGTTAAACGGCCGTAGGACAACAGCAACAGCAACAGCAACCAACCCCGTAACTTAATGGATATGTCTCTATAAGGGTCAATTCACAAACTCCAACAAAAACCACCAGCGCAGTCATTGGGCTGTATTGGGTCAGTGTTTTGTTTCCCAACATCTGAAATCCAACTGCACGCTTGTTGGTGTTTCTTGGGTCTTTATCCAGTACTGAACCCCAGACAGCTGCTCTGATGAAGCCCAGCCACACACACTTCAGCTTTATAAACACATGATTACTTACACAATGACAAAAACAACGAGTACTGCTGAAATAATGCTGGATGGAAAGAGAGAGCTAAAGTTCAGTGTGGGACAGAGTTCATTTATTAACCATCAAACAGTAACGTTTCAGAGCGAGAACAACCTGACAAAACATCACCACGGTTACCTGCTCAGGTTTGTGCTACTGGTTTGCCACTGATGATGTCTCTTCCTAGAGGAGGAGGAAACTGGCTTTTGTTAGGTAAATTGACATTAAAAACTTTAAAGAGGTTCTGTAATCAAACAATATTCCAAAGAAAACATAACAAAAATTTCTTATTAAATATTTAATTGGGACATGGCAAAAATATTTACTCAGACCCACTCGGAGGTAAAACATACTCATATAATTCACTTAATTGTAAAAACCAGTATGATTTCCATCTTTTAAAAATAATATGTGAAGACACTGAGCATGGGCACACTGTCAGAGCGCTGCAGAGACACTGAAACCACACATTAACATCAACACTCAGTTACATCACTGTGTGCTTTTGGGCCTTTTCCTTCTCATTGTTATCATTATTTGTGTGTAAATGTATGTCTGTAATTTAATGTTACCAATGTGTTTGCAATGTTTAGTTTTTATTTTACCATGCAAATAAAGCCATTTGATTCTGAATGTGTAAGATGGACTAGCCATTCGTCCAGACCACCTTACAGAAGACAAGCAGTGGATGGATGATGGGAATATGAAAATGTTCTGCTTATTACTGACTTGTATGACAAAACCGGTATTGAGAGTGATGGTCATATATGTGGAGACTGACCTCATGATGTCAAACACAAAATGTTGACTGGATCAGATTTGGAGAACATGACAAGAGAACATGATAAAATGGTGAAAGGAAAACCAGCAACAATTTTTTCTTCTTTTGATTTTTTTTTCTTTATTCATGTTCTGATTGCAAATACATCACTGCTATTACAAATGGAATGTAATAGTGTTTTTTCATCTCTTAAAATATGTTTAAAAAATCTATTTACTTTATTTTTTACTTGTTTCATATTTGTGGACATCCCCAAAAGGAGGTTTTGTCAGGTTTAGCTCATTTCTTGGTGCAAATTTGTCCCCAGAATAAGGCTAAGTTGGTACAAACGCGCTCACACAGACTGGTTTTCTGTGGTCTTTCTAGTGCTTATGGTAGGCATCAGTTACAAAGTTTTTGTTGATGTTTCTAGCATCTCACCAGCTGTGTCCTGATGATCTCATGCAACACCTGAGCTTTACAGCAGCCACTTTTACAGGCAAAAACAACTCACACCTACATGAAGCAATCAACACAAACACTTGAGCTCTACTGACAGGAAAACATTACAATACATGTTAGAGGCATAAATATTACTCTTTATTTATATTGTCTGAATCTAAGCAAACGTGTTGAAGTGG
>NW_015537942.1:114015-143909 GCF_001515605.1 Sinocyclocheilus anshuiensis | reverse complement strand
CCGTGAGTGTGTGTGTGTGTTTGTGTGTGAGAGTGTGTGTGTGTGTGTGTGTGAGTGTGTGTGTGTGATAAGGCGTATGTATGTCCTCACATGTACAAATGCTGTAATCAGCTTTAGCAGCTGATCCGGCTGATCCTATCAGAGCTCTGCGCTGAGCTGGCATTTACTGACGCGTTTCTAGCTGATCAAAGCACAGTCCTACAGACACGCAGGTGAAGTGATGGTCTGGAGGCTAATCCAGGCACTAGCTGTGCTAGCTGGGCTCGTCGATGGGTCTGCGGCAGTACGGACAGCAGTTGTGCTGAAGAACAAGCAGCTCGTAGTCCTCACTGTGAAACATCTGTGAAAACACCACAACACAATACAGTCAAACATCACCAGAACAGAGGGCCGAGCACGTGATCGAGCGTGTGTGTACCTGGAAGCAGGAAGGGCACATGGTGATGCTGACGTCTGGCAGCAGAGAGCGGTAGTACTGCCAGCTGAGCGGTCTGGGCCAGCGCTTGATCAGAACATCTCGTCTGGACATACACCTCAGCACGGCACGATTCACCAGCACCGGCACGAACGCACGGCCACCCTGCTGTAAACACCAGCACAGCACACTCACACACTCATCTCACACAGCACTTCAGTGACCAGGAACCCTCTCACCTCAAAGCTGAGTTTGGTTGTGAACGGATCGTCCTCTGGGTCTTCAGTCCCATCATCCAGCCTCAGACACTGGGATTCTGACACACACACACACTCTGAGTTAAGCACACTGCACTGTATGTCCTCAGCCTGCTCTGTTTGTTTGATTTCAGTGATCAGCAGCCCAGAGAGCCCAAGCATGGTAGGACGCACCTCTCAGTTTAGGTTCTAGGTTTCTAAGCAAACGCACACTTTCGCTAATATCTAACATCAGGGGCGGTTCTAGGGTGAGTGGCCCAGACACATTAATGTATGTATCAGAATACACGGGATACACTTCAAATAAAAGTTGCATTGGCTAATTGGCTTATTTTTTTTTAAATAGGCACGTATAATTAATTATAATTTGCACTTACAAATTGCATAAGTATTATTTGGGCCTATGAGATTAATGTTTTAAATATAAAATTTAGAATGCAGAAATATGAAATCGTAGAAAAAAAATAGAATGATACTTTTAAAAATGAGACTAAAATTGCCAGTAGGTAGCAGCAAGCCACTGTCTTGATGACAGAGTCGTTAAGTCATTTATTCAATCGATTCGTTCAAAACGGTTGATTCATACAGGAACGAAGTAAGAATCTGTTTTTATGAATGGGTCAGTGAATCACTGATTCAAAAAACGCAAATTCATGCAACATGGCTTTGCTTAGAACCATTTTCGCGAAAATATTTTCTCTACGATTTAAATCACTTAGTATTAACTTATTGTTTATTGAATTTTGTTGCCCTGATACTTATAAAAGACTGCCACAGACCATTCTAAATGCTAACCAATCAGTTCATATAATCACTCTAAATGCGTGTGTGTCCTAGAGAGTGCGCATATAATACCATGATTAAAAATCTATATTTGTTGCTATGCAGTAACGATAAACTAATTTTGACAGATGGTGAGATCAGTATTATGAATATATACAGTAAGCTACAGATACGTGAAGCAGCTGCATTTTGCTGTTGAAGAGCTGGTTTAATAGAAATAATTGCATGCAAACCCTGTCTTGATGCGCACAAGACACGGTAATAAAAAGATTCGGGGCTTCAGCCCCCTTAGCCCACCCCTAGTGCAAACATCACATTTTTCAATGTGCCTCAATCTAGACAACATGGTTTTCCAGCAAAGGTTTACTGTGATGTTTTTGAACTCTTTTAAGACCATTATTCAGATTCACATTAAATGATTAAAATGTGAATGTGTGCTTTGTATGTTGGCCATTGACTGGTCTAGCTTTTCTTTATCCATTTGTCAAAATGGTCATTGAACAGTTCTGTACACAGAAGCCTCAGAATTTGACACACAACTGGCTCCACTTATTTTACAGTCTCCCCAGTATTTCCTCTGTGTGTGAATGTGAATGAGACGTTACCGCCGTGGCTCATCTCCTGCCAGCTGCTGTTTCTCTCCACACGAGGCACTTCCAGGTCAATGAGAGACACGGCCTCCTCGTCTGAGATATCGTCCTCCAGATAGAACTCCACCAGCGGCAGAACCTCTGAACACACAACAGATCGACGGGAAGCACATCTGAACTCTAACACTGATCGGCTGAAATTCATGAGGCATTGCCAGAGTACTGTGTCAATGATACGCGAGATTCATGTAAATATGCAAAACCAATGCCAAGATACTGGCTGGCTGACTGTCTTCATTCTCCAGAAACACAAGTGGCTTATGGTATCATACAACACAACAGTTTCTTTTGGTCAAGATTTGACGAACACTGTGGTGAGGTTTGCAAAAAAGATACACAGATTAGTGGAAACTACTGAAAAGATATGAAGCAAACCTTTCTGCAAGACATATAGACAGAGTAACTGTAAGCCGATTTATTTAAAATTTCATATGATTTTTGGCCATTTCATTAGTTTGTGCAGTCACCGAGGCAACAAAACTTCAATCTGCTTCACATTTGACGTAAATACACTATACGGACAAAAGTATTGAGACACACTTTTTCAAGTGTTTCAATCAGAACCATTGCAATGGATGTAAAATCAAGCACTAGCCATGCAGTTTCTACAAACATGTAAAAACAATGGCTTTCCTGATTCCAGAGATGAAGAGCTCCGAGCTTCCACTGGTATTAATATCAGCACAGAAACTGTGCAGAAGCTTCACGTCCGAGCAGCTGCGTGAAGCCTCACATCACAGAGAGCAATGCCGAGCGTGGGATGGACTGGAGTAAAGCAGCAGATACTGGACTCTGGAGCAGTGGAACCCTGTTCTGTGGAGCCACCAGTCACACAGTCTGACGGGTTTGATGGACGCTAACTCCTTAGTAACGTCTATGTATTTAGAATGAGAAATCATTAAAGGGGTGGTTGACTGGTTTTTTTTAGGCTTGTTTTTATTTATGGGGTTAAGTCTAACAATGTGTTAATGCTTCGTTTAAAAAAAAAAAAGTCACGCCCCTCACCTCAGAATGTGCTCCGGCTGTATTGTAAACAATGGCATTGTCAATATTGCTTATCAGAGCACGAATGAGACGCAGAGAATATTAGTGAAGAGGATCGCGCAGAACCTGTGCAAGCACGGCTCTTACAGGACGCTTCAGAATGGTATGTTTCTTTGTTTGCTGTTGTCTCATACTTTTAGATACGCTGCTATTTGTAAATGCCACTGCTTCTGTTAGCTTCTAATGTACGGTTTTATCCTGATTACAGCAGAATACCTGATTGCGTTGTAGCATTTTTGTAACAGTAAGAAGTGTGTGCTCCTGTGTTTGGTGAACAATGGCGTCAATATTGCATTATCAATTTGAGCCTGAATCAGACCCATATAATATCAGTGAAGAGGATCGGGCACGGCCCTTACAGGACGTTTTTAGAATGTTATGTTTTTTGTTTGTAGTTGTCTCATACTTTTTACATACTCTGTTATTTGTAATTGCTACTGTTGTTTGTTTGCTTTTGATATGCGGTTTTATCTTGATTAAAGCTTTAATACAGCAGAATACATGATTGCATTGTAGCATTTTTGTAACAGTAAGAAGTGTTTGCCAGTAAGTATTGCTCGCTACCACAGCAATCGCGTGCACGTCCATGTTTAATGCTTCTCGTAGCTATGTGAAAAATTATCTGTCTGTCACATAAAGTGTATAACTGGAACACAGTTCATTGATGGAGCTGATGATCTAATGATCTGAGAGAGAGATGCAGAGCAGGGGATGCGAGGAACAGGATTAAGAACCGCTGCTTTAGAACACTGATTTTGAAACTTGTGAATCCATTAGAATCGTTAGAAGACAGAATCATGATTCATATATGAATAGATTTTTTGTGCGCCCCTGGTTTTGACGGCATGGCAACAACTCTTACTCTTCGCTAAAGCAGCGCAACATGGCCCCACCCCCTTTGTTGCATGTTCCTGGGGGGGGGGGTTATGTAAATTTCTGGGTTTGTGATGTCACCAACCCGGAAGTAGCTCGTTGTAGTCCCTACAAGTTGTTTAAACTGGCAGAATTTTTTTTTTTTTAAGATTTATTTATGGCGTTTTATGCCTTTATTTAGATAGGACAGTATAGGTCGACAGGAAGCAAAGTGGGTGAGAGCAGGGGATGGGATCGGGAAAGGTCCGCGAGCCGGGACTCGAACTCGGGACACCCGAAGCGCAATGGCGCTGTATGTCGGCACAAACTGCCATAATTTTAAAAGGCAATATCTCCGTTTGCATTGAACTTTCAGCGTCGTAACTTTGCAGATATTGTTTATGCTCAAACAGCAACATTACACACTAACTAAAGTTAAAGTCCGCGTGAACCGGAAGTTGCTGCTGACTTTATTTCAGTATGGTGACGCATTTCCACGTCATGGAACAGAATATTGAGAAGAGGGCAGGGTTTTATTTTTGCGCTCCTCCTCTCATCTTTCACTTGCAGCAAACGAATGGTTGGAGGGGCGTGGTTAAGCACATTCTGCCCAAGCCCTCAAACTGACGTCATCAGAGCAGGAGCGCCATTCCGGGTGGAAGAAAATGATCAGATTTTGATTAAAGATTACCAACACAAACAATTTTTTTTAGAGGATTGACTTGCACAGATTAATTATTCACCTTAACTGAGACATATTATGCCCCTTTTTACAATATGTAATATAAGTCTCTGGTGTCCCCAGAATGTGTCTGTGAAGTTTCAGCTCAAAAGTACCCCACAGATCATATATTATATAATTTTGAAAATGCCTATTTTGAGTGGAAGCAGAAACACGCTGTTTTTCAGGCCTGTCTCTTTAAATGCAAATGAGCTGCTGCTCCCTGACCCCTTTTCCAGAATAGAGCTGCGCCATTACAGCTCGTACCTGCTAAAAAAACATCTGTTTTGGTTCTGATTATCATATTTATCGCGCTGAAATCATGCTTTTTAAACCATATTAGTTTAAACTGATATATGGTTTTCTGAGTGCACACATCCGAAGCACACGCACAGAAAGCGGCTGTCACAGCATGTGAGTACTAAACTAAGTTCTCATTCACACACGAGTTTACGTTAAAAACACACATGAGTAACAAAAACAGTCGATTATGTCTGTGAAGATAAACAGCGGGGAAATAAATCGCATGTGTATATTAGATCTGTGTGGCAGCAGCAATATACAGTAAATAAATCAATAAATACACTGCTCTGTTGTCTCCTCTGAGGCTGGGACTCTAAACAGTGTTCTGTGCTCGTCTGTGCAGCCAAAGACAGAACTATTAGCATGTTTTGCTCAAACATTCGCCATGGTATTAAAGCTGGTACACCGTTGTTGCGGCACTGGGGCTGTAAACTTATAGATTAAGGGGCAGTAATATTATAATGAGATCCCTTTGCAACGTCACTAGGGGAGCGAAATCAGACGCGCTCGTTTTTTCAGACGGTTGCAGAAAAAGGCTTCCCAAAACAAAGTTACTGAGTTAATAATCTTTTTCACGTTTCCTTGGTTGGTAGATGCACCGGTGACCTGATTATAGCACTTACAACCTGGAAAAGTCAGATTTTCATGATATGTCACCTTTAAGACAAACAATGTGTTAAAGTTAACAAAATAAACAACAAAATAAATATTGTACATTTTGATTTCATGCGGACTTTAAAGAAGTGAAATCACAATCAACCACCCCTTTAAAGTCTCTGCTGATGTAATGTCAGGTGTCCCAGTACTTTTGTCCAGATAGAGCACATCAACATGCTGCAAAGACACTTCACCACTTCATGACTGACATCCTTGGCCTGATTTGTTGATGCATTACATGTTAATGGTACTGAATGTCAAAAAGCTTTGACTAAATGTTAATCTGCATGGGCTGAAGATGATCTGAAAAAGCTTTAGAATGAATCTAATAGAAACCAGCAGGTGTGTAGAACATGGTGTTTGAACACACGCTAAAGCCTGGAATACACGACATGACTTTAGTGCATCACAGTTTAAAGGAACAAAATCATGCATTCCTGATTTATCAGCAACTAATACAGATGATGCCCAGGTTGTGACTGACAGGTGTGCGAGGCACTCACCATAAGAGGAGGCCGAGTATATGAAGGGCTGTCTGCAGTTGATGCAGGAGTTGCCCTGGTTATTCAGCAGCGGGTTGTTGGTGGAGCAGCGGTAACACATCGGGATCAAGTCCTCGCTGTCACGGTAGGGTTTGGAGCGCACCGTCAGGCAGCTGAGCTCCATGCTGTCCTGATAGCGGGATGGGATCTTCAGGCCCTGCAGCTTCTCGAAGGCGTGCCGTGCTACTTTATATGCTCCCAGGAGTTTACTCTGCTTTGCCAGAGCGTACAGCGTGTCCCTGATCCGCATGTCAAGGACCACAATAACAAGCAGCATCTTATTCTTCAGCACAATCATCATGAATCCAGCCACCATCAGTGACAAAAATTATGTCAGGAATGATGACAAGGAAATCTTTCAAAAGTGTCATGCTGTTATCTTGGAATTCACATCTGCTTTAGGTATGCTTCCAATATAAGCATTAATGTAAAGCAAAAGCCAAAATGGCAAATCTATCATCACTTACTCGCATTTAAATGATCCAAACACATCTTCCCGCCTCTGTGGCAAAACAAACGGAACGGCATTAAAGATTGTGCTGGTTGTTGTTTTCATGTAGTTACACTGAATGGAGGCAAGAGCACCATAACAGTATGATGTAATCAGCATTATAAAAGTAGACTTGCTAGATTCCAAGCCTTCTGAATTCATGCAACACCTTTGTGTGAGCTCCAGGACGAAACAAAACAGTGTGTCTACAACATTTGATAATACTGCTGATGTACAGTAGATATCTGGCTAGAGCCATGAGAGGTGCTGCTCCTGCTTCACACACGGTCCTTTTGAAGAGAGTGAGAAGAACAATGTGAAAGATACCTGTGTGTGCAGAATGTAGTGACAGATCAGATCATACAAATACTTCCAGTGTTTGGACATTCTCACACACACACACACACCAAATGCTCAAGAGCGTGTGCAGCACGTGAAGGATACACTTTGGAGATGCCCATAGGAATGTATCTGGTCAGGTTGTGGAAGAGAAAGCGGGAGATGTTGAAGAGAATTTCTGGCATGTTGGAACTGAAGGGCTCTGACTGAAAAAACAAACATAAATATGAACAACGCAGCTGAGATTAATCAGAACACAGAAGTCATCGTTCAAAATAGTAAAAAATAGGACAGGAAGAGACAAAGGATAGTAAGAAAGAATAGAAAGAGAACAGAAAAAGTGAAGGCATTTTTTTATGAGGAGATTATTAAACATTGTGCATAATGCTTCAAAAAATGCATTAATACAGTAAGAGTCACTGTGTATCTTTTATTCATTAATACTAATTGTAGTTTGCCTTATTATCAATGGTCCACTTAGTGATAAAGACTGAACTGTAGGTCACAGATGTGCTCTCATGTCATGTTTAGGAGTTCAGTGACACTGGCAGCCTCTGTAATATACTGGATCTCACACTTTTAAATTAATTATTTCTCAATGCCCGACATGGAGATGAGCACCTGAAAGCAGCTGATATCACTCATTAACACCAGCTAACGTCTCGCGCTTACCATGTAGCGATGGACAGAATGATAGACGTGATACAGCTCAGCCAAGTGCTGGAAACTGTGAAACTTCTTCAGCATCTCCTCCTTCTTCTCCGAGTTATCTAGAGAAGATATACATTCACATTCTTAGTGGTTTATCAAGCATCTCAGACCTCTTCATTTCCTCAAAGTATAGCAAAGAATCAAGCATGAGCTCTAAGAGACCTCTGGCGATGTCGAGGCACTGCATGGACAGCATCCAGTAGTAGTACGAGGCGTCGTTAAACCTGCTCTCCACCACGGCATTATGGGTAAGTTGCTCCAGCACTCGCACGGCCTCCGCCTGACGCCCGGCTTTGTGGAAGGCTGAATAATATCAACAGAGTGCCATCAAATGACCAGCTTCAAAAACAAAGCTGTTATGAGAATAAAACATGACACTATAAGTGTGTGAATGAGTTTAGTATTGCAAATGTGCCTGATCAGTGCCACACAAGAGCCAAATCGAGAATCTGAACTGAAACTGATTGGATAACATATGCAATAACAGATAACACATGTATGCTTTTGAGCAGGGTAATATTTCTTCCTCAAAGCCACAAGCAGTCTGATCCACCAATCAGTAAAATGTTTTTACCATGGAAATGGAAACCACAGCAATTGCTGATCACTCCAAGCGTTAAGAACGACGGAATCAAGTTAAACTGATTTTGATTTTGTGGTGGACGTAACATACATTGATTTTATACTTGTAATAAATGATTTAATATTAAAGCTGTTGAAATGAACAAGCTAACACGGGAATGTTCTTAATGCCTAACGCCACAGGTTGTTGAAAAATAGTAAGTAACTCTTGTACTGAATGTGAGTTGAAACCTGAAGAGTGACTGCAGCGTTGCATTCAGCTGTGTGTGGGTTATAAACCCATGATGCTTCATCAGAGCAGTGTGTCTGAGATAACCTAATTAACACACCTAATTATTGGTGTGTCTGAGGCACTGACACACCAATAATGCTGATGCTAATGCAACACTTTTGTACAAAACAAACCGAGATGGGACTTGTGACAAAAATAAAGCATTTTGCCGGCTTTCTAAAGCAAAATGTAATTATCACAGATGCACATCAACTCTTGTATGTCAGCTTAATCCAAAGACACATGATATACGGCACTGAGGAAGGTCAGACAATAATGTCATGTACAACAAACTTACCTCCCAGTTAAACACACACACAGACACGCACACGCACACACACAGAGACACAACGTGAATCGTGACTATTCACAAGCTGTTTTATTTATGGTATAGGCTAATGCTTGGAAATTATGTTTAAAGTTTTCAAGTCCATTATTTGCAGCACGCAAGCCACTCAATAATCGCAGCTTCGTTAATACAAAGTCTCAGCATTCTGTCAATTTTATGATAAAATACAAACAATAAATGTCTTTTTACGCTCTTTAATTTGTTGTGAGTTTCGCCTCAGTTCAAGCTGCATATGAATTAATGATATTTTCCTCTTTAATATTTGCCACACGCACACACAGAGATGCACACACACACGCACACACACACACACACACACACACACACACACACACAGAGCCATCATTATGAGTGCTTTCCATAGGCGTGATGAGAAACGTATCTTGCTGCCAGTTGTAATTTGCAGAGTGAGTGTTTGCCGAAGCAGAATCCACACACTCTCTCTCCAGTCCTGTATGTGAAGGGTGTGTTTGACTGACCTCTCTGGGCCTCCTCGAAGCGGTCGTGTTCAGCCAGCCACTGGGCGTACGGCACATAGACGTCGTCTCTGAACTGAGAGTGTTTCTCCACTAAAGAGAACGCCTGAAACAAGCAGCAGCCACACCAGTCCATCAGTCACTTGCAAAATGTCCTTTATACATCAGTTTTGTCAATGTTCAGCAAACAGTCACATGTATGGCGGCATCTCACTGACCACAGAAACAAACTATTAGTGTCTTTGCATCTGCTGAAGATGTGAGCAGCCGCCCTACCCTCAACCACTGATCATTAAAGCCAAAACAGCCATATATATATATATATATACGTATATAAAACATTGTGAATCAAGTTAAACTGCTTTTGCATTTTAACAATATCTGAATATTTTGTGGTGAATATAATATAAACATAACTGAAACCTTCCACCTCCCCCAGCTCCACCTGTCTACATCTGCTACGGGATTTATATATGTTTACTCATGCAGCAGCAGCTTATCTTACATGCTTACAGTAGTGTGTCTGTGCAACTATTTTTTGTCTCCACACCAGTTGGTTACATCAGTTGTTTCAGATGCAGCCAATCAAATGACATTTCAAAACAGCAGCAGAATGTTTAGATAAGATAATCACATGCACACTGGTGTTCCTATCACTTTTACATTCTCAAAACACTTCATTCTGTGTGATTTATTAGCTTCTTTCCTTGTGGGGACATTTGGTCCTCATAACGTAGTGAATAACAGGTACACACACACACACACACACGTACCTCATCCCAGTGTCTAGTGTCCACATGAAGCAGGACCAGCGCTTTCAGATCGCCCATTTTATTATAAATCTCAGCAGCATAACCGTGATGATTGAACTTCTTAAAGAACACGGCACATCTGGACAGCGGCTCCCTCTCTGCTTTATCCAGCTTACGGGCCAAGTCTATCAACCTACACACAGCCAGAGAGAGAGGACGCTGATTTATGTCAGCCATTGTGCTGTCTGTGTGTGTAATCTTTGTATTATAAAGAGAGAGGGAACAGGAGATCATGACATGACGCAGGTCTTCCATATGTGACCTTGACTCAAAACATCTGTGGAAGATGCCTGCTAACCATCAGGCCATATCATCAGCATGCTGCTGTGACCGCTTCGGTTTAACACCACTGGAACAAACCACCGTTTCCTGTAATATCTACAGTCACTAAAGGCCTGAGTGTGTCCATCATATGACGGCAGCATGCGTGTGTGTGGCTCACATGTCCATCCAGCCGTGTTCTCCGATGATCTCGATGGCTTTCATGTGTTCTCCTGCAGTCAGGTACATGTCCGCAGCCGCTCGAGGCTCTTTACTGTTCTTGGCCCAGTCTGCCTGCTTCTTCATCAGCAGCTTGGTGTCCTTGGGGTCTGCGGAGCCCAGGAAGTCCTTCAATACAAACATACTATGCTTACACTGATCACGTCCGCAGTGGTTACAGACAGCTAATGTAAACCGGGTCTGTGTATTCCCACAGCGTAGGTTGGGTTAAGTCAATATGTGTGGACTTGCATTTTTAACGTATTCAAAAATATATTAAAAACACAACTCATACATACAGTGACTTAAATATACCTCTTCATACTAAAACATCATGAAGAAGAATACAAATATTTTTTTTAATAAGAAGAATAAGAAGTTTTTGTAAAACAAACAAATAAGCAGTGTAGCAGCTTTATTTTTTATTTAAATATATGATTTAACTGTTTGGTAAACTTTTGTACACCAAACAAAGTGATGAACAGTGAGCAGCACGCAGACCCCTCAATGTGATAAATGAGCTAGGTAATCTAAAACTAATCAAAACGTTTATAGATTACATTACTAACTACAATTTTCAGCATGTAATTTCTCTTCAGTAATGGACTACAGTTTTGTAAGGACAGAAATCCAGATCACAAAGTCTACATACATATTTTTCTGTGTATTCTGTACAGTCATTTGCACAGTCTTGCTATATGTATTAAAAAAGTCAGACAGCTGACGCATCCTGTCTAGGTGGGCAGAATGAACTGCAGCAGTGAGGGCACACACACACACACCTTAGCGTACTCAAACATGCGCAGGTCTGTGTACATGCTGAGCGCTCGGCTGTCATGGCCGGTTTTCCTGTAGAGTTTGGCGGCCTCGTGGAACTTGCCCTGATACGCATAGACATCAGCCAGGAAGAGCTGGTTATTACTCTCACCCCTCTTCTTCCTCTCCTGCACAAAACACACGTACAGTAAGACGCACAGATGTAGTGTTTCACGTACAGACATGCAGACCATTACCACACACACCAGCATACAAAACTCTACACACAAACAATCACACAACTGCAGGATGACGGCCCCTGAACATTATACTGCAGAGAATTTGGCTGAAACTTTTGCTATTAAAACATTTCATATTGTGTTGTATAAAAGAAACACAATCAGGTTTGGAATGAGTGATGGTAGAATGTGTCTGTTCCTTTAAATCAGAATATGAACAGTGTGTGTGTGTGTGTGTGTGTGTGTGTGTGTGTGTGTGTGTGAGAGAGAGAGATAAGGGTGGTTTGTTTTCTGGGAAGGAAAGTTTGTGTTGTTCAGAAATGCTTTTGATGTCTGCAGTTCTCAATGGAAAGAATGAACTATTGAATTTCTGATGCCTACGGGTGGATAAGTGTGTGAGTGTGTGTGTGTGTGCGTGTAAGCAGTCATTTTGTGTTGCACATCTGAACTCCACAGGGAGGGGCAATGATGATTTAATCATAATCGAGAGGTCACACACTCTCTCTCCCACACTCTCTCTCACACTCTCTCACTCACTCTCACACTCTCACACTCATGTTTCAAAAAGCACACTCTCACACACACTCACACACACACACACAGACACGCATACACACAGACAGATACTCATCTCACACACTCTCGCACACACACACACACACTCTCACACTCTCACACTCTCACACACTCACACACTCACACACTCACACACTCTCACGTTGGGTTTTATGGGTTCATTCCATAGGTGTAATGGTAACTCTACACCTAAACCTACCCCTCACACAAAACTACAGGCATTTTTACACTCAAAACACTTCATTCATGGGGATCAAAACATGTCCCCATAAGAACAACATTTACTGAAACAGGTCAGGGTTTGTGTATCACAATGTTCAACTCTGAAAAGCTCAGCATGCTTGATGAGACATAATAAAGAGTAATGTGCACAGTGAAATAAGAGAGGACAAACATAATTCTTCACTAAGGAACACTTTTGATACTTGAACACAATACAAATGATGATATAAATACTTATCTAACTGAAAATTATTGTTTAGTTCTTAGGAAGAAAATACAAGCGCACAAGCCCACAGGAGCTCATTCACATACATCACTGAGGCCTTGTTTCAGAAATGTGGCAAGTACATTAAAAAGAAAAAAATGACAGTAATTTATAGTAATTAGAATGTATGAAAATGCAGCATTTTGCAGTTTTAGTACTTCTCATATTAAAAAAAATTCTTTTTAAAAAGTACAAATCTATCCTAGAATAATTTGAATTTTTTTTTACATTTAAAATCACCTATAGGGCAGAAAATGGCCTCTAATTGAAGAATTAGATGAGATGAGGAGTGTAACATGAGGCATGTGTGTGATGTCTTACTTCAATGCTGTTGATGAGCTCCAGATAGCGCAGATCTCGAACCCTGATGAACGCCTGATGAGAGTGACACAAAGACAAATATGTTTTAACATGTTAAAAACAGGATGACAGGGTGAAAGCGGTGGGTGCGTGCCTCACTTTCTTGGCGGTGTGAAAATCGAGTCCCTCCAGAGCCTCTGTGGCCAGATCCCTCCAGTCATTATCCGTCACACCCAGACAGGCGATCTGATAGGCCTCCTGAAACATGCGTCGCTCCAGGTACTGATACATCGGAGCAGACTGCACAGATCAACCAGAATGACAATCAGCTAACGTGGTCCAAGTATGTCCAAGAGGATGAAAAGGAAAAGTCTCATTCGAAATGGATGTGCCAAAGTCATGTTATTCAGGGGTACAAACATTTTTGACAGGATTGCTGTTTCAACAAAACATGTTAACCAGGACCATGCCATTTACTCCACAACATCAGGAGGTGCGAAATGTCTTTACAACTGGATTAGATTTGGAATACTGGAAATATTTAAAAGAAACAATTGAATGTAGTTTCTCAGCCTTGTTAACAGGCCTACTGCCAATAACTTTACTTTTGTTAAACATCCCATGTGGATTTCATTTACACACAGATCACCCGTTACCAAGCTCATTCTCCATCATTTCCCAATCAATGGGAGACTGAACCGGTTTCTCGCACCTGAGGCACCTCCACTGCGGCCATAGAGTAGACGTGAAGGCAGAAGATCTTTGATCCGTTGTAACCCACCACAAAGCCCTGCAGTTTCTGCTGGTGCACTGGGAAGTTACTGGCCTTGATGTTCAAATATCCACTGCCAGAGAAACACAGCATGTCCTCACACTGCGTGTTCCACGCCACACTGTTGGCATTGGGCTCCTACAGAATCAGAGAAACACAGACACAGGGACACCAGTCAGGGCATCTGATTGCTAACTGTGCTGCTGCTGGCACATCGTCAGAGGTCATGCACAGGCTCAGACTGAAGCTCATCGTGACCTGGAAGAGCAGCTCCTTGGTGTGAATGTCGTACACGAGGCAGGTGTTGTGTTCGTCCACTACAGCGAGCTTGCTGCGTGATGTGCTCATGTCCAGACAGCGCACTGAAGTGTTCTGCTTCAGCAGCGTGATGGCAAACGGGTTGTCCACGAAGATCTTCAGGATCTACACACATAAAACGCTTTGAGGGCCAATACAAACCAAACTATTTACACTGCTGAGACGGAAGAAAAGAAGCTGCATTCATGTAGCACTAGACAGAAACAAAATGCATCACACAATAGCAATAACTATGACTTTCAAGATCACATACAGCTCCATTCTTCAACCCCACTAGAAGCCCCTCTCGTCCCGGCGGGCCGCCGATCACTTTAATGTAGCGAATGAGAGACTCCATCAGCCACTCTTTCTCTCTGACGGCCGTGAAGGACAAACACTGCAGTCTCTTCTCCTACACACACACACACACACACACACACACACACACAGGTTACATGTAAATCATCTCACTTTCTTTCTTTTTTAATCACTCAACATATTTATATATAGTGGCCCCAAAATATATCCTGACAGCTAGGTCACACTTACAAAATGACTGAATAACAGTGCATTTAATAACAAAACACCCAAGCAAGCAGCATTTATTTGAAAGAGAGCAAACAATGAAGGAAAAAAAAAATCTTACATAAAGAAGCAATGAAACAACAGATATATAGGGGCAGCTTTTGCCGGCGCAAACCTTCTTTTGGCGTTAAAACAGTACTGTCAGGTTTAACTAAAGATGCGCAGTGAAGAATTAGCGCTGAAAAAAAGGTGGACAGTTATTTTTGCGCCTGACCTTATTAAAAATGCATTTGTAGGAGTTTCCCTTTCATACGCAAAATTTATGGGACGAGAGTATTCAAATTAATCACGCAACGAGATTTACTAACGTTTGCGCTCGTCAAATACTGCTGTATCATTCAAGCGCTTTTGCAGCTGATCAAATATAATCTGTAATGTCCAGTTTATCACTGTGAGTGATGGAAAATGGTTTTTTACTTGCATTTTCACGTGAAGAAACAGACTGTGGCTTTTTTCAGCTAGACGTTGTAAGCACGGTTTAAAAGTTTACTAAAAAGATGCACTTGGATCACAAATGTGTTTGATTTTCCCTTGCAAAATATGTTTGGTTTATCATCACCAAGCAACGGATGTAGTTTTGACTCACTCCTGTTACTGAACACTACACATCAACTGAAAAGCAAGTCTTACTAAGTCTGCTGGGACGCATGAAATTGGGGCTCAGCTTCAATACTGGTGGGTCGGTCAGCTATCTGGCTGCCTTATCCTGGACTGACAATGAACAAAGACATTTGTTTTGCTCCTCCTTACTAAAGTGGCCATTTGTTAGTCATAAAGTCGCTGGAGAGCTGATAGTGATCAAGGCCTGCTGGATGAGATGTTTAGACACGGAGGGTCTGCCGAGTGTCAGAAGAGAGCAGCTGTAGTTTAGCATGTGCTTTAGTTAAATTTTGAAGGTTTCTCTGGGCTTTGCTCTTCCTCTATCATGCTGGACAATCAGGCCAGACTTACGATACTTTTAAGATGGTAAATGTTGTCATTTTTTATCACTTTATGCTTCTGATGCACAGAGAAGGGCAGCACTGAGATTCTGCCAAACACTTGTGTGTGTTTATGGAGGAAAGACTGACTTTATAATGACCTTTATAATGAGGAAATGAATGTTCAGCTGTTTCTTTAACTGTAGTTCTCTGCAGGGGATCACTCTGGATCAAAGCGTTAAGGATAATAAATGACTAAATACATTAAACAAATCACACTCTGAAGGCACTCTGACCAACTCGTCTAGACAAAACACTTTCTGTGTGTATTTCTGGAGTGTGGAGTTTGAATGGGCTGCTTCATATCACAAGAGACGGGTCAACATTTGACCCGACCGCCAAACACTGCCTCTCAGTCATCCTACAGCTCCGTGTTTGATCACGCTTCAGATAACACTGTGTGACCACACGTCTTTCATATGAGATCATGCACACACAGTATGCATCTGAATAAAGCCCATTCTTAGGACCATTGAGACGCTTTCATTTGGTCACATAACTGTAATGCAAAAGAGCCCATGGTCATCACTGGAATGTGGTAAAAAATAATGATACAGCGGTGGCCAAAATGATTAGAACACTAGTACTGTCACCAGCTAAAAATGGTTTGAAGTCAGTTATTTCTATCTTTTGCTGTAGTGTGTCAGTAGGAAATATCAGTTTACATTTCCAAACATTCATTTTGCCATTAATTGTAATAATCCAGTGAGATTTTTGTGCATATTTTGTGCAAACATATTGGCCTCCACTGTAAATTATTTGAGTTATAAAGTATTCACAAACAATGGTAGGGTTTGCTGTTCTGCACTTATTTTTGCAGATTTCACTGAAAAACGGAGATGTCAGAATCAGGCACGGGCTGATCACAAACACTAGAGCCTTCTGGACAGCCACACTTCGGCTGCAGAATTATGAGAAGGATTGTGCCATATTAACAGATGAAAAATAAACAGATAAAAAAATGTATCATGTGTCTCTGCTTGAGAACTATTACATATGAAGCTGCGCCATCTAGTGGAATCATTCATGGGATACTGATCATGAAATCAAGAATTCAGTTCAGAGTCTGACAAGAGCAGAATTAAAAGACAAAACAAGAATCTGAAAACCTGGCAGCAGCTTTAGCCACAGAAAGTCTTGTGATGCCAGTGTCATAGCAAAAATACCACTGATGGACCAGAATGCGTAGAAACCTCCAGACAAACACTTTTCTTGAAGATTCCTTCTCAAAAACTCCTCACAGTTTAGTACTCTGGCTCTTTACCTGACACAGAATGATGTGCTGTGAGCAGACGACGAGCAGGTTGCACTCGAAGCGCTTGCAGATCTTCTCTTTGACGCGGTAATGCATGTCGGAGGAGTCGTCGGAGAGCAGCTCGTAGATCAGGATCTTCTCGGGAAGCTGGATGGCCAGTCGGCTGCGGTAGATGGCGATCTTCTTCACCAACTCACGGCATTTGATCCGTACTAAGAGAGAAGGTTGGGGAAAAGTCAAGAACATTCAGACAAAGACACAGACGGATCACATTGAAGGCTATCGCTAGGAATTCTGGGCCTGTGACTGTACACACAGTATCTGAGGTTTACATATTTGGGTCCAGGGATGCCCTCGCAATAATAAAAAGATCTAACAAAATGCATTTTTATGGATGTCAAAGTTAGCACTTTAATGCAAACATCTTGTCTTTTAAAACACATTTACTGAATTTCAGGGATGCACCGAAGTATCGGCCGCCGATATTTATTGGCCGATTTTTTATTATTTTAAAGCCATCGGCATATCGGAAATAGCATGAAAAGGGCCGATACTGATGGTTCATTAATTAACTGCATGGAGACAATGAGTTGCATGTCTGTTGCATAATCCAACGTTTTTCTCTGGGCAAAATAATTAAATACTTGCTAAAACAAAATAAAATCTGTACAAAATATAGTTTGTCAGACGGCATAGTACGGCCTATGCAAACATGACGCTGATGCATCCAACGAGTGAAACGCTCAGCTGTACATTCAGCGTAGGTAAGTCGCAATGGCAATGCACTGACGTTAGTTTACCTGTGGATACGTCACGATCCGCCAAGCATTAGGCCTACATTTAAGTGAAAATGAATGGCAGGTAATATGCAGCTTTGAAACCAGCAAAAATGGCAGGATAGTGTAGAACACGGATTCACACAAGGTCACATTACGCACCTGCAGCACTTCTATGAACGGAGAAAACAGAATAAAACTATATAGGCTACATAAAAAGGAATATATAGGTCTATACACAAAATATATTTCACTTAAATCATTAAAAGATTAACAAAACGAAAGAAAAAATTGTGGTTAGTTTGGATCATTGTAACGCGCTCCAAAGTTCACAGAAAGGAAACCAAGATGGCAGAAAGCTGTTTTCTTTATTTTGCAAAAGCTTTACAGTTTTGAATGATGTTTTGGTTCTATCTGTATGAGAAACCAGCGTTGGTATGGCCATAAATTACGAAGTAACAGTTGGGAAAACAATGTGGTATGACCATAAATTACTGAGTAACAGTTGGGAAAACAACGCAGTGATCGCGTCGGTGCCTCACACGCACATAGGCCTACAACAGATTTATGCTAACTTGACATCGCAGCCTGTTCATTATCAAAATAAAATACAGTTAAAGAAACATAAAAAGTTACATTGCTCAATTTGACTAGTGCGTAGTACAGTCTGTCCTGATCAGCGTGACCAGCGCCTCACTGTACGTCTATAATGCCAGTGAAGAACAAAGCCTATAGTTTACATAATAAATAATATTTAAGCATCCAGATACGTCGCGGATATAGAAACATTTGGATTCGTGCAGAATGAGAGAGGTAGGCTTCAGTTTCACTTTTAAATTAATTTACATTTAGCCTAAATACAACTTTAGAGGATTTGTTGTGGAGAGAAGGGAACTAAAATAGCCTAATTGTGTCTGTAATAATGTTTGTAAACATTTTGCTTTATTTACTGGTATTTTAGCTTACATTATTTCTGAATGTAATAATAAAATGTGACGTACAGCCTACTAATTTAGTTTTTTTCCTCTCAAAACGCTTATAGGAGTAGCTTTTTTTATTCATGCTGCAAACATTTTTAAATATCTTGAAAAAATACTTTAATGTCTTTAATGCGTTGCCAGTTTTTTTCTTTTGTTTAATACATTTGGTCAAAATCTAGAAAAGATGATGCTGTATTGGCTATGACAAGTACCAGATCAAGACTCTCTTCGTGTTTTTTCTTTTTGAGTAAAGAAAACGCTGTACTTTATTATTATTATTATAGGCAAAGAAAACGTTTTAAAAATAACGTTATTAACCGGTATTTTTTCTACTAAAATCGGTTTCTGAATGGTAATAATACAGAGGAACACAGGAACAGAAACATTCAAACACCGATTCTGCTCGGAGTGAACCGATCGATTTTTTTTTCTTCTGTTTTTAAGCCCTGCTTTATGCAATTGACCAACATCGGTATCGGTATCAGCTAATAGTTGATTGTTAAAATCGGTATCGGCATCGGCCAAAAAAATCCTATTGGTGCATCCCTACTGAATTTAATATTGCTTCATTATGCTTTCTAAAGATGATGAAAATGGCCAAAGTTTAATGGACAGTCTATAGTTTAAAAAAGTAAGAAAAAAATGAAATCTGCATATGCAGAGTCTTTATCTCTCCTTCCTTACATGGGCGACACGCATATGATCAAAGATAATTTGTATTTTAACCATTTAATCTGTCTCCTCGCCACTATCACCAGTAGCATACATATATGCTGTATACTAGGGATGCATGATATTGGATTTTGCCGATATCTGATATGCCGATAATTTTCTACTCATTTTGGCCAATAGCCGATGCATTTTTGGCTAACAAACTTATTTGTTAAAATTAAATAAACAATAATGAAGTTATTTTATAATGACAATACATTGAAGATTTGAAAATAACTATAAATAAACTATATATTAATCACTGCATTTTTTTTTCTCAGAAAGATGCAGTGGTAACCTTAACATTTTATTTTATGATTTAACATTTGTAAATGGTCTAAAGCAAAAGAGTTGTAAGAATTTTGAAAATCTTTTAGAGCTCATAATTTGTTTACAAAATATAACACATGATATACAATATTACACATGATTACACAATGAATAAATCAGTATATATAAAGAAATTTTATTTTCATGTAAGCTATAGCTTCTGACCTTTAAATCAAAACATACTCATGATTTTATGGCATCAATTACTGCTCTGTTTAATCAGAAACACAGTCTAAATATTATTTGTGTATTTTGCTTTCATTTAATTAAAAGTAGGCCAACAGCGCCCCCTACAGATTAAAACTTCTTACTGAGCAGGCGTTAGGACCTGGGGGCGGCTGCCACTGCTGCCACTGCACGTGCTATTACTGTTTACTCTATCATACACCAAACTCGTCATTCTGTACCTGCTTTCACAGATTAAATGCAGCGATCCAAAACAGTGAATCCAATCATCACAGACAAAACTTTGCTTCAAGAATGAGCCACAATGCTGACGTGATCTAATCGCTAACACACCCTGAGCACATGTGAGTTAATGTATTCCTCTAATCGGCAAGACATATCGGCATAATGTTTCATATCGGGCCGATGCCGATATTTACATTTAAAGCCATCATCGGCCGATTCCGATATTGGTCTGATAATATTGTGCATCCCTACTGTAAACTAATTAATTTACAAATGGAGACTAAACCTAAAGGAACATACAGTTACACACATGCTGCAGTAAGAGCTTACGGCTGAAGTGAAACATGTTCTCTTGAGTTTGAGAGCAGCATGTTTGAATATGATGAACCTGTATGTGCTGGAGGATTTTCTGGTCACCTTTCTGCTCAGTGATGAGGTGCTGTACGATGACGTCGGTCATGCTGTCTCTGTAGGCGTAGCGGTCCTTATATAAGCCATGGACCGTGCTGAAGATTAGCTGGAAGAAGGCGATGGTGCCGTCCTGACAGCCTAAAACCTGCACAACACAAGCTTCTGAAGAGTGTGATGCTCAACCACCACAAATATCCATCAAAGAGCTCGCAACCACACTAATTAAAGAATGCAAATCAAAACACAAAAAGGGTGACATATCAATTGATCGCTCTCCTTTTTATAATGATGTTCTAATGTCTGTGAAAGACTGGTGACTGCTTTATAAAACACAGTTTGAGAGAAAAACAGAGCTGTGGTTTTTAACCCAATATGTGAGGTGATTTTCACATAACTAATTAACTCAGTCACACATCTCCGCTCTGATTAGATATGCACTGTAAGAGTTTACACCTTTAATCTCTCCTTCTATTAATAAACAATAGCTTTAAATAGAGGCGAGTGATGACAACAGCCAATCTCACAAACATATTTCACCCCTCAAAGAAGAAACAAAGGAAGAAATTATCGATTGAATGGAAAAAAACTGTCTATTTTGTCTAAATTGTCAAAGTCTATTTAGGACCATTAAGGGGTTTTGCATTGTGACATTATTTCTCCCCCTGACTAATTCTCATAACTCTAAGGCAACAAAAAATATATTATTATATATCATATGTATTATTATTTGCACAGTAATATATTAAAACAAATTTAGCAATGAATATAATGACAATAACCATTTTTTTTATTTGACTTTTGAGATGAAAGGCGAACTAGACATATTTTTGTGAGATTCACAGGCTTTTCTTTATTTATAGAGTTCATTTTGATTTAACACCATTGTATCAGGTTTTTCGTTCAAACATGGTTGCATCATGTTAAGCAGACTTGAAATGGTTACTTTTTGGCTTAACTTGATGTTTTCATTTTGAAAGAACATGTAGCTCAAAATAAGTTTTACACTTCCCACCATGCTTTGCACAGGACTGGATATGGGGAGACAAAATGTTAAAATAAAGTGTTATTTTATGCAATTTTTAGCAAGATGAGAAAATAGGGAGACTCATTAATGCCTAATATTGTATTATGATGGCCATTATTTGGCTGAACTTGCATAAACAGTGGTTCTACACGATGGAAACATGTTATCTCTACTCAAACACTTCATGTAGGATAAACTAAAGCAAACTGAGTAAACTCAACTTAAAATTAGACATGTCCAAATAACATGATTCAGTCATGTGGAACCACTGTCCATGATGTACGATGTTTCTCTTTGCACATGTACAGTATTATGTGATGCATCCGTATAGTCTGTATTTTTTTAATTTATGCATAGGTAAACATTTATATATAGTATATTCATAGTCAAAATCTGTCAGTAGGTTAGCTGTGTATAGGTACAGTGTTTATGTGAAGCATTCGTATAGTTTGTATTTTTTTAATTTATGTATAGGTAAACATTTATATATATATATATATATATATATATAGTATATTTATAGTCAAAATCAGTCAGTAGGCTAGTTGTGTATAGGTTTTACTGTTTTACTTCATTGTTGTATGCCTGTATTTATGTAGCACCGTGGTCCTGTGAGGCACGACATTTCGTTCCACTGTATATCAACTTGACTTGACTTGATAAAGCTCCTAGCACACCTAACTACCCTCATGAATGAATGATCCACGAATAACCCGAGAGATGTCTGACCACATAGTTGGAGTCTGGCTTGACTCGGCAGGTCCAAACCCAGGAGCTCTGCTCCCCGATGGTGCCCAGCCGGACCCCGTCTCTAGTGTAGAGCGAGGCCTGTTTGTCGGAGCCGCCCATCACGATGTACTCGCCCTTAGAGAAGAAGCTGACGCAGCACGGGTCGAAGCTCAGCTGCCGGTCCTTCCCGATCTGCAGAAGCATAAGAACATGCTGTGGCTCTTTTACTGCTTTCACATAACCTGCTGCACTACTCACTGCCATAAAACACGATCATCTAACAGCAACTCTGAAATGCTGTGCCAACCTTCTGTGGTTATTAGAAGTAAAAAACAGCCAAATATTTAAAATAAACACTTATTCTGATCAGCTTAAGTCCTGTCGTAATCTGAAATACTGGGGGGATAACATAAAAATGTGGTGATATTCCTCAGGGAATTTATCTTTATGCTATGAATCTGATGCAGATCTTCACAATTCTGTCTACAGATGCAGTTCAGCATAAAGCCAAACTAAACCTAAAGCCTTAGTATCAGGAACCTTATACAGACATTTATTATCACCCCACACACACACACCATTCACAAAAACATGCACATCTGCACTGTCAGCTTTGTAAAAGAACACCCTTAAAATCACCTGCACAAAACTGATCATATATGTTGTTGATAAATGGCTCAGATGTTTGCAATCTCTGGTTGTATCAGAGCTAGTTTGAGTCGATGCAGCGAAGCAGTCAGATATTCATGATGAAGCTCCTCCAGTTATCCTCAACACTGGGAGAAGCTACTACACTACTGAATAACAGCCCTTTTCATTTTTTTTGGATAAGTTGCTGTTTCCAGTTATTACAAAGTTAAAAGCATTATGGTTTTAAGAGGCTGATGAGTATTTTCACTTCTGAAATGTTCTCCGAGCACGAAACATTTTTTCAAAGCAGCTAAAAGCCTATGGCTGTGTGCAAAACACAGAAACGCTGCTGCTGTTCATCTGATGAACGCACGCACACACACATTCAAGGGTGATGTTAACCATCAGCCCCCTTCATACTCGATAAACTACGAGCTTCTCACTGGATAGAAGCGTCTGCTAAAAGAAGAAACGCAAATGTACTTCTTAACCACTTGGCTCCATAGTAGTATGCAACCATTCATTCAATTCCCAATTACCTTTACACATGCCTTTTTGTGGCTGCATACATAGAGCTGAGAGAGGAAGAGAGAAAGCTAACAGGACAGTCATGTTTTTCATTTGTTATGAATGCATGTCTGTCTTGTGTCTGGTCTCTCACATCTCAGTATTTGGCCAAAAAAACCATGCCGCAGTGGTTTGCTTTAGGGAACATCCCCTCGTTAGTTCTGTTCCCTGTAAAGAGCTGCAGCGTTCAGGACAGGGACTTTACGAGCTCTGTGAATAGCAGAGTAATGAAGGCAGCATGTTTGTTCAGACAGCACTGGAGGCGACTACATTACAGCTGCATAACGAGCGCTGCATATTTTCCCTTAATTACTACACTTCCCATGCTCACCTGAGGCAGCACACGTGTGTGTGTGTGTGTGTGTGTGTGTGTGTGTGTGTGTGTGTGTAATCATGTTTTCCAGCAGAGCTGACGTCTTCTATAAAACATGATCACTTTCACTCAGCTCCATGTATTTATAGATAACGTAAGGAAAATACTCCTGCTCATCTGAAATGACCTATTGTACTATGTTAAGTCCCAGTTGTGATGGATAGTCTGTGTGGAGTGTTTTGCAGATATGATGGTCTCAGTGTTTCATGGTCCTGACGCTTTAGGGAAACACAGATCTGTCCTTTTGAAGCAGGAGATTGGACAAGTAAAGGCAAAGATCAGGCAGCACTAATCAGATTGGAATTATGATTAACTAAACAAGAGCTGCTTCAGGCTGGAATACACTACACGACTGATTCGCAGTCTAGACGAGTCAACAATAGTGCCCAAAGTCAGAGCCGGTCTGCAGAGTTCGGGCAGTCAGAGCTGAGAGATTTCACAGAAAGTTGTGTCGTGCAGTGGTTCTCAATTCCAGACCGGCCCCTGCTCTGCACATTTTGCATGTCTCCCTTATTTAACACACCTGATTGAGATCATTAGCTTGTTAGGAGAGAGATCCATGAATTGAACTAACAAGGTGATGATCTCAATCACTACACTGCTGTAGTGTCTCATACACTGTGTATGACGGTAAGAGACGGTGATATCAGACTGGTGTCTGAGCCTCCGCAGCTCGACAGCGCTACACCTTTAGTGTGAATCTGTGGCGAGAAATGGAACTGCAGCTGCTCTAATGGATTCGATTTGTGACCTTACGCTCCAGATCAAGACCACACCAGTCAGCTTCAGCTATGTGCATCAGGTCACTAACTAGTTGGCATGTCTGTTCTTCCTAGGTGGAGTACATGAATGAAAGTATAATTCTAACGGTCTGTGAATTAACATTAGAGCGCCACCTTCAGACTGAATTACACACCAGACGGCTGCTAAAAGTGTGTTGAGCATATAAAACTGACAAATTGTTTATCCTTAACTAGCACTGAGAGACAGAATCTGCCCTGCATAAATGAACAAAGTCAGTCTGGTCATTTACAGTAATTTACCAGGTTTACTGAGTGAAACCTAACGTCAAATCAAACTCTAGTCCAAGTCAAGACTCAAATCCCTGTTTGTAAAGGTTTTCTCTACTCTCACTTTACACAGGTCAGTTTTGTAAATCTTGACAAGTGTTCAGTATCACATCTCATTTCTGTTGTTCAGCTAATCACGTCTCAGGTTCAAGATGCTGGTAACTTCAAAACTTACAAGCAACATCAAGTCAGTGTATTTTGTTGTAAACATACTGTAACTCAGACTTACTGAATATAATCAGCAAAATTCAGATTTTTCCATGACATCTCAACCATGAGCTCATTAACATATTTACATATTATCCACACCCGCTGAGCATTATGCGAGAGGCGGTATAGAGGAACGGGATTATACAGTGACAGTTTGAAGATGAGGTTTGCTGATCAGGAACAGAAATTTAACAATACTGATAAAGAGAACTTTGAAAACAACAGACAATAGAGCCGGGGCATTTCCTCCGAGGAGGCAAGGGAGGCAGTGCCTCTTCAAAATACTGGGTCAGAAAAACGTGTGTAGTACAAAAATATAAAAACACCAATATTACAAATTAAAACATTAAAAAGTGTATAAATGACAGTTTTTTCTAAAGAGACAGTGTCCAGCAGGTAGTTACAGCAGGAGGCTGCGCCCATTGAGTTTGAACAGACACCCTCAAGCCTGCGCTGGGTTTAGTGGGGGGTAACTGAGAATGAATGGGGGAAAGTCACGTGGCAGGATGCAATGTCTCCATCGCAATATGATTATTTCTCTGGATTTAAACATTCTTCAAAACATTTGGGATAATGTAAGTACACAAGTCAGCAAAATATATAACACTGTTCTAGTGGTTTTTGGATATTTTAATAAAAAAATCTTACATATTGTGCCTTTAACTATCAAGAAGAATAGCTGAACATAAGTTCACAAATAAAATGATTAAATAAATGTTGCTGCATTGAGTTATTATTTTGGAATAAATGTAAAATGCTTAAAAACACATTCATACTTGGCTTTAATAAAAAGAATATTGATTACATTGTTAAAGTAAAAATATAAAATAGATTTTGTTTTCTTTTTCTGCTAGACAATATCAAAATACAGACGAACAAACAAAAGGACCTATGAGTGATAGTGTTCAGCTACTTGATCAGTGCGCACTTCTCAGTCAACACTAAATCTCTCGCTGGCGTGAGTTTGACATGATCATTTGTATTGTCACAGCATAATAAAAACATATTCCACACACAAACCTGTTTCCCACTGAGCTGGTAGAACGACAGCCTCTGTCCCCAATCAGCCACTGCCAAGATATCGTTGTGTTCATCCCTGAAACACACACACAGTGTGACACATGGCCATTCAAGAACACTGAGGAACATCTGTCCTGTCCTGTGTGCTTTATCTGAGACATCTGCTGCTCAGACTCCATCATCATCCATCACCTACAGTACCTACTGACTGAGGAGAAGGTGCTCATATGCAAACCCACAATGCAATGAGCTGCATTTCAAAGACACACTGATATAAACATGCATACGTGTATGTAAACCACTGCATGTCTGTGAAAGTGCTAATTATTTCATATGGAGATACTACCAGCTTTACACATTACTGCACCTGTAATTCAGCTTTACTTTTTATACCCATTTTTATCAAATGACAGTAGGTGTGAATTCACACTCTGACAGCTCTAGACGTATATAAAGCATATATACATACTTGTTTTTGTTTAAATGTGATGTGACGGTGAGATGACACACTGCTGTTCCTGCACACCTCTGATTACACCGGTAAAACACCTTGTTTGTAGGCTGAAGTTTGGGGAAAAGGAGATTTCCACTTCCAAAACTACGGCGTGAAGACGGTTTACAGGCTCAGTGTGCTGTTCTCATGTCGGAGCTAGACTCTGACATCAGGGACGTGACACAGATCAGATCCAACCCTAGTTAAATCATTCATGGTGTTCATGGTGTTCAGGAACTCTGAAGGAAAGAGGCTCTCCAGGACCAGCACTGAAGAGTTCAGAGAGCTTTTACTGCATTGCCAGACTGAGTTTAACACTTTCTCAGGAGTCTGAGCAACAGTGACAGCGAACAGCACAGATCAGAGACAGTGGAGTGTGTGGCTGTAGATGAACTGAATGACTAGAGCAACAGAGCCCCCTGCTGTCTGATGTGCAAACTGAGCACTCATTATGAATGTACACAAATAAACACTATTAACAAAAACTAGAAGAGCATCTGACGCTAAAATAACACTCCATCACTGTAAAAAAAAATGCTGCTGCAATTAGTTATAGCAACTTAATAAATAAACTTAAATATTCAACTTAAGTAAACTGAAGTTAACTGAGCCTATAATTTTAGGTCAAGCACGAACACTTACTTGGACGGGTTCCAGGCAATGGACCAGATGGGCGATGAGGAGCCGCCCGGACGCTCGATCTTCACCTTCTCCTCTCCGTTCTTGTTTCTGACGCTCACCACTCCATTCATCATGCCCAAAGCCAAGTATTGGCCGTCATTAGTCCACCTGAACCAGCAGACACGTCACACATCACACAGCCCTTCACCGCAGCACACCGTGATAAACCTCCTCAAACTCACCCGCAGCACGTGATCTTACTGCTGACTTTATGTTTGGAGACAGACTTCTGCTCCGGAGACCACAGACCTGCAACCCAAAGCAAACACGTCAGAGAAAAGAACACTGCAGCAGCGTTTGTCAAACCTCTTATCACACAAACAGCCTTCTGACTGCACTACGTTCACTCGCATTCATACACGTCTTATCTTATCTGTCAAATCAAAGCTGAGTTTGCCATTAGCTCAGAAATTTGCTTCCTCTGGACATTAACGTGTGTTTTCTGTGATCCACTCACTGCTGTTCTGCTATTACAGCATCATGTGTCTGAAACATAACTCTGTGTTTGACTCAGTGATCCGATCCGATATTCAGCCGGTGGATCACCAGAAACATCTTAATACCAGGTGCTAACATGACACTTTAGTTCACCCAAAAATGACAATTTGCAAAATATAGACTCTCCCTGTGTGTGTGTCAGCATTCACAAACCCATTCACTACTGTGACACATCAATGACAACTGAAACGAGAGACTGACAGGTGCTTAATCAATTCAGTTCACTTTTATTTGTATAGCGCTTTTCAGGATACAATTGTTGCAAAGCAGCTTCACAGAAAATTTAAGTTTCTACATTATATTTACTAGTAGCTTATCAGTGGTGACTAATAAGAACTGGTTCTTAAGCACCTGTCAGTCTCTCGTTTCAGTTGTCATTGATGTGTCACAGTAGTGAATGGGTTTGTGAATGCTGACACACACACACACACACTCACCGAAGTCTCCTGAGGAGCACGAGGCCAGCTGGTGTGTGACGGGGTTGTAAGCCACACACTGGATTGAATCATTGTGACTAAGAGAGAAAACACACCCAAACACACTATCAGTGAAGTCTGGTCTGACGGACGGCAGCACGGCATGATGGGACCTGTGACTAAATGAAACACTAAGATAATAAACGTCATCATAATTATATGATTATTATAAGCACAGAAGCTCACGTGTATTTGAGGATGCCCTCCAGTTTGGAGGTCCAGATGATGATGCTTTTATCTGCTGAACCGGACGCGAAGCGTTTCCCTGCGGGACAGAGAGGAGGAAAGTCACACAGACGCACTCACAGTTAATCAGATACAGGATGATATCATTACCATCTTTAGCATAAGCCACACAGTACACGGTGTCTTTGTGTCCCTTCAGTGGCTGAATCAGCGTGCCGTCAGCTGTGTCGTACACCTGCACACACACACACACACACACACACACACACACACACGTGCCAGTCATCATGATCTGATCAAAACCACCTGAATTCAGTTAGGTCCATATATATTTGGACACAAGCACAATTTTTATTATTTTAGCTGCTGACCAAAACATATTCAAGTTACAGTTATATAATGAATTTAAAGTGTACACTCTGAGCTTTAATTTGAGGGTATTCTCATCACAATTGGAGGAAAGGTTAAGGAATTACAGCTCTTTAATATATACCTTTTTTCAAGGGACCATAAGTAATTGGACAGTTGACTAAAAAGCTCTTTCATGGACAGATGTGGGCTATTCCTTCGTTATTTCTACATTAATTAAGCAGGTAAAAGGTCTGGAGTTGATTCTAAGTGTGCCATTTGCATTTGGAAGCTGTTGCTGTGAACCACATCATGCAGTCAATGGATCTCTCCATACAAGTGAAACAGACGATTGTTAGGCTTCAGAAACAAAACAGATCCATCAGAGAGATAGCAGGAACATTAGGAGCGGCCAAATCAACAGTTTGGTACAGGGTTCCCACTCTTTCATGAACACCAGATTCAAGGACTTTTTCAAGCACCATTTATTTTATATCAAGCACCTATCAAATTCACACCCCAGCATATGTAGTGTCATGAAAGACCTCACAGTACTTAACATTTCACTTACCCTTAACATTTACATTAAACTTCTGACCCCGCTGACCCAGTGAGCATTTTGCTGACCAATGGTCATGTCTTAACTTAGCAATTTCTGTATTGCATTCGTTTTTAATATTTCTCATGGGGATGCAATAATTTTTGTCTTCTCAGTCTGAGTTAATTCTCTTTTTTTTTTGGCTCATTTCATCCGTAAAAAAAACCTGCCTAATAATTCTGCACACCTTAATAAGGAGTTTTTCATTTCTAGCCTTCATGGACAATTATATACAGTATCACTTCTAAATGATTAAATACAAAAATAATAGTAGTTATTAAGATTGATGTGGTTTGGAATTGGTAAAATGTGCTTGGAAAAAATATGATCAGAATATCAACGTGCCTAATAATTATGCACACACTGTAAGATGTGCTCCCTTTACACAGAG
>NW_015537942.1:103509-112833 GCF_001515605.1 Sinocyclocheilus anshuiensis | reverse complement strand
TTTAAAAATGTATGTTTATAAGCTTTTTAAAATTTCTATTTTAATAAGAAGAATAAGAAGTAGAATAAGACAAATAAGTTACCAATCATATGAAATTAGTATGAATAAATTTACAGAGGTGACTACGGAGGTGGCACAGAAGAACACACTTCGCACAGCCATTGAAGAGGAGTGGACCAACATTCCACAGGCCACAATCAACAACCTGATCAACTCTATGCGAAGAAGATGTGTTGCACTGCGTGAGGCAAATGGTGGTCACACCAGATACTGACTGGTTTTCAGACCCCCCTGGACACCCCAATACAGTAAGACTGCACATTTTAGAGTGATTGTGGCTTGTGGCCAGCCTAAGGCACACCTGTGCAATAATCATGCTGTCTAATCAGCATCTTGATACCTGTGAGGTGAGGTGGATGGATTATCTCGGCAAAGGAGAAGTGCTCACTAACACTGATTTAGACAGATTTGTAAACAATATTTGAGAGAAATAGGCCTTTTGTGTACATAGAAAAAGTCTTAGATCTTTGAGTTCAGCTCATGAAAAATGGGGGCAAAAACAAAAGTGTTGCGTTTATAATTTTGTTCAGTGTACATAAATTTTACCTAACTGTGTGTGTGTATATATATATTATATATTAGGTCCATATATATATTTGAACACTGACACAATTACAGCGAGTGTAATGGCGGTCGCCCAAATCAAGTATCATTTTATAAATAGTACTGTTTTTGTGTTTATGTAGTTTTAAATGGTTTTCAGGCGAGAATGTACTTGTTTATAGTTCAAATATGCAGTTTGTTAATAAAGATAACGTCTATTTGAAAATTTGCGTGTTTGAAAAACATTGCGTGTTCGTGATGGTGATTGTAGTTACATTGTTTCGCCATTAGATGGTGACAAGAGACTGTTTTTATGAGTGAGTCAGCAGGATATACTCGGATTATATAGGCCTATTATAGTATATAATAAAGTGACGTTATCTCCGGGTACAATACATGGCTGGTTTTCGTGCACATCACCAAGTCATTGATAGATTTTTTTCCCCAGTCTTTGAAGCATATTTCCTACATTACTTCTTTTATTCATTTTTTTGTTCAGTCATTTAATTCATATGTGTATTTCTATTTTTCTTCCCTTTTTAATTATTTCGTTTATAAATTAATAAAAAAAAACAAGTAATAAAGTGTACAATAAAGTACAATCATATCCTTATATTAAAATCACATTGCACTTGAATAAAGGTAAAGGTGTAATCTGTCGATTGTCCTGCAGGTGACCACATAAAGCGTTCTAACACGCCCCACATATCTACGTCACTGTGTGGGAAGATTTGCATAACGCCGCCCAAATGTTCACGCAAAGAAAGAAGGCGTAACTTTTATTCTCGTTGTAGTATTGTTGTTGCCGCCGCCATGTCGTGAAGACGCTGTGTGTTTCGTTGTGAAAGCGAAACTACTTTGTTTGGTCTTCCAAAAGAGGACGATATCCGCTTCGTCATGCCTAGAGCTGATCTGTGCTGGTCACTGAGGAAATACTTCAACTTCGCCGCTGTGGATCACCGCATCGGCTTTCACCGTGGACGAGGCAGAGTCCAGCCCGGGGTCGTCACATGTGGTTGCCATGCAATGCGTAAAAAGACAGTATAAATCATTATAATCCGTAATTATGTCCCCACTGGGAGCAACGAATGCCTCGTTTGTAATGGGTTTTAATGTTTTTGTCTCGTCGCTCCGGCCGGACAGGGCATCATCAACAGTATGGTGAGGGGCGTAACATTTCCGTCACACGCTTGAGGTATTCGGCCAATCACAACGCACTGGATAGCTGGCCAATCAGAGCACACCTCGCTTTTCAGACCGATGAGCTTTGTAAAAATCGACGCGTTTCAGAAAGGCGGGGCATAGAGGAGAAACAATAATGTACAGTATGTGGAAAATAATGTGTTTTTTGAACCTTAAACTGCATAAACACATTTCATTACACCAAATACACAAAATAATGTTCTTTTTAGCAGCATCATATGACCCCTTTATTGTTATGACTAAGATAATGCTGTCCTCAGCAGATATTCAAACTAAAGTTTATTGTGAATATGAGACTGAGCTGAAGAATGAATGCTGTATCAGATGCAGGTAATCACACTCTCAGTCCATCTCTCTCTCATAATATTCTACATAACACAGCAAGCTTTTAATACAGTAATACAATAAGCTTTTAATGAAGCAACTCAACGCTCCTTCGTTACTAGTTCTAAAGTGACGTTTCTGAATTAGTTACGGAGACTGGGGCTCAGCTGTTAAACTGTCAAACTTAGATTTGAATCTGTGGAGGAAGGAGGTAGTTCTGCATAAAAGAGGGATTTAAAACACACTCTGTTGTTGTTTCTTATGTATTTACACACTTGTGCCGTCGACCTGTTGTATAAACGCAATATCACACGAGTAGACGTGAGACATGGCTGTATATCGGCATGGCTGATTCGAGTGTCGTAGGTAATCACAGAGTGCCGATAAACAGCCATATCTCACGTGTGATATTGCTTATATATGTGTGTATATATATAGAGAGAGACGTATTTTTGTTTTTTTTCCTTAACAGCTTAGCTTTAAAACAGTTTAAAAACAGCTTCGTTTTCTTCAAATACGAGATATTCAGTATCATTCAATAATATTTTGAATAAGATTTTATTTCATATTTTTTGCTTTCAAAATATGTGGAATTTTGTTATGTGTTTGTCATTTTTATTAGTTTTTAAATGTCTATATAGTGTTATTAATTATTAATTTATTAATTTCAGTTTTAGTACTTCACATTAAACTAAATGAAAATGAGAAATGTTGCTGAAATAAAAGTTGGTTTATATTATATTTTAGTCAACATTTATTTTTATTTCAAGTAACCATTTTTATAGTTTTAGGTTTAGTTAACTATAACCCAGATGTGAACGTGTTTTCTTGGACCTAATATATGGACTATAATATACAGTATATTTGTAATGTTTAAAATATGTTTATATTCTTAAAATATATTTTCAAAAATATATTAAATATCTAAAAATATATTTGAAAATATATTGTGGGTAAGCCCATAGAAGAATCAGACGTGCTTCAGTAGCGCAGCGCTGACAGTCAGATGATACATGTATTGTATAGCCCTATATTATATATATTGTGATATATAAGTAAATATATTGTCACATATTTTTCAATATATGAAAGCAGCAATTCCTTATATATTATTCAATATACTGTAATATATGTACACAATATATTATTCTGTATCATTTCTAATATACTGCTATGTCATTTAACATATCCCTTATGAAAATGAACTATGGTTTCTATAGTTAAACGATGGTAACCACAGATTAACTATAGTCTTTAACCATGGCACTTGTAGTAAAGCTGTGGTTCTACAATTGGGACTCAATACGGCACCCCCGGTTACTAACGCTACACTCTTCCTGTAATAAGACGACGGGAGTCTCAGGGTGAGGTGCGGGAGGCGTGTTGTTACCAGAACTCGGTTTCCAGCCGCCACTATGAGCTGAGAGCCGTCGGGTCTGAAGGCCAGGTCATAGATGCTGCAGACACACACGACACACTGCACTTCAGTCATGTCTCACTCAAAGTGTTGCGTTATGAATATAATAGCGGCAGAAATCACTTGTATCTCTCAAGATGGGTCGTCGATGCTTCTGTAGTTTACATACCAACGGTTGCTAACCACATCTACACCGCTCTGCAGTTAATGTTTGAAAAACCATGAAGCGCCTTACCACTGCTCAACCTTGTCCCGGTCGTGTACTTTATCTATCCATGTGGGAACTGCCCTCATTATGGAAAACTCACGGTCTTTTCTGAAAAGCGCATGAATTCAACAGGTCCGCACTGAAAGAGACGCAGACCGGAACAGGAAAACACAACAGGGAGACCAGCCGATGCATTGCCAAAATAAAGGTCCCTTCATGTTAGACCAGGTTTAAAGTCCCCCAGAGTGGCTTCATATTGTTGCCTTGATTTATTATTATTATTATTATTATTATTTTGTTGGAAACTGCTGAGTAGATTTTTTTCAGGTTTCTTTGATGAATCATCTCAAAAGCAAACATTTGCAAACACCTTTGCCATAATAGTAATTCCTGTTAGTTTTGTGTGTTACACAGAGAATTGTGTGTTGTGTTTTGCAAAAAGTGTTTTATGAAATTGAAAACTGAGTCAAAAGCTGAATTAGTGTATGGTTTTGCAGATCTGGTGTGTGCTTCTGCTGTTTGAGTGTCAGGTTTCAGAAATTGTGTGACACATAAAGATTTTGTGTGTAAGCAGTTGACATAAACTGTAAATGCTTACAATTCAAACACACAGATGACTTTCCTGCCCAGTGAACACTGAGATCAATAACACTGTTCATTCATATTGGTTTATATATATATATATATATATATATAACTTTGAGAATTGCATTTTATTATAAAACGGTTAGGTCCAGTCCTTGATTCTGATTGGTCAGCAGCTGTGACCGCTTCACCCAATGGTTCTGTGTATCACTGCGCAACATCATTAGCAACACAATCAATGTAGCATAAAAACTGTTCCATTTATTATGTTTTTCCACAAAGTTCACTTTATTATTTTGAGGCCACGCCCTTCTCCTCGCCAGAGAAACCCTCCTGGAGCGGCTGTATTTGTTTTCTGTTTCAGGTGTGCTCTGCTGTATGTCCATCAGTTTACACTGCAGTCACGCTTGCAAACACCAAGTGCTGCGAAATGGTCTGTTTTAAACTAAGAAGACAGAAAACAGGTTTTGTCAGGCTGAGAGATAAGCAGATGCATGCCGTAAGGCTGTATAGTAGCGGATGAGAAGAGCTCCTATTCTCGGTTTAATGTGAGCTCCATCAGATGAGGCATGCTCCAGCCAGAGCTGTGGCCACTGATCTAACGTTATATAATCTAACTGTTGGACGCTCAGAGTGTCAGTGGGTCACAATAAAGAAGGGTGTAACGATCATACTGTAGATCAGCTGTGATGGGAAATAGAAGCTGTTAACAAAAAGCTTCATATGTTAAAAATGTCAACATATGAAAGAAAACTAGATTTTTATCAAACTATCCTCATGCATCGTCTGCTGTGGGAGAATAGACTGGATCATTGTGGTTTGCTGATTGCTGTGAGTGGCAGGCTGCTGGAGGGTTATTGAGCATTATTGTCATATTATAGAGATGTTGTTGCATGAAAGCAAGTTCATGTTTTTGATTTTTTGTTTTGTTTCATGGATAAATCGTTTGTAATAAGTCCTATAATATTCCATAAAACAGTAACTGTCCAATTTGCATTGATTAGTGTGTGTGTGTGTGTGTGTCAGGCTGAAGAAGGACTTGAGTTGTTTCTTGAGTCAGCACTTTCAGAAGGACTCAGCAGATCAGTGGCTGCAGGAGAGCATCAGACACAACCTGCACCGCTACAGCGCTCCCTGTGCGTCCAGCAGAAACACGAAACACACACCAGAACCGTCGCATAGAAAGTATGAGCCTCCTTTAAAAGTTTGAAGGCTGTAAGATTAAACGAGTCATTCAGGCCTTCAGACGTGACAGAAAATACAGGAACGCTAGTACCTAAGATCAGCTGACATCATTTCTAAGATAGCTTCAGTTTTCACTCCAGTAGTTGTAGAAATGCCACATGCATGGGCCACGTGCCTCTCGTAACCCTAAACAGCCCCTACAATCACAGCATTAGACAGAGCAAACCTTCCTCCAGGCTGAGCTTTGTCAGACTGCTGCCATCATTGAACACAGAGAAACTAAAAGAGCTCAAAAGAGTTACTGCACTTGTGTTGGTGTGATAAATGATTCCCGTTTATCAGCCACATGAATGAAATCTATGGTCTAGTTTCTCTTTGCATTAAAACATCTATCAAGACCAGGGGTCTTCAACCTTTTTTACACCACGTACCAGCTTCATTTTTAAAATATTCTCACGGACTGATATATATATATATATATATATATATATACATACATATACAGGAGTTTCACAGATATGAACAGATGCAATATAAAAAAAAAACTAATTGTACAGTAATTGACTGTACATTTTGTTTATGATTGGCATACAGTAGCGCAGTGAGGTCTAAAGCAGGCGATCAGCGTCCACTAGGGGATATATATATATATATATATATATATATATACATACATATACAGGAGTTTCACAGATATGAACAGATGCAATATAAAAAAAAAACTAATTGTACAGTAATTGACTGTACATTTTGTTTATGATTGGCATACAGTAGCGCAGTGAGGTCTAAAGCAGGCGATCAGCGTCCACTAGGGGGCCTCAGCAAACCTCCACGTTGACCTAAGGAGTCTTAAAATTATTTTTATTTATCTAATCACTATCCTTAGAAACTGTATGCAGTTCTTGGGTAAATACGTTACGATACCAATCACATCTGTTGTTTGTGTAAGCAGCTGGTTAGTCTTTGTCATCTCTTTAGGATTTAGTGGTATTCTGTCGGGCATTTCATGTCTGTAAACAGCAGCGTACAGTAGCACAGAAATGAATGGTAAGAAACGATCAAACGAGCGTGTGAAAGCTGACTGTTGTTCCAGAAGGGCTGCTGGAGATGAGGATCGCTGTGATCCAGAGCAGGCCGTGAACTGCTGTGCTAATAGAGTCTCATGAACGCACAGTTGTGCACAGAGTCCAACGGCCAAGTCTCAATAATTCTCAATTATCAAGCCGTTTTGATTTTCTGAGCAGTATGACATCATATTGCTCAAGCCCCACCCACGGCCGCTGACGGACTCTCCCACATTAGCATATCTCCGCCCTCAGCCAGTTGAACGCTTTCCGCCATTTTCTCCGCACTCGAGCAGCTGTAGTGATGATGTAGTTACACTGAGAAGCTCAAGCCTGTGGTTTCATTTTCTTCTGACATCAGAGACACTTAGTTTTGTTTTTGATGGTAATGCGTATTGGTGGTAATGGATAGTAATGTATTTAATGTGAATTTAATAAAAACATTGTAAGTTACTAATTATAACACTTTCATTGTACAGAAAGGGAGCAAAGAACACTTGTGACCCATGCTGGCAAAATGAGTGTGAATGAGCACGGTCTAATTTTGAGCTACAGACAAAAAAAGTGAAAAATTTAGATTTTAGTCGAATTTCAAGTTTTCACAAAAATGAGTTCATTAAAGGGTTAGTTCACCCAAAAATGAAAATTAGGCCATAAATTACTCACCCTCAGGGGTGGATCTAAGAAAAAGAATTATCACAGAATAAAATATAAATGTAAGCAGTGTTTCATGTGCTACTTTTCAGCCGCGGCGATGACGCAAAATAATGGCAAAAACAGGTCTTTTAATAAACTGCACAATGGTTGCACGCGCACGCAGCGTGCCAGTGAGGTCAGCTTCATTAACAAATGACTCTTATGAACCGGTTCTTTTTGAGTCAAAACCACAAAGCGCGGCTCAGTTCACTAACGAATTGTTTTTACATTTGTTCGTGAATCAGATAATTACTGCTCTTCAGGTAACTCAGCAGTCCTCTGAGAAATCTAATCAGCCTAAAAACTGATAACACACCAATCAGAATCTCTGCATCCTAACAACGGAGAGAGGAGAGAGCTGAGCCAATCATCTACAGGAGTTTATACTTACACATACAGTACCCAGTACATTAGATCATGGAAATTTCACTATATATATGCACAGTAAACTGTAGCACATGTCGTACACCTTCAAGCGTGTGACTGTCATATTGTATTTGTAACCATTTTATATGTGTACTGCATTTTTGCAGAACTGAGAAATGACTGCCTAGAGATATAGCTAGTCTTGTCAGGAGACCAAGAAACGGCTATAGTACTGTATACTGTAATGACATTTGGCCAAATGTGCAGAGGATACTAAATTTACTTTATTAAATTTTATTTTTACTGTACTGTATTGTGGTGCATGCCAAGTTCATACAATTCTTTGGTATTTGAACTTTTCTAGTGCACTAGAAAAGTTTCTAGTTGCATCCACTGCAAGAATACTTTACAGTAGTAAAATGAAAATAATTTTTTCCCCAGAAGTTTATTGCTGAATTATACATCTGTATCTGTAATATAATTTATGTATACTGTAATAGACATTGAGCTGCAAAAATAATTCCTGAATCCTATAAGAGTTTTTTTGTTACAGTGTTATTGATCTCAGTGTTCACTGGGCAGGAAAGTCATCTGTGTGTTTGAATTGTAAGCATTTACAGTTTATGTCAACTGCTTACACACAAAATCTTTATGTGTCACACAATTTCTGAAACCTGACACTCAAACAGCAGAAGCACACACCAGATCTGCAAAACCATACACTAATTCAGCTTTTGACTCAGTTTTCAATTTCATAAAACACTTTTTGCAAAACACACACATCTACACAACAAATGCTTACAGTAAAAGAAGTTTGCTTTCAATCTTGCTTTCGTGTTTACTGTGAATTTATGAGCATCTCTCTGTCAATTACTTTCAATCGTGTACAGAAATGAAGGAGCTCATGAAAGAACAGCTTTAGGTTTTGAATAACTGTGTGTATATGATATATCCAGAAGTATAATATTATGGCAAAGGTGTTTGCAACGCAAGACAAATGTTAGCTTTTCAGATGAGTTTGTGATATTTTGAATGCAGTGCTTCATTTTGCAAGAGATGTGAGGCATTTTGCATTTTGTGTGCGCATTTCTTGGATTTGTGTGTAAAGTTTTGAAAAAAAGAGGCAAAGTTTTGAAAATGTGTGTAAGCAGTTGAAAAGAAACCTGTAAGAAAAACTGTAGGCTAATAACTAGATTGCAAAGTTTGACAGACAAATTTATGCTGGCTTGTCTTAAAGTCTTGTTTAAAAATGTAAATGGTTTGGTCAGTTAGATGTTCTAGATGTTTGCTAAAGTGTTGCTAGTTGGTTGCTAGGATACTTTGGGTGGTTGCTAGGCTCTTGCTATGCAGTTGCTGGGGTGTTGCTAGACTATATGGTTGATAGAGTTTGTTCTGGGTGATTACAGACATTCCCACCTCTGTTCATAACAGAAAATCAAACATTGTTTTCAAAACTGATCCAGTTTCAGTGCTTTGATATTATTGTATTTCTTTCTAATGTTAGGAAATTCAAAAGTTTTTGTTGCTCTTAAACTTGCACTAAACGTGATTATACCATCTAAGTAGCCTATATGTAATTTGAATAGAACCGCATGTCTTCTTTAGTGATACAAGCTCAGAAACATGTATAACCTGTTGAAGTTTTTTATATTGTGCATTGACTTGGTGCCATG
>NW_015537942.1:92451-100088 GCF_001515605.1 Sinocyclocheilus anshuiensis | reverse complement strand
CAACAATTTCTGAAACCTGACACTCAAACAGCAGAAGCACCTGCAAAACCTGCAA
Source organism: Sinocyclocheilus anshuiensis (assembly GCF_001515605.1). Lineage (NCBI taxonomy): Eukaryota > Metazoa > Chordata > Actinopteri > Cypriniformes > Cyprinidae > Sinocyclocheilus > Sinocyclocheilus anshuiensis. Next base: position 100,033 of record NW_015537942.1, on the reverse strand, counting down.
AACCATACACTAATTCAGCTTTTGACTCAGTTTTCAATTTCATAAAACACTTTTTAACACACAATGCAAAGGTGTTTGCAACGCAAGACAAATGTTAGCTTTTCAGATGAGTTTGTGATATTTTGAATGCAGTGCTTCATTTTGCAAGAGATGTGAGGCATTTTGCATTTTGTGTGCGCATTTCTTGGATTTGTGTGTAAAGTTTTGAAAAAAAGAGGCAAAGTTTTGAAAATGTGTGTAAGCAGTTGAAAAGAAACCTGTAAGAAAAACTGTAGGCTAATAAGCAAAGTTTAAAGTTTGACAGACAAATTTATGCTGGCTTGTCTTAAAGTCTTGTTTAAAAATGTAAATGCAGTTAGATGAGATGTTCTAGATGTTTGCTAAAGTGTTGCTAGTTGGTTGCTAGAGTTTGTTCTGGGTGATTACAGACATTCCCACCTCTGTTAATAACAGAAAATCAAGGGGTGTTGCTAGAGTATATGGTTGATAGAGTTTGTTCTGGGTGATTACAGACATTCCCACCTCTGTTAATAACAGAAAATCAAACAGTTTCCGTGCTTTAATATTATTGTATTTCTTTCTAATGTTAGGAAATTCAAAAGTTTTTGTTACTCTTAAACTTGCACTAAAGGTGATTTATACCATCTAAGTAGCCTATGTAATTTTAATAGAACCACTCATCTTATTTATAGTGATACAAGCTCAGAAACATTTATAACCTGTTGAAGTTTTTTATATTGTGTATTGACTTGGTGCCATGATGGATATTGAAATGTTGTTATTTATTTTTAATTTTAAACAGTATAGATGATTACTTAATGGTAATACAATATTTGTGAACACAACTGTGTATGTCAGACCATAAATCCCCAAAAACTATACATGGGGGCTTGCTTTGGTGTTGCCACCCCTCATAGACCCCATGCCGCCCCTTTGCCACCCTAAAAGTTATTTTCTAGATCCCCCCCTCCTCAAGTCATCCTAGGTGTATATGACTTTCTTTTTTCAGAAGAATCCAGTCGGAGTTATATTAAAAATTGTCTTTGATCTTTTAAGCTGTTTAATGCCACTCAGCGGGTGTTGCAGTGCTTCAGTCCAAAAGAAGTGAAATAAAAAGCACCCATCCATAAAAAAAAAGTTTCTCACACGGCTCCGGGGGGTGAACAAAGGCCTTCTGTAGCGAATCGATGCGTTCGATGCGTTTTTGTAAGAAAAATATCCATATTCAAAACGTAATACTCTTGGCTTATATTGAAATCCTCCGACATTCTTCTTTACAAATCCTCGTTTTGTACTTCTAATTAGTGACCGTTGTTTTGTTTTGATCTCTCTGCTGCGTTTCCCCGTGCGTCACTTCTGAGCGGTGCATGCGCAGCGCTGACCTCACACGTCATCCGCCCGGAGCTGCTTCCAGTGTACAACTGCTGGCGCAAGCTACATTAAAGTGATTATTACGTTTTAAATATGGTTATTTTTCTTATATGCATCGATTCGCTACAGGAGGCCTTTGTTCACCCCCCGGAGCCGTGTGAGAAACTTTTTTTTAAATGGAGGGGCGCTTTTTATTTTATTTTAACTTCTTTTGGACTGAAGCACTGCAACAACCGCTGAGTGCCATTAAACAGCTTGAAAGATCAAAGACAATTTTTTATAAACCTCCGATTGGATTCGTCTGAAAGAAGAAAGTCATTTACACCTAGCATGACTTGAGGGTGAGTAGTTTATGGGCTAATTTTCATTTTTGGGTGAACTAACCCTTTAAGTCCTCTTCTAGCGATCCCAATGCTCCAAAAGTAATTAAACATCTAAAATTATCTTTATTTGTATGTTTTCTGAGAGGAGTAGGCCTACCTTTTTCTCTGCTCGCTTCTCACACTGCTACTGACTGATACAGGTAAATGTGCTTCCGGCAGCACGCGATCCCAATAAATATACACATACTGTATACACAGAATTACAGTATTTAAGTCTATTCACCCAAACAAAATCTGTTATGTCTCAAGTGAACATTTGGGGAACTGTTGGGAAAAAAACATCTGATGTTTAACATTATGTTAGATAGGTGCTTTACAGTAGGACTTACTATATAGGCCATCTGTCTTATTAATGTTAATCTAACGATAAAAGAAAAGATCACTTGATTGAACTGCTTTTGTAGTTTTAATATTCAATTTATTTGTAATGAACACACTGAACTTTTTTACATTTATTTTTTTTCTGACTTGAATGCTTTTGTTTAGATGTAAAATGAAAAAAGTAATGCACTACGCCTATTTGTTTCTTTCTTATATTTGTTCTGTTGTTGCTGTTTTTTGCATCTGTTCTTATTTTTAGTAATAAAAATAAAATAGAAAATGGCTATATTGTGATTATTAATATAGTAATTGATATTAAGAAAGGAAATGGAGGAAAAGATGAAACGCTGCTAGGTGATTTTGCTTTGGAACCTTCAGAAAACTTTAACTAGTTTGCTGACTTTGTAGATTTCAAACAGGTGGAGCTCAGTCATTTTTCATCCGATTCCAACAAATCATACATTATTTTGAAGGACTTTTAATGGAGAATGTGAAAATAAAAATAACTCATTTTTGAAAATTTGCTCATTGTGACTCATTTTGCCAGCACAGGTCACAGGTTTTGTCAGATGTTCTACTGTTCTACTTGTCTGTGTCAGCCGCACCACACGGATACGCTGTTTTCGTTCAAATCAAAGCGTAAATAAATGTAGAAAACGTATCCGTGTGGTGTAGCTGACACAGACAAGTAGAACAATATACGCAGTTAGCTTTCAGTGGACACTCTCCAAAATGGCGCTACGGTGACGCGGAGGAGACAAATTGTTAAATAAAGTCGTTATTTTTGTTTTCTTTGTGTACAAAAAGTATTCTCGTCAAAATTCAGATTGAACCACTGATGCCAGATGGACTATTTTGACGATGTCTTTCACTTTTCTGGACCTTGACAGTGTTATTTACTTGGCAGTCAATGGGACAGTCACAAGGTTTTCATCCAAAATATCTTAAATTGTGTTCCGAAGACAAACTTAAGCTTTTACGGCTTTGGAACGACATGGGGGTAAGTGATTAATGACAAAATTTTCATTTTGGGCTGGAGTAACCCTTTAAATGTGGTATTTTCATGTGCTTTCAGATAGAGCAGCATTTACTAAACAGAGCCGTAGTTCACTGAGAAGCTATGCAAACAGCAGTCATTATAGTGAACGAGAACTACGGCTTTGTGTAGTAAATACTGCTCCATCTGAAAGCAGGTAATGGAGATTTACTACTAATCACAGAAGCGGATTTACTGATAGGATGTGCATGACAGTCGCATTCGATTAATTGTGCAACCCTACTGTGCAATCAAGTTGATGATATCGATGGAAATTAAGTGTCCCCAACTAAGCAAGCCAGAGGCCAGAAGTTACTTCGTGCACTATATTTCAAGTGTTCTGAAGCTTTTCCATAGTTTAATGTGATGAATATTTAAGTCAAGTTCACGTAAACTCTTCTATCCGCAGCGGCTGTCTGTCATCCTCCATTTAGCATTCAAACTGTGTGTCACATTCGGTTATGACAGTCAAGACGAGGAAACTCTCTCCAGATGATTAAATATTCCTAATGTTATACTTGATCTGTAAATAAAGATAAATGGTTTTGCATAAAAGGAATTTATCTTGCTGGAGTTTCGTGCTGTTTCTAAATCGTGTAAATTTCTACCAGATATCTGGTTAGATCACAAGACTGGAGTAGAGAGCACTATGAATTGTTCGTCACGAGCACAGTAACTGAAATTTAAAACTGTTAAAAGAAAAGGCTCAATAAACTAAAGCACATATTTAATACACTACGCATCACACATCACACTACACACATGGCAAGGGAAGAATATGGTGTTTACATCGAATGCGGATGCAGAGCAATTCATTAAAGAACTTTGCGGGGCACCAGGATAAAGGGACCAAATGTTTGTTGCAAAATCGCCGAGTGGAGTTGATGGGTCAGGTGCATTGGGTGGGAGGAGGAGTCGAATACCTGTGCTGTCTCAGAACAGTTTTGACAGCCAGAGACCAGGCTGGATAGCTGATTCGGCACTTCACGGACCGCAATCTCGGGGTGTTTGAACGTAGACGGTCCTCATTGTTTGGTATGACTGTTCATTTTTTGTTGTTTACTGTTCTTATTTTTTCTGTTGTTAAGTTCGTGGGAGGGGTTAATTGCTTTTCGTTAAGCAACAGGGTGTTACAGAAGGTAGTTTTTGTATTTGAAATGTTCAACTGCTGTTTGTTTAACTTGAAAAAATGTACATCACGGTCTATGTCATTCCCCAGTAGGGGGCAGTCACCAAAGGCATTTGATTACTCGCACGATTATGTGCGATTCATTTGTTTTAAAAAATGGGTAGTCACATCAGATTTATAACATGGAATATTAACGGATGTGGAAGCCCAATTAAAAGAAAAAAGGTCCCGTCATATCTCAAACATAAACAAGTAGATGTTGCTTTTGTCCAAGAAAGCCATGTAACAGATAATAAAGCACTAAAATTCAAACGAGATTGGGTGGGACATGTATTTTATTCATCATTTACGAGCAAACAAAATGGGGTAATGATCTAATAAATAAGAGGCTTAATTTTTTTATGTTAACGGAAGCTAAAGACGACGCTGGCAGGATTATATGTATAGAAACTCTCATTAATGGAGTTAAAGTGATATTATGCAATGTATATGCCCCAAATAAGGCAGATCCAGATTTTATTAATAAGATAAACAAGATTCTTGGGGACAAAGAGGGACAAATAATTTTGGCAGGGGACTTTAATCAGGTTATGGATGGGGTTTTGGATAAGAGTATATATCAAGGACCTTCTATACCAAGGGATAGGGCTGCCCTTCATATGCTAACAGAGGATATCGGATTGACTGATATATGGCGCCTGGTCAATCCAACGGAAAGAGAGTATACTTTTTACTCTCATTGCCATAAATCTCACTCTAGGATAGATTTTTTTTTTTTTTGGTTTCAATTTCTATTATTGATCAAGTCGTAGATTGTAAAATTGGAGCTATAGTGTTATCAGACCATGCAACGGTAGAATTGGATATAGCTCTAAACACAGAAGTTGGTTGGTTTAAATACTGCATTATTACAAGATGAATGTTTTGGCATATTGTTGGCTGATGATCTGACCTCTTTCTTTAAATTGAATATTGGAAGCACTGATAGATTGGCGTCTGTATGGGAGGCCTCAAAGGCATATATTAGAGGGAAATGTATTGCTCAAGCAGCAAGAAAGAAAAAGGAAGGAAGAGATTTGGTTAAGAAATTGGAAACAACTATTTGTATAATGGAGAAGGAGTTGGCTAGACTTTACTCTAATGATTTATATCAGGATATTTGTAAATACAAATTTCAGTTACATGATATATACAATAAAAAAAGCTGAGTATGCATTATTTAGACTACGAACTAGGTTTTACGAAGGAGGTGAAAAAGCGGGCAAGCTCTTTTCCAGACAATGAAAACAACAAAACGCTGCTAACAAAACGAGGAAACGAGGGATATAAAGATGCCTAAATTAGATGTCTTACAATCAGAGTCTCTAGACGTTCCCATTACACAAGAAGAGGTCAGAGCTGCAATAACCTTTATGAAGCCTGGCAAATCATCGGGGGCAGACAGGCTTTCGTCAGAATACTACAAAAAGTATGTCGACATATTGGCTCCAATTTTAACAGAAGTCTATACAGAGGCGTTTGAAGCTGAAGTGTTACCTAGTACTTTTATGGAAGCATTGATAACACTGATACCTAAAAAGGATAGGGATTTAACTGATCCTGCTAATTTTAGACCATTAAGCCTTATTAATGTGGACTGTAAGGTGTTGGCAAAAATTTTGGCTTCATGGCTGGAGAAGGTTCTACCAGGTATAATTCACAAGGACCAAGTGGGCTTCATGTGAGAAGGCTAATTCACCTGATGTGGCTAAACGCTTCAGAGAACACCCCGATCACAGCTATAGCTCTAGATGCCGAAAAGGCTTTCGACAGGGTGGAGTGGGGCTTTTTGACCGCAGTCCTGTCGAATTTCGGGTTTGGTCATATTTTTAGGACATGGGTTAGTTTATTATATAAAAATCCTAGAGCAGCAGTGATGACAAATGGCATGACTTCCCCATTTTTTTACTATTTCAAGGGGCACTCGTCAGGTATGCCCATTGTCCCCGTTATTATTCACAATAGTTTTAGAGCCTTTGGCCATTATGATTAGGGCAGACCCAAACATTATGGGAGTAAGGGGGGTAGGGGAGGGGATGGAACACAAATGAATGCTATACGCAGATGATATTTTATTGTTATCTCATGACCCTCTCAAATCTTTACCTCCATTAATGAGAATTATTCAGTTATATTCAAATGTGTCAGGATACAAAATAAACTGGGAGAAGTCTGAGGCTATGCCAATATCTAGAACATGTCATGCCCATACAGTGACCCAATTTGGCTTTAAATGGGTTCCAAAGGGTATGACATACTTTGGGGTTAAACTAACTCAGAATTTGAAAGATATAATGATGTTGAATTATGACCCACTGCTGTCAAAGATAAAAAATAATGTGGACAAATGGGAACAGTTGAAACTTTCTCTATGGGGTAAAGTGAATGCTGTCAAAATAGTTATTGCTCCACAGTTCAATTATATATCCATGATGATACCTGTGAACATTCCAGACCCAATCTTTAAAAGATATGATAAAATTATCAAGGATTTTCTGTGGGAAGGAAAAAGACCTCGGATTAAAATGAGTAAATTGATTTCCCCAAGGGACAAGGGGGGCCTTGGATTACCGGATGTGTGGATGTATAATTTCTCTTTGGAAATGGCCAAACTGGCTAAACATTGGAGTGAGACAGACTCTGAGTTGGACTGGATCAAAATAGAACAGAAACTTGCCTCACATTTCATCCCATTAGTATTCTCTCGCAAAGTTCTGGAGCTAAATGGGACTCAAATCCAGTGATAATACACTCAAGACATGTCTGGAGCAAAATTCATAAACTGTGTAAGACATGACATCATAAACAGTCATATGCTTCATTGTGGAATAATCCTGAAATCTGTATAGGCAAAAAAGGGGTGTTTTGGAAACAATGGCATCTTAAAGGGGTAACAGTAATTGGCGATCTATATGAGAATGGAATATTTCTGTCATATTCTGAATTGGTGGAAAAATATAATATTGTGGGCCAAGGAAACTTTTGGAAATATCTGCAGATCAGACACTGTGTTAAGAACAAATTCAGTGCAAGTGATAACCCTGTGTATGCCTATCTTAAGTTACCATGTGAAACTCAAACTGCTTCTATGTGTTACAAATCAATGCTTAATGTAACTGCAGATACTTGTAATAACCTGAAAACAATATGGCAGAAGGATTTGGGGATTAATATTCATGATGATGACTGGCTGGATATCTTATCTAATGTGGGTAAGAACATAAGGGAAGCTAGGGGAAAATTCATTCATTACAAAATAGTACATAGATACTATTATACACCATCTAGACTTTACAGGATGGG
>NW_015537942.1:87692-92357 GCF_001515605.1 Sinocyclocheilus anshuiensis | reverse complement strand
GTCAGAAGAGGATCTATGACTTCTGGAAGCACCTCTTTTAGGAGCTTGGATGGAATAGGGTCTAACATACATGTTGTTGGTTTAGATGATTTAACAAGTTTATACAATTCTTCCTCTCCTATAGTACAGAATGAGTGGAATTGTTCCTCAGGGGATCTATAGCACACTATCTGATGCGTTACTGTAGCTGACGGCTGCATGGTTACAATTTTATCTCTAATAGTATCAATCTTAGAAGTAAAGTAGTTCATAAAGTCATTACTACTATTCTGTTGGGAAATGTCAACACCTGTTGATGCTTTATTTTTCGTTAATTTAGCCACTATGAAAGTAATCAGATCTAGCAGTTTTTAATGCTTTTCTGTAGGATAGCGTACTTTCCCATCATGCAACACGAAATACCTCTAGTTGTGTTTTCCTTCAGCTGCGTTCCATTTTCCGGGCTGCTCTCTTTAGGGTGCGAGTGTGCTCATTATACCACGGTGTCAAACTGTTTTCCTTAATCTTCCTTAAGCGTAAAGGAACAGCCATATCTAAAATGCTAGAAATAATAATAATCATCAGGTTTTAGCCAGGTTTCTGTCAAACAGAGCACATCTAGTTTATGATCAGTGATCATATCATTTACAAAAAGTGCTTTCGTAGAAAGGGACCTGATATTCAATAAGCCAAGCTTTATCATTTGTTTATCCGTATGACATCTGTTCTTTATTTGTTTAACATCAATTAAATTGTTACTCTTAAATTGGTTTGGACGTTTTTTGTATTTTCTAGTTGGTGGAACAGACACAGTCTCTATAGTGTGATATCTAGGTGAAAGGGTCTAGGATTAGGTGAATACTAGAACTAATCGTTCTGTTGTGGCACAGGCTGAAATGTCACTGGACAATCTGAAGTGGAGTGGTAATATCCTGCATGGGCTCATTCATGAAACAGTTGAATATTTACATAGGCAGCAAAAAAAGCAGTGTTGAGTATTGTTTTTTCCTGTCTAAATGGATGCATGAATTTGCATTCGTGGTTTGTCTCATTTCGGTAGCATCCAGTTTAAAAAATTTGTTTTCCTCACACACACTCATGATCACACACTAGAGCAGTGGACAAGGACGGGATTTTGCAGAACACTTGTAATATATGACACATGTGTGATGTGCACGTTTATGATGCTAAAGCTTGAGGAAACTCTAGAACTACACTGGCGTGAGTAAACGATGATTGAGCTTTATTTTTAGCGTGAACTATGCCTTTATCTGTTTTAAATGATCAAGAGCAGGAAACTTTCATCTGTGCACAAACTGGCCCTTTAAGATGCGTTTCCCGCTCATGCAGCAGGATGGAGAACAAGATGGAGGCACACATCTGAGGAACACACACAGACATGTAATGGAGCTGCTGTGTGGATGGACAGGGCTGTGGAGTCCAGCGGTTTTGCATATGTAAAGAATAAAGCACAATAGACTGATCGGTGGGGGAGGATGTGCATGTAACGCAGACAGTGTCCCAATACACCGAGCTGCCTGCTTATACAGCATCTTTAGGGCACGCTTTCAGTGTGTCTGTGATGGCCAAACATTACATGTTGAGACTGTGACACCCGAAAACATGGTTTTATGCCCAGAAACTCCTGCTGAAAACAGCAGCACGGGTGTTTTGGTGTGTGAGGTCCAGGCAGATCACTAGGTTTTTAGAGGCTCTAAGCACAGAGCGTTACACCTGGTGCAGTGTTCAGCGGCGGGGAGCTTTGTTTAGCTCGTCCAGCATGGCACTGCAGAACTGAGTAGCGGCTCAGCGCTTCACATGAGTGAGGCTTTGTGCTCCTGTGTTGTGTTGTGTTGTGTGTGGCTGGAGGGAGCTTTCCCCACCCCCTGCACTCCTGCGGGCCGGAGCCGCTCTCACGGAGCAGTTCACAGGTGCTTGTTCCTCCAGACGTTCCCCCTACAGATGGCTATTGTTATGGTGTGCAGTAAACGCCGTCGCCGCGTAACCCAGAGACTCCAGCTCGCTCTCCCAGCTGCTGTTTCCTGCTAAAGCAGTGTTATCCCTGATCCCCCTCTCTCTCTCTCTCTCTCCTCCCCCATCTGCTCCTGCGCTCCTCATTCTCCAGATCCCGTGCCGTCTTCAGCTCTCCGGATCTGCTGTGTCTCACGCTCGCTTCTCTTCTCTGCCAGCCGCTGACACAAAGAAAGGATTAGCGCTTGATCGCACGGGAGCGTGTGCCATCGGTGGAAGGGACCGTATTCTCGCTTGACATCCAGGCAAGTGTGGGTTTATTTTTGGCCATGTACGGATGTGTACACCGTTGTGAATCGCACAGATTTGCGGCGGATGGCTGCGCGGCTTAGCTAGCTCTGATCAGATGCCGTGCTGGCTGCACCGAGAGCATATCCCAGGATCGGCTTAGAGGCTGTGCTAGTTTGAGATCACGGTGTGGATGTTTTGAAATGGCTGTGCTGCTTGATCTAGAGCTCTGCTAGCGGCGGCTCTGCTTTGAAGTTGCTGATCTCGCTGTGGTAAAAGCCATTTTGATAGATCAGACTGACGCTGCTGGTTTGTTGTTGTTGTTGTTGACGGTACCTATGCTGATTTAATGTAATGGTGCTGCTAGCGGCTGGCAAATTCAGCGTTTATCTGTAAAGCCAGCAGACTCTTTCTGTTAGATAGCTTTGGTAAAATGCATGTGATTGAGGGTTATTACATTTTCACATGACACATCCGAAATGTAGCTGTCAAGCTGGTCATTAGAAAAGCCTATTGGTCGGTCGTTGGTAGGGTTGCCACCTTCAGCGAGGCAAAATAAGGGACACCCATTCACCCCCCAAAAAAACAAAAATAATAATCACAAAAGACACAAATAATCAGTGAGGAACTCATAGCTCAACAATAAACCATGAGAAAACATGTTCAAGTATGTAAACTTGCAACAGAACACATTAATATTGTTATTTTAAATTTGATTATTTATAATTATTAATTATTATTAACCTATTAACATAGTTCTGCAGCTGTTACCTGGATGGGATGAATTTTTATTATTTAATGTTTTTATTATTAATTTGCTTAAATTAGGACTACATTATTATGCATTTATTTGTCCCATTTTTATCTAAATAATTTTGCATATGACATATGATTATTTATTATGTATATATTTATGATTCATATAAATGATAAATTAATAAATAGGGTCTAACAATAATTATAATCTATTAATTCATCTGTCTAATCATGTCTAAAAATATAATAATTATGTTTACCAAGCTCTGATAATGTATGGAATATTATATTAACAGACTATCCAAATTTTAATAAAACAATAGGCCTATACCTTTAGAAGCACAGATGGGTCTGTTACTTTAAAGGTATGGTTCACACAAAAATGAAATTAGTCATAATTTACCCAGGTTGTTCTAAACCTGCTTAAAGTTATTTCTTCTGTTGAACACAAAAGAAGATTTGGGTACACAAGAGAAGAATGTGGGTAACTAAACAGCTGCTGGTCCTCAGTAACTTCCATAGTAGAGAAAAAATACTATCAGAGTCATTGGGGACCAGAAACTGTTTGGTTACCCACGTTCTTCAAAGTATCTTTTTTTATGTTCAACAGAAGAAAGAAATGATTACAGGTTTGGAACAACTTGTGGGTGTGTAAACGCTGACAAAATTTTCGTTTTTGGATGAACTATCCCTTTAAGTCAGACATATGGGATCAGATTCCCGCCTAAAGTATTGCAGTCACGGATGGATAAAAAAAATAACAAGCGTGAAAACAAAATTTAAAAGCGCAAGTAAAAATATACTGCACAAGATTAAAAAATTTAAGCAAAGTTTTTAGAATAGCAAACAATGGTCACGGATTGAAAAATAATAAGCGTAAATCAAAAAATTAATAACGCATTTTTAAAAATAATAAACATGAATCAAAACTTTAAACACGTTTAAAATCACATTGCACACAATTGAAATATTAGTGCAAAATTGTCTGACTTGCGCACAAAATCATGTTTTCCTTGGTTATATTTCTCTGTTTTTTCTGGTCTCAGACATTTTCTGCTCATATTTTTATTTTATATGCTGTTTTTCCCTTCGCTCGTTTCCACGTTCTGCGCTTCTTTTTAGCATGGTTGGAATAGCATATTGATCATCTGTTTTTAATCAGAGCTTGAGTACCGCATCAGAAAAACACTTAAACCGTTAAACAGTTGACTGCTGCATTGAAAAGCAAATAAAAAATAAATAGTATGTCATAATTAGAATAAGGTGTCTTGAGTGAGCATACATTTATATATACAAACATTTCTTAGGACTTATTTCAAATATGGCCATATTTCGGTTAGTATGATGCAAAGTATTGTTTATGTGGAATCTTCATATTCATATTATTTCACATTTGCTGTGACCAACAACAGTCCAGTGATGTCATGAGAGTTCATGCATCAGTCAAGATGAAACCTTTATACTAGAAAGGAACAAAAAATCTTAAATCTTTAAAGTCTTTAAACAATTTTGAAAAATGTCACTATGTGATACATCTTGTTTCTTTTGTCAGAACCAGGGGTGTGAAGTAACGAATTACAAATACTCACGGGTACAGTAATTAAGTAGTTTTTATCAGTAATTGTACTTTTTTGAGTAGTTTAAAAATTGTGTACTTTTACTTTTACTTGA
>NW_015537942.1:87055-87629 GCF_001515605.1 Sinocyclocheilus anshuiensis | reverse complement strand
TCAAGTAGTTTTTTGGACAAGTACTTTTACTCTACTCACACTACATTTTTTGGAAGGTAATGGTACTTTTACTTGAGTATATTTTTTCAGTACTCTTTCCACCACTGGTCAGAACTGAAAGGAAAGGTTCTTGAGGCAGTATTATTATTGGTGTTTTGTTGCTAAACTGTGGACTGAATGGGTTTATTTGCGTTCAGCTAGCAGTTTTTGTGTGTGTATGAGGGATATTACTAAGTGTTTCCTACATATTCCAATATCAATCGATAGGAGCATCTCAGTGCTCGTGACACATGAGAGATGAATCTAGTGGAATGTGATATCGCAGATAAAGACGGTGAACCTCAGGTTCAATATTTTGACATGGTGTGATCCAGGCAGCAACGAGGAGAAACTTGAGTCGAATATCTTCCTCGTCCAGCTCATATAGGACAGATGGCTCTTCTTTCTCTGCTTTCAATCTCTCTCTCTCACACACACACACACACTCTCTCTCTCTCTCTCTCACACACACGCGCACACACACACACACACACACACACACACACGATGCGCAAAACTCCGCATTTGAACAGTC
>NW_015537942.1:81720-86793 GCF_001515605.1 Sinocyclocheilus anshuiensis | reverse complement strand
ACCCACCCGCACACACACACACACACACACACACACACACACACACACACACACACACAAGAGCTTATCCAATTCATCTGGGCATTGTGGACGGCCCGGTGCTGCACAGAGACTCTTTTCAGAGCTGAAGCGGGCAGCTGCAGCGTGAGGAGGCGGCGCACTGAGAGATCTGCCAATCTTATGGCAGGAGAGACAAACAGGGCAATAAGAGGAAGAGGGCCTGACGCTGGTGGAGGTCGGCGGGGCTTGTGAAGAGGGAGGGGCGTCAGCCGAGGCACAAACGCTGGAGGTCAGGGCCAGATGCTCTCCAAACAAAAGAGTATTTCTCAGGAAGCGATGCTGGGAAGTGTGGTGCTCGCCATTGTTTGTGTGTGTGTGTGTGTGTGTGTGTGTGCATTAAGGTTACATCTGCACACACGCAATGTTTTAAATGCATATTAAATTTTTGATAGAAAATGTTCAAGTACACTAAGCAACAAGACAAAGTAATGAATCAGGAAACTGGTTTTATTGTTTTTATCAAATTAATTAACTACCAAAAACAACAATTCCTACATAACAGCAGGAGAAGAGAGCAACTTGTTAGAACCTGTTTTTGAAAACCACATCTTCTTTAAGGAATAATTTTCTTTAGAATTAATTATGACAATGTTCATTTTGGAGTGAATAACTCCTTAATTGCACTTAAAAACAACTTAATGCACTCAAAACTCATGAGAACTTATAAGAAACTTATAAGAAATAAGTAATAGTTCACCCAAAAATGAAAATATACTGAAATTAAACTCGCCCTCAGGCCATCCAAGATGTAGATGAGTTTGTTTCTTCATCTGAACAGATTTGGAGAAATTAAGCATCACATCACTTGCTCAGCAATGGAGAGAATGAGAGTCCAAACAGCTGATAAAAACATCACAATTATCCACAAGTCAGCTGCTTGAAGATGATCCATTGCTGAGCAAGTTATGTGATGCTTAATTTCTCCAAATCTGTTCCGATGAAGAAACAAACTCATCTTGGATGGCCGGAGGGAGAGTTAAATTGCAGTAGATTGTCATTTTTGAGTGAACTATTACTTTAAAGATCATGTTCGTGAACTGACACTGTACTCAGCCTCGTGTATCAACTGCAGTATCTTTATTTGTAGCGAACTCCTGGTTTCCCTGGGTAGACGGGAGAGAGCTGGGTGAATGCAGTTGAGGAAGCTGCTTACATCATCCTCTTTTCTTTTACAATGGACATTATTTCACTTTCAAATTCATCGTCACAAATCAGAAAATGTAATTTTAACATCAGTGTGAATGACAAAAAAATGAATGACACTAATTTGATATCATTGTGACTTTGCTTTCCATACACTTTAAGTACTTCTTCATATACCACAGCAAAAACTATAGTCTGAGAAAGTTCAAACATGATTAAAAGCAAGTGAACAGTCAGTAAAAAAAAAGAAAGAAAAAAAAAAGAAATACACAATTTACAAGCATAGATAAAATAAACAGTAGTATTCAGGTACAGAAATGTAATAATTAAGTGTAAAATAACACTGCATTGAGTTCACTGTACGAATTCAATTTAGATTAATCTTTGTTATAGCTGTTTTGTTGTTTTTTTAACATTAGTGACATATTCAGCAGCACGTATTTATAGGCAGAACTGAAGATACGCTGCACAAACGGAAGAGACGCTGGCCGAGATACGGCTTGTGCGCTTTTCAGGTGTGAGTCAGACAGCAAGACGAGACGGCAAAGAGTTGTTTTCTGCAACTTATTGCACTTAACTCTTTTTAACATCAAGCAATTTTCTGCTATATGCGTCGAACTAAAACTTTGACCTTTTGCAACGTTTTGATTTAAGTAGCCTTATATTAAAATGATTCAGATATCGCACGCCATTGCGATATGCATATTGCGATATTTACATTTGCGATATTTCGATAATTTCGATATATCATGCAGCCCTACTTTGATTATTTATAGGGGTTCTCTCTTGTGCTGGTTGGATAGATGGTGTAATTACTGATAATGGATTGGCCGTGTTAATTATCTGCGCGTGCTTTTTGTTAATAAAACATCACGTAGTAGTTCAGAGGTGATCATCAGGGCCTGAGGTCACAGCCAATCATTGAGCTCTGAGAAAAAACAACTTACATCATAAATACCTGAAAAGAGGGATGAATCATGCTTCTGTCTAAAAATAGCCATGCCTCATTTAATTTAACTTTTTTTTATTTAAGAGGTTGGGGTTTAGTATGTGATGATGATGTGATAGATTTTAAAGGATGTTTTGGCTCAATGCAGCTGTGTGAAGTGGGAAAACTTGAAAAATCGGCAGTGTATCAAATACTTATTTACCCCACTGTAGGTGTGGTGTTCTTCAAAATGTTGTTCTCTCACGTGATGATTGATTGGATGTGTATGTTTGTAGTGTTAATTAAACTGAGCATTGATCACAGAGATCAGCAGCATGACGTCGTGAGGATATGCTGATGAACACAAACACTCGTCCCGTCCTAGGTGGCGCTGTAATCCAGCACTTTCACATTCTCACTCATATATATATTGTGATAGTGATCAGAGTTTCTTCTTCTCTCGATTTAGAATAACAGTAAAAATATGGTTAAAATCATATACACTCTCATGGGATTATGTGCTTGAGCGTCTTAGTTGTCTGAATCATGAAAGCAGTGATCTTGAGCTCTTTGTGGAGGCTTGTGAGCGCTGCTTTCATCTGTTTAATGCTCCTCTCGTGGACTACTGCTCGATTTATACAGCTCAGAAGATCACTGCTCACTCCATGTGTGTGTGTGTACTTGTTTTGACTATACTCGTGAGGGTCAAATGGCTTCACATATAATAATAATAATTCATTACATTTATATAGCGCTTTTCTAAGCATTCAAAGCGCTTTTACATTGTGAGGGGGGATCTCCCTTCTTCATATGTTGTAAAATACTTTGTCAACCCACTAGTGAGACATTTGAGTAGATTGCCATAAGAGGTCCGTAGGTGCACATGCGCGACCAAAATAAAACATGCGCTGTGTAAATAAGTTCAGACGGCTCATTTGCGTACATGATTGACAGCTGTTAATGCACAATTACCATTTTAGATCGACAAACTTAACTGTATAAGATTTCTATTCAAACTGAAAGCATAAATCTAGGCTATCCGCTGCTGTTTTCAAAGCACAATGCAAAACTGTGACATTTCATTCACTGACGCTCTTCAATCAGCAGTGTTAAAGGGGTCATGACATGGATTTTTTAAATTTTTTTTTTATATATGTTCTTTGAGGTTTACTTATAATGTTAATAAAGTTTTTTTGCACAAACAAAACAAATAAATATGGAGAAAATTACTCATTGTCTGAAACAGCCTGTTATTAAGGGGCGTGTCTTTTAAGGCTTGTCAGTAATCAGCCGCTGTTATGATTGGCTAACATCACTGCACAGGACACAGTATCAACATCCCCTCGCTATTGCATGTGAGTGTTTTGACAACATAATCAAAATAAAATGGTAATTTCCAGACAAAGCATTATGAAATAATTTACTTATAGTGTGTGATGCAGCTGCAGTCAGATCTAGTGACGCTTCATCTTTAAACACGTTTCTTTGTGACTCTCCGTGACACTGTGCCTCATTTACAAAGCAAAACGCAATGCTGCATTCAGCATGATCAAGAGTCAGCCATTAACAAATGAACACCGGTGGGCGGGGCCTATGTCGATGTCTTGCTCTGGAGGCGGAGTTTATGCAAACGACTGGTGCTAGGTGACATCACCTTGCCCAACTGGATCCAAAACGAGCCGTTTTTGGAGCTTGATTAAATAAATGCTTTGTTTATAATGAGGAGGAGGTTTTAAGCTATGAAACTTGCAGAATGTTTTAATGGTACAAAGACCTCTTATATGCTAAAAGATCAAGGCAAATTTGATTTCTCACGTCATGACCCCTTTAAACCCAGCAGCGCATAGCCTATACTTACTTGCCAGCAACCGTCAAAATAAAAGCTTGCTAATTTTAAGTTGAAAAATTATGAAAATTCATATTAAAAAAGTAAATATTAGCATTTTATTTCTGTGAGGGGTAGGTTTAGGGGTAGCGGTTGGGTTAGCTCAGCGGTTCTCAATTCCAGTCCTTGCAATTCTGTCAGGCTATTGATTGATTTTCCATTGTTCTGCATTTCCCCAGCTGATTTGAATAAATAAGCTATGCTTTGACCGACGTTGAGTGTATGCTCTTCTTTTGTCTCTTTTTAACGACCACCTAAAATGAAATGATGATAACGTGAGGCAAGTGTGCGGCAAGTGGAATTCATTGAGGGATTTGACAGTGTGATTCATAGATTAAGTATTTCAAATTTAGGCTATTATGCTACTCGCACGCACAGAGTTTTTTTTTTCTTACCATCTTTTGGGGGTTTCTTGCTTTTAAGACTTGTCGACTAGTCGGATACAAAACTTTCGTTAAATGACAGTCAAATTCGCGCACATCCCTAGTGTTCACACTTGTCATGTTTGGTTAGATTAAAACGAACCCTGGTGCGATTGCTCTGTTAGTGCGGTTTGTTTGAGTAAGTGTGAACGCTGCCATCCGAACCCTGGTGCGCACCAAACAAGCTGACCGAGACCGCTGAAAAGATGGGTCTCGGTCCGCTTCCAAACGAACTCTGGTGCGGTTTGAATGATACATGAGCGCAACATGGACCAAATACTTCTAAACGAACCAAAAACAGGAAGTAATGACAAGATGCGACGCTATGCGACATAATTTGATGACGCGGTGTAACCAAAACAAAATGAGCAGAGGGCAAACGTGGAGCAACGATGAGGTAACGTGCCTTTTATGAGCTCCTTGTGAGTTTGCAGGTGGAGAAAATAAAATTATATGTAGGGATGCACCGATACCACTTTTTCCAGTACTCGCCTGATACGATACTTATTTTTGGTACTTGTCGATACTGAGTACCGATACCAATATTTTCATTGCATTTGTACATTTTTAAAATATTGGGTACAGAAACCAAAAGAGTATGTATAATGTTAGTTGGTTAACTTCATTTATCAAAT
>NW_015537942.1:78525-81465 GCF_001515605.1 Sinocyclocheilus anshuiensis | reverse complement strand
TAATCGCAAAGCCTGCGATGTGGACGCGATATTACTCTGTTCCAGAGCATATGCATGACTGCCAGCCTTGAGTTGCAGTCTTACTAACCAATAGAGTGAGCGCACCTCCGTTCTCCCCAATCAGCACTGCTCTAGCCAACTGCGTAAACACCCACCATTAAAAAAAAACAAAACAACGGAAAGCGGGAGAGAGACAGAGTGGGATTGTGGGTCAGATCGATAGTTAGGCAAATTAAAACTAAAGAAAAACGTATGCAACTTAAGCTTCAAAATGACAGACAACGAACAAAAAAGGTAATTTGCAAGAACTGCGTCACAGCGCATATCAAAAGCTCCCGTGTCGGTTCTGTTCTCAGTACTGGAGAATAAAAGATACATTCTTAGATGTTTTTGTTAGTACGTGAACGTTATCTTAACACATTTTATCTCCCCAACAGATTAATTTGAAATAAGTTTATAATGCATGTTGGCTATTCCCAATTCAGAAGAGCGCACACACAGCCTGTGTCTGTGAATGCTTCTCACACTCGCTCCTCCAAGTGGGGCGAATCCCGCGCCACGGACGAGCCGTTAATGCTTGAACACGCTCGTCACGCAGCCTGTCTCGTATTGCTCGTTTCCCTTTCATGGGAACTTCGAACTGCGTCCTCTAGGGGATCCGTGTTGACGTTGTTTAACATCTGATGACACACACGATCTATGCGTTATTTGTTTGGGCGAAGAGCACGCAAGCGATGCCTCCGAGGGGGCACTCGGCGTGCACTGCGAGCGTTTTCTCCAAGGGAAAAAGCTCCGCTCTCGTTTGTCTCTTTTTTCGAGGAAAGAGGGGCAGCCGTCTGCTTCCCGCGATTCAGGCCCCGCCGCTGCTTTATATTCATTGCATACATATACTTCGTAGACATCTTTAATCTCTAATAACCCCATTCTGCTGTCTGTTGTCGGTATTTCTTTGTCTGAATATGGCGCTTATCACATGCTGTGTGGTATCGGCGTTTGGTATCGGGGCATTTTAACGAGTACGAGTAGGAGTACAGGAGACCAGTATCGGTATCGGTGCATCCCTAATTATATGTACATGCAAGAATGAGCGCGCTTAGTTCAGCAGACGGCTTTAGGTGTGTTCAACTTAAAGCGCCGTTTTAAGTCTAACGTACCTTTTGTTTGGGGAGTTTGGTGAGTTCCGTCACAATATATACGTCATTCAAGCCGACCAGTCAGGTTGTGAATGTATCACTATGCCTTTAGGTTCGCTGTCTTTAGGTTCGCTGTCAAAAATGCTAATGTGAACGCTAAACGGACCAGGATCAAATGTATCATTTAACTATTTGATCTGGACCAAATGAACCAAACGAACCGAACTACAAGTGTGAACACACCCTAAGAGAGACATGCAAAATATGCAGAGCGGGGAGGCATGAGGACTGGAACTGAAAACCGCTGCTCTATACTGTTCTGTCCGAATAAAGGCAGAAAAAAGCTCATAAATAAAACCATAGGCCTAGGTGTTCTGTAGGCTGCTGATTCTTGCTCATGTTAATCAGCTGCAACAGAACGCTTTGTAAAAAGACACAAAATAAATGCATTTGAGGTCTAAATGTCTGAGTTCTTTTTTCTTTTTTTACCTTATTGGAATCAAAACTAGGAATCAATAAAAATCTGAATTGATAAACAGAATTGGAATCAGAATCATTCAAATTAAAACGATACCCAGCTCTGGTCACAGTCACGTATTGAACATTTGTTTCAGCACCACTCTCTGGACATTTCCCCTTGAAACTGCTGTGAAGCGTGCAGTAAGGTATGTGATATATCAGTGTTGCACACATCTTCAGTGAGCCTGGGTTGGTTGTGTTCTAGTATTTATGATCAGCTAGGGATATTCCACAGACTCCTGTTGTTTTCATATGTGTGTGTGTGTGTTTGCACAGTGATCCAGAGAGACATTATTGGTGTGTTGTGTTCACCGAGGGTGTTATGGGTGGAATTTGTGTGTGAAAGCAAGCTTGATGACTGCTGATGATGAAATGTAAATTAAATGGCTGTTAATTCTCCGTCAGTCTCTGAGCAGTGTTTCTGCGTCACGTCCAGCCTCGTTTGCTCCATGTGTGACGATTGCTGCCATATTTACATGCCACTGACCTACTGAAAGCTGAATGACAGTCAATTTGCATTTTAGCTTGTTGTTGCTTTTGGAGGCTCAGAGCTACGTTTAGGACGAGACTCATGTGCTGATTATTAGCCAGTGCATTACAGAGAGACAGGCTTATTTTATACAAGATATCCTCAGTTCTCATCTTTGATATCATCTTCATCATCATATACACTAGGTGTTTTTTTCACTTTATGTGCCCTTTCTAATTCAGTGTAGTTCAGGCTTCTCACTCATTTTGACCAGTGAATCTCCACGACTTAAAACCTCATTTCCATGACCAAACATTTCATCATTCATTCTGACAACAGCACTGAAATCACATAATCTAGTTAAAAACAAATCCACACTATTGATGGACAGTAACAAACATTCAGGTTCAGCTGAAAAATGAGAAAAAAAAAGAAATAAAAGAAATAAATAAAAAAATCCACATAAACACATTAAGGATTTCAAGAGATCATCAGAATGGGAGTCAAAGCTTGTGAAACACTGACGATTGGAGAATCAGATTTGTGAAGAGCATTATCAGGTCTTTACATTCAGGGTTATAAACTCCAGACCAGGACTGAAGAACTGAGACGGATCAGAGGAGATTTCTTCTGAAAGATCACACATCTGCCTTTATGATTTAAGGATTTAAAGGTGAACTCAGTATGTTCCACTGGCTCTTATTTATATTCACACATTAAAGATACAGATGAAGAACAAATGTAGTTGTGTGTGTGTGTGTGTGTGTGTGTGTGTGTGTGTGTGAGAGAGAGATGTGTGTATTTCAGTCAGTAAGTGTG
>NW_015537942.1:73432-78348 GCF_001515605.1 Sinocyclocheilus anshuiensis | reverse complement strand
GAATCGGCTAAAAACACATCTCTTCCATCTTTATTTGACCCTCTAACTCTCTCACTCTCTATTTTAATTCTATTCTTTATATTAAAAAAACTAACACTAGCTTCTCTAATCTGTTTGCATTCTATTTGTTTTCTTTTTATTTATTATACAATTATAATTCTGACTTTCTGACTTCTGATTAACAAAAGCAAAAAAAGGCCTCTAACACTAGCTTGCTCTATTCTTTTTATATTCTATTTGTTTTCTTTTTATTTATTATATAATAAAAACCCTTGCTAGTGTACTGCGTTAAGCTAACTGAGACTTGTTATAGCACTTGCATATCATTGCTCTTCTGTTGATTTTGACTGCTTCTATTGTCCTCATTTGTAAGTCGCTTTGGATAAAAGCATCTGCTAAATGTCTAAATGTAAATGTTTGTGTGTGTGTGTGTGTGTGACTCTTTGCTCAGTCTGAGTTTCTTTCTGAAGGCAGAGCTCCTATAAAATCATCTGGATTCATGTGGAGGTCTGCAGTCTAAACCTTTAGGGTTTTGATGTGTTTTGTTTTCTTTGGATTTATACTTAATTTTTTTTCCACCTAAAGTTTTCTGTGAATCTTTACTCTCTACAGTCTTGATTGGATCCTTCAGATTTTTGTGTGTTTATTCATGACTGTGGAATCGCTGCTAATTGAGCATTAGACGGAAACGTAACCTCTGTTACTTCGTTTCCAAAGGAAAATATCCTGACTTTGTATTCTTGCAGTTACTGTTCCATTTATGAGAGAAAATGTCATTGGTGTATTTAAAACCGCTTGGTAACGTGAAAGCTTCACTCTCATTCTTCATGGAGTCTTGAACTTTTCTCTCAGCTGTAATGGTTTTCATGAGCTGTCATTTTGGCTTGTGTGAGTTCTGACTCTGTTCTCACCATGAACAAATCATGATTGGAAGAACGTGCTGTGATTAATCAGCAGATATGTCTGAGTTGATGACTGTCATACTTCATCAAGCCGGCCTCTGCTGACGACTGATAGTTGAGTCTCATCAGATCAGACTGTATGGCTGTAAATGCTATGAATGGTGTTGAATGGCCTGCATCTTCCTCTGTAAGTACATGAGCACGTCTATGAAGCTCAGTCTGTGACGTGTCTGTCTTCTCATTACAGTGGACATGAGCAGCCATTTGAAGAGAGTCTCACTGAGTGAGTCAGATGAAGTCAATCACACTCCGAGTCATTGTAATGTAAATCTCACCTCACTGCACACCAAGGTTTGTGGCGGTCAGACTAACACAAGTGTGTTTAACTGTGCTGACAGTATGTGTCTGGACTTACACAGAGTCCTTGATTGATCTGTATTGTACAAACTATATTGTTTGATATTCATCAGTAGTAATGGTTATGAACTGTATATTTCACTACACAATATCTTTTATTAATAATTGTTGTTTCCTACAACTGACCGACAGAACTTTGCTGCATTATTGCACCGGTGTTGTGCTTGTTGTGTTTCTGTTTATTCAGTGTAAGTTCGGAGTGATTTTTAGCTGATTGCATGCTGGAGGTCTGGCTCGGTCTGCACAGCGGGAGCCAGAATCATCTGCGCTGTCAGACTCAGAATGGTTTAGAAAGATGAGCGTCTGCACTGGTCATTCAGAGTCAGGAGCCCAGCGCTTCATAGTCTTTATGGTGTGAGTCGTCACTGGTTTCAGAATTCGATTTCATTACCATTATCTTGTCAATGAAGCAATTCCATTCTATATCACAATGCATCACGATGCGTCTCATCCACAGTTTTCAATATTATGGCACATGGCCACATTTTCATATGCATTTTATATCACATTCATTTTGAGCATTTTTAATTAATTATACAAGCATGCTGCTTTTTAAAATAAATATAAATTAAGGTAACACTTTATTTTGATAGTCCACTTTAGACATTCTACTAACAAATTATATAAGCAGGCTACTTTTTAAAATAATTTCAAATGAATAATAAATCAAAACAATTGTTAAGAATTTAACCAACTAAATATAATAGCTTCAAAACATACATGCAAATATAGAGTAATAAAGGGGGGAAGACAACTACAAGTGATAAACAAAAAAACACTTTCAGTATCTAAGAGTGTTCTAAGTATCTGAAAGTTTATAGACAATCATAGTTATGGGTTTTCTTTTTCCCTCAGCATTATTGCTGTTTGATTATTACTGATGAGATCACAGACAGTGACAGCTTTAATCGGCTGCATTCACACTAATGCACAGATCTACTTCCACATATCAGATGTTTTGTCCTGTTCTGAAAACATAACTGACTGTGTTTACATCAATTTCCTATCATAAAAGTATTCAGAGATGCATGTGTGTTTAACCGCAGCCATGATCGAGCTTCAGGACAAACAAACATGCGCTGTGCATGTGAAAGTCTGTCAGTACCTGAGTTTTGTGAATCTAAGTTTTGCACACACATGCCATATGTGGGGAAAAAAAACAACAATCCCAGAATCTTTTTGAGAAGCGTTGAAGAGAGAATCGCGATGCATCACCGCTAATAGTCTTCCAGTCATCCGTAAACATAAGAAATAAAATCAACATACTGTGAAGATCTCTCAGACTCCCAGCATGTGTCGCCTGCCGTGGTCTGCACAAACCACTGCGGTTTGGAGATCTGACCCTCGTGTTTCTCTCGCAGGTTCCTCCTCGTGACGGAGAGCTCCATGGTGTGGACTACAACTTCCTGTCTGTGGAGGACTTCCTGGAGCTAGAGCGGAGCGGAGGACTGCTAGAGATAGGAACGCATGACGGTCAGTCACAAACCCTCAGTCCATCATCATCATCATCATCACACAGAGCTTCATATCAGCTCATGGAGCGATCGCCCCCCAAAGAGAGCATTAGCATGCTAGCATAGCCAAAAACAAAGCAGAGGGAACTCAACCTTGAGCATCTCAAACACTTTGATGGATGCGCAATATTTACAGAAACATTTGATAAACTGCCATTTATCAATATAGGATAGAGAAATACTTGACTGTATTACTGAAGTTAATGATGTTAATGATATCTTTTTTAACAAGCATGAATTATAATGTGTAAGATTGTGTCTTTAACTCATTTACTGATTTTTGTGTGCATGTGTCCAAATTTACAATTGAACAACAAAATTTAAAAAGCCATTATAATGTAAAAAATTATTAGGAATGTATTAAATAAATTTGGTGGTGACATGTTAGATGACGCCCATTTATTACAAATCCAACTATGAATGCAGTATTCTTCAAGCTACCTTCAGTGCATTGATATTGCCAGGGCCGTACCCACCATTGAGGTCCCCAAGGTTCAGACCTCAGTATTTTTCCAATAACAGAAGTTGTAAAATAATTACCTTATATTAATTCTGCTTTGGTGCTGCATAGATAAAAAGCCAAGATAACAGATCTTCTCAAATGAAATGCCTTGGCGGTAGGGGTGTGCAATAATATATATAGTCTGCGATAATATCGTAATTGTTGTTTTAACGATATGCGATTTGACATTATCGAGTATTTTGCAAAAACCATTCAAAACATCCCTACAGAGTGACTAGTGCGAGTGTGCATTTACGGGTGTGTTCTTTCACTGCATGATTCAGTCTATTAAAATACATTTAGAATGATCACATAATTCAAGACATGAAAATGTATATATTTATACCACGTCATATAGTTAATCAATTTCACACAAAGAGTGCCGTTTTTCTCCAAAAATCAGCATGATTACAAATGTGATATTGATTTAATACAACAGTTCAATAAACAATAAGTTCATATTAAGAGACTTATGTTTTAGACACCATATTTCCTGTTTTTGCTCTGTTTCGCAAACAAAAATGATTCCAAACACAGCCACAGCACTGTTTTGCGTCTCTGAGCAACATGACGGAGTTTCGTTCCCGAATGAATCAACCGTTTAAATTATTCGGTTCAATCGCAATGACTCACTTATTAACAGTGACTCGCTGCCATGTACTGGCGGTACACCTACTTTTTTCCCGATTTTTTTTATGTTTTATATCATTTCAAATATCAGTATTCAATGTTTTATGTTTAAAATATCAAAATATTATTTATGCATTTGTAACTGCAGGTTAAATGCATTCATGTCCATCTGAGCTGTATTAAACAGTGTGTAAATACAACTAAATGCCACTTCAGATGCAGCTTCTATGTTTCCTCTGCATTGCAAAGATGAATTTTGTTTATATTGATTTCATTTGCCTGGTAACAGCCCACATGTTCACTGATTAAATGTAAGGCAAGGCAAGGCAAGTTTATTTATATAGCACATTTCATACACAATGGTAATTCAAAGTTTGTTTTCATTTAAATGTTTAGTTTTGAAATGTTGTTGTATGCATTTGTCATTTTTATTTAATTTATTTTATTTTCTTAAATGTGTATATATATAGTATTTATAGAGTTTTAGCTTTTAGTTTGAATTACTTTTTCTTATTTGTAAGTCGCTTTGGATAAAAGCGTCTGCTAAATGACTAAAAGTAAAAGTAAAGTAAAAGTAAAGTGCTTTACATAAAAGGAAGTAAAATAATCATAAAAAAATAATCAAGATTTTTGATAAAAAAAATCTTTTAAAATGATTTAAAAACAGCTAAAAATAGGAAATGATTATATAAAATACAGTGCAATCAGTTCGGACATCGCACAGTGCTCATTCAATAAATGCACAGCTAAACAGATGAGTTTTGAGTCTGCATTTAAATTTGGCTAATGTTTTAGCACATCTGATCTCTTCTGGAAGCTGATTCCAGCTGCGGGCGGCATAATAACTAAAAGCAGACTCCCCTTGTTTTGTGTGAACCCTTGGTATTTCTAACTGACTTGATCCTAATGATCTGAGTGGTCTGTTAGGTTTATATTCAGTGAACATATCTG
>NW_015537942.1:72498-73413 GCF_001515605.1 Sinocyclocheilus anshuiensis | reverse complement strand
TCATTATTTGACTTAGTGGGAGCATATACAGGCTAAACAAGAGCGGTTCAAGAATTGAGCCTTGTGGGATTCCGCATGTCATAGACGTCCACTAAGTGTGACCTTTGCATAACTTGAGGATGTGCCAATTGCCATTCTGATATTACTGATATTCTCAGAAAAGAAGGAAGCAAACTCATTGCATTTGCTGTCGGAGGGCATTTCACTGGCATTCCCTGATTAAATGTAAGAATTTGACTCAAAAGATAATGGACACTTTTAGGAAAAAATGGCTTTATAAAGGTAAAAATGCCCATAAAATGTAAAAATCAGTTTAAACGTTTTGGAAAAGATTAATTTCTATCAGTGTGAATAAAAAAAAGAAAACAATAATATTCATGTTTAGGGCTGTCGCGATTCGTCGTTTTATTCGACTATTTGATTTAAAAAAATCTTCGACTTAATTTTGCTCGTGTCGACTAACTGTCAAAATACCGGAAGTAGCGCATTTCACAGATGAGAATGTATAAAACACATTATTAGTCTGTTTCCCAAGGCTGCATGATATATTAAACCCATTTAAAAATAATTAAGCATAACTGAATTCACAAACGCTACGATTTAATTAAATAATTATATGCGATGCAGTTCTAATACAGTATATGCGCTTTAATTATTTACATGCGTGTAGGTTATGTACATTCGTCACACAGCGGCTCGGTTCACAGTAGTTCCAGGAACGGTTATCATTTACATGTGCGTGGAGCGTCTCAAACTCCATCTCTGCATGTGGTTGTGGGTTTGGGTTTATTATAACGTTCATCTGGGAACGCAACATGCGCCATTTCATCAGATTTGTAAGGCAAGTCATTTATAAATCTACACAAACACACGAGAGTACATCGAAGTTTCAAAATAAAAGCTCAAACCCTCACT
>NW_015537942.1:60874-70036 GCF_001515605.1 Sinocyclocheilus anshuiensis | reverse complement strand
ACTGCACATTTACATTTTTCTCCTAAATAAATTCTGGTAAATAATATTTCTGGTAAATACTCCTTTAAAAAGTGTTTTTTGTTTATAATTTGGTCACCTTTATTTGACCCTCTAACTCTAGCACTTTCTATTTTATTTTAATTCTACTTTATCTATATTTATCTTCTTTTTTTATTTAAAAAAAGCACACTTTCTATTTTTTCTGTTCTATCTACTTGTTTTTCTTTGTGTGTGTATGTGTGTATATATGTGTGTGTGTATAATATATATATATTTACACCTTGCTACGTGTACTGCGTTAGGCTAACCGAGACTTGTCATTTGCACTTATATATATCATTGCTCTTTTGTTAGTTTTGACTGTTTATTGTCCTCATTTGTAAGTCGCTTTGGATAAAAGCATCTGCTAAATGACTAAATGTAAATGTAATTTTATTATTAGTAGACTAGAACACGTGGACATGTTGTCATTCTTACACTATAATACTGAACTTTGATTTCAGTGATTTGGACACTTGCTTCTTGCACTCTATGTTGCACTTTACTTTTTCACTTTTGGATTTCATTTGGTTTAATGAAATATAGTTTAATAAAATATTCTTAAGTAAAATTGTAGATTTTTTTGTGTGGGAAATTAATCGTTTAGATTAATCAATTAATCGATAAATTAGTCATTAGATTAATCAAAATAAAAATAGTCATTAGTGGCAGCCCTATTCATGTTTAATAATTTTAGACGTGATTTTACTGAAGGCTACCAGGATAATTATAACTGAGTTTATTAAATTCATAAACATAAACAAAGTATATCTTCTCTATTTCCAGTTTGTAGCGTGGATCATTCATTGCAACATTTAATCTGATTCTCATGTTTAAGAGTCTGTTATCTTGAAAAATAATTTATGCTACTACTGCCCACTGACTTGGTTGTAAACCTATATTATTATCCAATATATGAGCCTTAAAACATCTTAAAATGCACACATGTAGGTCAGGAAAATCAAAATTTTCTCGGGGGAGCATGCCCCCGAACCCCCCTACAAATCTCCATTTTGGGACCTCAGAATTTATAAAAACCTGCGTATGTCCCTAAATATTGCACGTGTCAGACTCCAGGATATGAATGTTGTAGCCTGCTTGTGTGCTGCTTGTTTTTAGCTACAGTCTCTGACCAAACATTCAGAAATGTCTGTGTGCTTCTGGAGAAACACTGCCACACTCTCTAGTGTTAGTTTTAGAGGAAGGCCCACAGACGCCTCTGCTGTGTTCTCCTGTACTGAGCCGAGTGTGTGTGTGTGTGTGTGTGTGTTTAACAAATCTCTCTTTCTCTGCCATGCTTTCTGTCCCTCTTTCTTTTCAAGCATGCTAATGGGTTCCTGGTTGCCTAGGTAACTATTATGGGACACCCAAGCCACCCATCCAGCCTCTCAGTAGGACAGTGATTACCCATGATGCTTTGTGACACAGTTGCACTGGTTGCCAGAAGTGCTGCGATCGCGTGAAGCATGCAGGAGTAGAGCAGACAGCGCTGCAGGAGGATGCAGACATGAACAACACGTTTACAGGTGAGTGAGTGAGTGTGTGTGTGTGTGTGTGTGTGTGTGTGTGTGAGAATGATCAGATCACGTGCTGAGAGTTTGAGTTTGTAACTGCAGGATAAACAGAACAGACAGCAGAAAGTGAGAAAGGCGGCTGCTCAGTAACACTGTTGAGGCTCTACAGACTGAAGGCTTTATTTTGTGAGGGTCTTGTCTGTAGCGACTCTGAACGCTGCTAGCTGTGTATTATTAGCAGTCTGCTGTACTCTCGTCTCAGCTGTTGGACAACAGAGCAGTATGAGCCGGGATGAACACGACCAACAAAACACATGAAGATCAGATGATTATGAGCTTACTGTATTCCAGCACTGAACAGTCAGTTAGTTCAGTCTAATTAAAGAAATCAGTTTACATTTAATTCAGTACCAAAAGGATCAATAGAAGCTGTTCAAAAAACCTTATAGGAATCAATTTACATTTCAGTGACTACAGAAAACGGGGGAAAAAAACATTAAATCTAATTCATCTAACTGGACTGTTTTTCCTAAAATGTATGTGTCCCAATATGTTTTGTCTTGATGAGAGTAGCTCATGATGTTAGCTTAGCAACAAGCTAATACTAAAGGCACAGGCTCATAGCTAGTGTTGGGTATCGTTTGAATTTTATCGATTCCGATTTTGCTTATCGATTCTTATCAATTCGATTCCCCTCCTGCGCTTAAATCGTTTAAAATCACATTAACATGTGAATGCAGGAATCAAACACTGAATCGAAATGCACGTGTCTTATCGAATCCCCGGTTCTTGGTAATTTGGCAGCGTTTCTGGATACCCAGCTCTACTCACAGCAGGGTTGTGCATGCGTTTATGACTCTTCTCTTGTGTCTCCTCCCACTGCTCCTGTGTTTTACCCAGAGTTCTTAGCTCGTAGTCTCTTCCCCTCTACCCTGCTGTGCACAGGAGACTCTAGCCGGCCGGAGGTGCGAGACAATGCCCCCAGCTATGTGCTGAACAACATGGCCACCTCGCCGCCGGGCCTTCCTCCGGACCAGGACCCGCTCGGAGCGCTGCCGGACAACTGGGAGACCGCCTACACCGAGAGCGGAGAGATTTACTTCATCGAGTAAGACACTTCACTCAGAGCCACGCTACAAGATCACACACACACACACACACACACACACACACACACACACACACACACTCACTCCCACACACACATTGTGAAAAGTGGGGACATCCCATAGGCGTAATGGTTTTTCTACTGTACAGACCATATATTCTATTGCCGTACACCAACCCTTCCCCTAAACCTACCCCTTACAGGAAACTTTGTGCTATTTCAGATTTTCAATACACTCCATTCTGTGTGATTTATAAGCGTTTTGAAAAGTGGGGACATGGGGTAATGTCCTGAAAAGTCACCTTCTCCTTGTAATACCTGTGTCATACCTTTGTCATTATACAAATTTATGTCCTCATTTGTCACAAAAACGCGCACAAAAACGCGCACACACACACACACACGTTTCAGCAAGATCAGCACATTAAGCCTGGGACACACCAAGCCGTTGGTGAGCGTCGATAAAATACTATAGTAATTTATAGTAAATACTATAGTATTTTTGAACCATACTATAGTAAAGTACTTGAATTAATAATTACTTTACCCAATACTGTACTAAGTTTTCTACAACTATAGGATATATTACAATACATTACAGTTTCTGTATTAAAACAAAAGTATACTACAGTATTTATTAAAGTTTATCAGTTCACTATGGTTAATACTACAGTATGCTGTAGCATTCATTAACAAAGTGTTGTATTCAATTCAAGTTTATTTGTGTAGCGCTTTTCATGATACAATTGTTGCAAAGCAGCTTTACAGAAAATATTACATTACTACATTACATTTAGGAGTAGGCTATTAGTGGTGACTAATATGGCACATATTGTACAGTAAGAATCATGCAGTTAGTTACACATTACACATAATCCAACAGACGGTGAACACTATTAACTGCAATGATTATATGTTGCAATTAAAGGTTGCGATTAAGCAAAATTTGGTAGTTTTATATGTTTTTCCATGGTTAGCATCATCTGAGGTCTTCTAAGGGGTTGGCATCATCTCTTCTCAGATCTTCGTAAGGGTTGGATTGAAGCTTGTGTAATTCCTAGTTTCCTTGGGATGCAAGTCCCGTGGCAGAAACTGAGAAGCAGATAGAGACATAATTAGCGTAGCTGCTCTTCCAACCAAGCAAAGATGATGTGTTCAACCCAAGCAAAAGAATGAAAAAGTGCATTTGATCAGATATAGCTGAAGTACAAAGTTATGAGATACATTATGTGAATGCTTGGCTAAAAAGAAAGTTAGGTACACAGGAGCTAACCCATTAAGGGCCTTATAGGTAAGTAATAATATGTTGTAACTGATCCGGAACTTAATAGGTAGCCAGTGCGGAGACTGTAAAATTGGGGTAATATGATCATATTTTCTTGACCTGGTAAGGACTCTAGTCGCTGCATTTTGGACCACCTGTAGCTTGTTTATTGAAGATGCAGGACAACCACCTAGCAGCGCATTACAATAGTCCAGTCTAGAGGTCATGAATGCATGAACTAGCTTTTCTGCATCAGAAACAGGTAACATGTTTCATAGCTTGGCAATGTTTCTAAGATGTAAGAATGCTGTTTTTGTAACATGGGAAATATGAAGTTGCTATCTAATATAACACCCATATTTTTGACTGTAGAGGAAGTAACAGTACATCCGTCTAGACATAGGCGCCGATTTATGTTTCTGCCGGTGGGTGCTCAAGACCCGCCCCACCAATGTGCAGGTGTTTTTTCTTTTTTTTTTTAACGCATTTTCACTGCTGTTTCCACGACTAAATAATAACTGGGTTAAGTTATCATACAGATATTCAAATATTTAATTCTCATGACTCAGTAATTAATTATTCTGGGTGTTAGTTTTTTTCTAGAGTATACTCCATTGGATAGTGCATTTGATGAATTTGCTGCTCAAAATTTATTTTGTGAAGTGAAACGCACTGACTGCAAATACATTATTTAGTAACCAAATAATACACACATTCTTTCTATGAGGGCTGCGCATCACTAAATAAAATGATTTAATAAATACCTGTTTACAATAAGCACTTATTTGCGCATTCACAGGACAAAGTTTGAGGGCGCACACGTAATATCTGAAGGAGCGCAGAGCCATGATCACTATATGGGAGAAAAAGCCCGCTGCAAGCCGAGAGATTCGTGCTGGTACCCTCTCATATTACAATGCACTCTTGACATTTGCCATTAAAATAATGCCAAAAACGGCCTCAAATGAACTATGAAAACAAGAATAAGTCATACAAGCTGCAATCCATTTCTTATTGGTTAAAATGAATGGAGACTATCTCGTGTTTTTCCGTGGGTGCTCGAGCCCCTGAGCACCCACGGGATCGGTGCCTATGCATCTAGATGCAAATTGTAATTTTTTTTTGGGTCCAATAAGTAATATCTCTGTCTTGTCTGAATTTAATAGGAAAAATGTATTGGTCATCCAATCTTTTACATTTTTAATACACTCTGTTAGCTTAGATAATTTAGAAGTTTCATCTGGTCTTGCAGAAATATATAGTTGAGTATCATCAGCATAAAAATGGAAACTAATCCCATATTTTCTAATAATGTTACCAAGGAGCAACATGTATATTGAAAATAGCAGAGGACCTAGGACAGATCCTTGTGGCACTCCATATTTTACTGGTGATAATTGAGATGACTACCCGTTTAAATAAACAAAGTGGTAGCGATCAGACAGGTAGGATCTAAACCATCTTAAAGCCTGCCCTTATATACCTGTATAGTTTTGTAATCGATCTATAAGTATGTCATGATCTATGCTGTCGAACGCAGCACTAAGATCAAGTAAAACTAGCAATGAGATGCAGCCTTGGTCTGATGCAAGCTGCAAGTCATTTGTAAATACTAAAATATATACAGTGTAATACACTTTGCTATAGTATGGTTCAAAAACACTACAGTATTTACTATAAATTACTATAGTATTTTTTCATGTGGGTAGTTTGTTTGTTCAGTGTGTTTCACTCGTCGGCTCTCATCGAGGAAATCTGATTGGACGTTCAGTTTAGCAAATGAGTCAATTCTTGAGAATTAAAGTGAAAGTGATGAAAACGAGTAAGTAAATGAAGGCAGCACAGACAGAAGGCTGTTCTAATGTTGCATGATCTTTCCCAAGCATTCCAATATGCAAATATTTTCATAAAAACATGAGCCACTTGAAATGATGAAGTTATCAACATAACTCGTATTCAAAATGGTAAGCAAGCGCTGCTTTGTTTTTGTTTCGTATATGTGCGTTTATCTTGTTTATCCTTGTTTCAGTTTCTCATTTTAAATGGAGGATATTTACTATTGATAGCTGCTGATATAGACAGCTAGCTCCTCTCACGCAGGCGCAGAACACATGTGTCACGGCTGTAGTCTGTGTGGTGTGTTCAAGCACAGCTTTTTGGTCCAGTCGGGGAGACAACACTGTCAGCTTTTGTCACCGCTAGTTCTTTAAAGTCGGCTTGGTGTGTCCTGGCCTTTAGGTCTGCTGGTGTACTGTCACCAATCATGCGTTTGACACAACCTCTGCTCACGCTTCAGAAATCTGTGACTGATCGTTTCATTACTCTCATACTAACACCAGTGATGATGTTGTTTACAGCCACAACACAAAGACCACCTCGTGGATAGACCCTCGATGTCAGGACAAACAGCCCAAACCTCTGGAGGACTGTGACGACGATGGTAAGACGGCATCATCCATCATCATCCACCGCTGCTGTGTTTTCATCTGGACCGCTCTGTTCCAGTATCATCTCATGCTTATGAAACCATGTTACTTAGTGTATGTTCACTAAATGGGAGACACACTTAAATTCACATACACTTGTCCACTCAAGCAGTGGCCCACGAGAGGGCCTCAAGATGACCATGAAAATAATTTTAAAACAATTAGAAATCCAAATTTTCCTTATGTTGTTAACCCCCCTCAACAAGTGTTTTTCACTGGAGATTCCCAAAGTCTTGGAAAACGTCTCGGGTTACGCATGTAACCATTGTTCCCCGAGAGGAAACAAGACGCTGCGCCCCCTAGGGGGCACATTGGGGAATGCAGCCTGCATGACCGGTGTCTGAAGCACGTGTGAAACAACGCAGCGCAGCGTCTCGTTCCCTCACGGGGAACCATGGTTACATGCGTAACCCGAGACATTCCCCTTCTAGGGAACTCAACGCTGCACCCCCTAGGGGGCACATTGGGGAATGAAATCCAATCACGCCGTGCCGAGGTGCATGCCTGTCCACCTGATGGGAGAGCACCAAGGAAGCGACAGACATAAACAAAGCCTTTCCTCAGAAAGGGGCCATGCCACTGACACCACGGGCCACTCACACAACTTGGCAGAAATAAGGGGAACCCGAATAGGTCAAGGGGAACATCCCATCCAAGTTAAGAGCATAGCTATCCTCAGATAGCTATGCAATGTGAGCAGAACTAGCCTGGATACACAAGACCACTGAGGAGGCAAACTAGAAAGCCTCTAGAGGAGCTCAAAGGATGCTACTTAAATCTCAGGTAAAGAGAGTAGCTGCTGAGCTAGAACACCGCTATCATCAGATAGCTATGTCCCTAAGGTCTTATGAAGGCTTGTAGACCCAAATAACATAGCCAAGATAGCCTTCCTATGGGGCTGCCCAGACCACAGCGAGTGGGCTATCTACTTACTACCCTAGCAGGGGAGATAGCACTGTCTAGGCAAGGGCTCAAAGAGTCCACTACTTAAAAACCCTAAGAAGGGGAGCAGACGCTGAGCTAGCACACAGATACCCTCAGATAGCTATGCACCTAGGAAGGGCTACCAGAAGGGGAACTGACTGAAACTACCCAGACTACAAAGAGTGGGCTGTCTACTTGCAACCCTAGCAGGGGAGATAGCACTGTCTAGGTAAGGGCTCAAGGAGACCACTACTTAAAGACCCTAGGAAGGGGAGCAGTCACTGAGCTAGCAGACAGATATCCTCAGATAGCTATGTACTTAGGAAGGGCTACCAGACTGAAACTACCCAGACCACAAGAGTGGGCTGTCTACTTACAACTCAAAGAGGGGAGACAGCACTGTCTAGGTAATAGATCAAAAGACCGCTAATTAAAACCCTAAGCAGGGGAGCGATCACTGAGCTAGCACATAGCTAGGCTGTAGGAAAAGGGACCACTCCATAAGAGGGCTCACCTCAACCGCAATGGAACACAGCTAGCCTCAGATAGCTGTATTCAGGTAAGCCCAACCCGCCATACCAATGGCTGGAATATAACCACCCTCAGATGGCTATACTAAGGGAGGTCCCCAATCCGCGTAAGAGCCTAGATAGCCTTCCTACAGAGCTGCCCAGACCACATAGAGTGGGCTATCTACTTACTACCCTAGCAGGGGAGATAGCACTGTCTAGGCAAGGGCTCAAAGAGTCCACTACTTAAAAACCCTAAGAAGGGGAGCAGACGCTGAGCTAGCACACAGATACCCTCAGATAGCTATGCACCTAGGAAGGGCTACCAGAAGGGGAACTGACTGAAACTACCCAGACTACAAAGAGTGGGCTGTCTACTTGCAACCCTAGCAGGGGAGATAGCACTGTCTAGGTAAGGGCTCAAGAGACCGCTACTTAAAACCCTAAGCAGGGGAGCGATCACTGAGCTAGCACATAACTATCCTTAGATAGCGAGGCTCTAGGAAAGGGGCTCACTACATGAGAGGGCTCACCGCAATTGCAGTAGTACACAGCTAGCCTCAGATAGCTGTATTCAGGTAAGCCCGTCCTGCCAAAAACAATGGCTGGAATATAACCACCCTCAGAAAGCTATATTAAGGAGGTCCCCAATCCGTGCCAGTCCCACAGTAGGCTAGCAAAGCACCGTGCTATTGACCAAGATCTCACAAGAGGGAGATCCAGACCATCAGTAAATGATTCGCTAAAGAGCGAACACAAACATCATAGTCCGAGATCAAGCCTGATGTAAGCAGTAGCCATAGCACAAGAGAGCTCGACACAGCTATCCTCGAATAGCAGTTCTCTCAGATAAGGCTGAAGATTGCCCAGGCCACGGAAGTGGGCCATCTATTTAAAACCCCGAAGGGGAGACAGCACAGTCCAGGCAAGGAGCTCACAGAGACCACAATCTAAAAAACCTAAAAGGGAAGCGCGTCTCCGCGCTGGAACACAGCTATCCTAGAATAGCAGATTCCTAAACAAAGACTTCAGCACTTACTCGAGAACTTGTGCCAAGGGGAACCCAACCTAGTTATTAAAATCTAGGCTAGAATATAGCTGCCCTCAGACCGCCATATTCCACCGCAAAAAGATATTCCCCATAACCACTCTAGGTGCTGAAAACCCTGGGAGAGAAAACTTGCAAACCTCTCTCCACAGGATATTTAAATATATTCACACCCAGCGAGGCTCTCCACACACATTAACATGCATATTAGAGAGGCACGGCCGAGCTGAATATAGCTCCGCCCACGATCTCGCAGGATCAGGGCTGAAA
>NW_015537942.1:58358-59531 GCF_001515605.1 Sinocyclocheilus anshuiensis | reverse complement strand
AGAGTGGGCTATCTACTTGAATATAACCCCCTTCAGATAGCACTGTCTAGGCAAGGGCTCAAAGAGACTGCTACTTAAAGACCCTAAAATGGGAGCAGTCACTGAGCTAGCACACAGATATCCTCAGATAGCTATGTAGCTAGGAAGGGCTACCAAAAAAAAAAAAGAAAAAATGGGGGACCGACTGAAACTACCCAGACCACAAAGAGTGGGCTGTCTACTTACGCTGTCTAATTACAACCCAAAGAGGGGAGACAGCACTGTCTAGGTAAGGGCTCAAGAGACCGCTACTTAAAACCCTAAGCAGGGGAGCGATCACTGAGCTAGCACATAACTATCCTTAGATAGCGAGGCTCTAGGAAAGGGGCTCACTACATGAGAGGGCTCACCGCAATTGCAGTAGTACACAGCTAGCCTCAGATAGCTGTATTCAGGTAAGCCCGTCCTGCCAAAAACAATGGCTGGAATATAACCACCCTCAGAAAGCTATATTAAGGAGGTCCCCAATCCATGTCAGTCCCACAGTAGGCTAGCAAAGCACCGTGCTATTGACCAAGATCTCACAAGAGGGAGATCCAGACCATCAGTAAATGATTCGCTAAAGAGCGAACACAAACATCATAGTCCGAGATCAAGCCTGATGTAAGCAGTAGCCATAGCACAAGAGAGCTCGACACAGCTATCCTCGAATAGCAGTTCTCTCAGATAAGGCTGAAGATTGCCCAGGCCACGGAAGTGGGCCATCTATTTAAAACCCCGAAGGGGAGACAGCACAGTCCAGGCAAGGAGCTCACAGAGACCACAATCTAAAAAACCTAAAAGGGAAGCGCGTCTCCGCGCTGGAACACAGCTATCCTCGAATAGCAGATTCCTAAACAAAGACTTCTGCACTTACTCGAGAACTTGTGCCAAGGGGAACCCACCTAGTTATTAAAATCTAGACTAGAATATAGCTGCCCTCAGACCGCCATATTCCAGTGCAAAAAGATATTCCCCATAACCACTCTAGGTGCTGAAAACCCTGGGAGAGAAAACTCGCAAGCCTCTCTCCACAGGATATTTAAATATATTCACACCCAGCGAGGCTCTCCACACACATTAACATGCATATTAGAGAGGCACGGCCGAGCTGAATATAGCTCCGCCCACGATCTCGCAGGATCAGGGCTGAAA
>NW_015537942.1:54148-58067 GCF_001515605.1 Sinocyclocheilus anshuiensis | reverse complement strand
ATATTTAAATATATTCACTAGACAAACGCGAAAGCAGAACATGCCCTCGAGTGTTAGAATCCAAACACGGAGGCATACATTCCCTAAGGCGCTGCTCGACTCGAGCGCTATCCACAGGATCCCGCGATCCGAGTCTTCGCCGTGCCTCGGCAACAGCGGGACCCGAACCGCAAGACGCAAACGCTTGTCACTCATCTCTCGAGAAGAGGGACAAATGCGAATGGAGCTTCTCACTGGATAACACACACAATGAGTGCGTTCAGAGCCCTCGAGCACTGAACGCTCAAGCTCCTGACCAAAACCAGATAACAGATAGATTGTGCATGTCCTCAAGCGCCAGAAACCTCTGGAACGGAGGCACACACTGTCTACACCGCTCACCTGCCTTGGTCTCTCACACGCACTTCAAACAGATGGCTCCTGAAGACAGCAAAGAGGATGATGTATTCAGCAGGTGCCCTTTTATACTTCCGGGCATCCCGCATATGACGTCATGGGCCAGGTGGGCCAATAGATTGGTGTTGTTTCACACGTGCTTCAGACACTGGTCATGCAGGCTGCATTCCCAAATGTGCCCCCTAGGGGGCGCAGCGTTGAGTTCCCTAGAAGGGGAACTTGGATATTTGAGGGAATTTTAACAGTGGGATTTCTAGACCTAAATGGAAATTAATAAACTCTTAAAATGCTATAACATCAGCGTCAGATTCGTTCATCAGAGCGCCGGGTCACAGAAGATCGTCCTGATGAATACGGGTTGGGCTCGGGAAGAGCAAGTCCCTGCAGGCTGTGTGGGATTTCTAGACCTGAATGGAAATGAATAAACTCTTAAAATTCCATAAAATAATTAGTTTACTGGTTAGAAACGAAACATTACAAAATGATTGCCCTTAATCTTTGTCCAGTAATTCACAAACAGCTGGAAAAGCTTCAGATACTGTTGAGGACCTGGAGCAGAGCTGTCATAGGGTAACATCAGCGTCAGATTCGTTCATCAGAGCGCTGGGGTGTCGCTGAAGATCTGCCCGACCTGATGAATGCAGTTTGGGCTCGGGAAGAGCGAGTCCCTGCAGGCTGTGACCAGCAGAGGGCAGCGTCCTTCATCAGCAGTGCACATTACTGCCATTATGGACACCAAAGGAAAAAAGATTTCTAAACAAGCCTTAAACAGAGACGCATCTCTGTCTGTGTTCAACATCAGTATTCAACATACAAAAATAAATAAATATTCAGACTAAAGGAAACTGGAAGGCTGCTGCTTTGAGTAAAGCAATGATGATTAAATGAAGCTGTCTGTATTGAGAAAAGTGTTATACAAATTAAAATGGACTTGACTTAAAAATACGGAGTTCTTATGTAAGAACTGTATAAATATACATTTAATGTATTTCAGGAGATGTGTGATGTGTTTAGTGAGGATGATCTGATGTAAGAAGTGTGAGGTCTGTACTGTGTTTGATCTGAATACTGTTCAGAAAGACTGTGTCGCAATTCAGAATACATTCTACAAGAAATGTGCGCCTGTGCATGCTCTCTGCACTCATTTATTACCCACAACCCCCCACTCCACATTCTCAGTCATAGAAAAACAGCAAAGCTGAAGCTGGTTTAAAATGTATGGACATAAATTTAAAGATATTATGATTTTGAAGGTAATGAATGTGTGTTCATTATCTGAGGAACTGCATGCAAGCGGCACGCTGATCATGATAATTCTGCACTCTTATTCTGTCATTGATCATCAAATATTCACACTTGTCTGTTTGTTCTTGTCTTGGAGAAGAGGGTATACATACAGAAGAGCTGGACAATGATCTCGGTACGTCTCTCCTCTCGCCTGTGCCAGGTGTGATTATTAAAATATTGTTAGCATGATTCTCTCTGCATGCAGTGTGTGTGTGTGTGTGTTTGAGTGTGTCTTTAGTACTGAGATATGCTGTGAGAGAGACAGTGAATGTAATGCTGCTAAAAGCTGCTTCTCAAACTACCAAAAAAGTGACAGTGCTGAATGATCTTTCTCAACACTTACTAAACTCTGAAAGCACATAGCTGCAGCGCCTGTCATCTCTTTGCTCAGTGGCTCTTGATTTGTCTGTGTTTGTGGTCAGAACTGCCTCCTGGCTGGGAGAAGATCGACGACCCGGTGTATGGAGTCTATTATGTAGAGTAAGTGTAAGATCCCTCCATCTCATAATCAGTTATTTTACAGAAACTCCTAGTGTTGTGTGTGTTTGAATGTAGGGCCCAGACTTTATTCTGTTCTACACTGCTGTGAATGGTCTCTCAGCTTGCTCTATTTGAAAACAATTACTGTAGGCATCATTCAGTAACAAAACACACTTCAGATAGCTCCAGGCACTGTGTGGTTTAGTGTAGAGAATGATTAGAATCAGCAGAGCTTGGAGGCGTCTGAGGATGCTGATGCTGACCGGCTGTGTCTCTGTGTCTCAGTCACATTAACCGTAAGACGCAGTACGAGAACCCGGTTCTGGAGGCCCGGCGGCAGAAACAGCTGGACACACAGCAGTCGCCGGAGGACGGGCGCTACATCAGAGGTGCGGATCACTTCAGAGTCAACTAGAACAGATAGTGAAACACTACCAGAACCTGAACATGCTGAGAAACGCTATTACCTGTGTAATGCTGTAGTATGTACTTCCATAGCACAGTGAGCATTGTGTTCTAACGTTCTCCTTTACATGAGTTTACATATGTGACCCTGAAGCACAAAAGCATGCATAAATCAACGATACATTGTACGAGTCAACATTATCCATTTTTCTTTGATGCCAAAAATCATTAGGATATTAGTAAAGATCATGTTCTATGAAGATATTTAGTAAATTTCCTACCGTAAATATACCAAAACTTAATTTTTGATTAGTAATATGCATTGCTAAGAACTTCATTTGGACAACTTTAAAGATGATTTTCTCAATATTTAGATTTTTTTTGCACCCTCAGATTACAGATTTTCAAATAGTTGTATCTCAGCCAAATATTGTCCTATCCTAACAAACCATACATCAATGGAAAGCTTATTTATTCAGCTCAATTTCAGAAAATTTACCCTTGTGACTGGTTTTGTGGTCTAGGGTCACATATATCAAATGGGTTACACTTCATTTAAATTTCTACTCAATTGCTAATTTCTACTGACTTTCCTTTTTTATTTTTGCTCTACTTTAGACATTCTACTAACTGTAAGTAACTTTGCAACTACATGTCAACTAATTCTCATTAGAGGATCAGTAGACTGTGTGGTTAGGTTTAGGGTTAGTAGGATAAGTGGACATGTAATTATAACAAAGTGACTTACAGTCAGTAGAATATCCATCAAAATAAAGTGTGAGTAGATATGAAGCAGACAGTCAGTAATACTCTAACGACTGGTGGTTGACATTATGAAGTTACTGATAGTTAGTAGAATGACTAAAATGAACAATCAGAATAAAGTGTAAGCATCAAATTAATTGACTAGACACTAAATCACAAAATCCTTTCAAAGATATCTATTTTTTATTCTTTTGAATTACGATTCTTATGCTCACTAAGGCTACACTTCTTTGATATTACATTAAAAAGTGTAATATTCTGAGATTTTACAATTTAAAATCACTGTTTTCTATGTGAATATATTGTAAAATATAATTAATTTAAAATGTATTTAAATTTAAAGCTGAATTTTCTGCATCATTACTCCAGTCTTCACTGTCACATGATCCTTCAGAAATAATGCTAATATGCTGATTATTAATGTATTTACTGTAATATTTGTTCAATTTAATGTGTCCTCGCTGAATGAAAATATCAATTTAACTAAAAAAAAATGCCCATCACATTATTTGAGGAATGCCAATATATGCAATATGTGTGTGTGTGTGTGTGTGTGTGTGTGTGTGTGTGTGTGTGTGTGTGTAAA
>NW_015537942.1:50525-54003 GCF_001515605.1 Sinocyclocheilus anshuiensis | reverse complement strand
ACAACAGCTGATGCATTTCATAATTATTTTGAAATAAATTATTTTAAGAATGTTTTTTTATGGAAAACTAAATAAAACTTAAAAAAAGAACAATTAACAGTAAAAACCTTTGTGTATAAATACAGTGGACACATTTATGAATGTTTTAGTAATTAAATTTCTGTCTGAATTAAATATTTAATGAAGGGACTAATTTCAGATCAGTTTTCACAGTCAACTGAGTTACACATCAGTTCATAATATGGCCAGCAGGAGGAGTGTGTGATCTACGTATATGAATGCGAATTGTGACACCGGCAATGCAATATATGTGTGTGTGTGTGTGTGTGTGTGTGTGTGTGTGTGTGTGTGTGTGTGTAACAAAAAGTTAGATTTTTTTTCTATTGGACATTGATGCAGTGCTTCTTAATGATTTTTATAGTTTTTTGTTCGTTTCTGTTCTGTTTGTGTTGTTGTTCGTGTCAGAATGGATAGAGGAGCACTCGTCTGCCGGCGCTGCAATCAGCTCTTATGTGCCCAGTCATCTGGAGACATACAGAGACCTTCAAAGCAGTCCATCGGCCCCTCAGGCCCCGGGCCCCAGGCGTGAGACTTCACTCACACTGACTCAATGAGCATTTGTAATGACACGACTGAATAATGAGTAACTCGGTGTGTGTGTGTGTGTGTGTGTGTGTGTGAGCAGGAGGAAAGCCATTCTTTACCCGTAATCCAGCCGAACTCAAGGGCTCCTTCATAAGCACTAAGCTGCTGAAGAGCCGGCGAGGCTTCGGCTTCACTGTGGTTGGCGGCGATGAACCGGACGAATTCCTGCAGATCAAGAGTCTGGTGCTGGACGGACCGGCCGCTGTGGACGGAAAGATGGAAACGGGTCTGGACTTTCTCTTTCTCTTCCATGTTCATATGAGTGTGTGTCCTAATCAGGCACGGCACGCTCTCCTTTAGCCCCGCCCACACTGGAATCCAAGCCCAATCTTACATATTAACCATCCAAAACCAGAGAGTGCTTCACAAACACTGCATATCAAATTACAAAATCCACAAGGAGTTTTGTTGTGGGGCATCACTTTTGCATTAAATGTGAGCAGAATCTGATTAAAGTGCCCCTATTATAGGTAATGAAAGGTTCATATTGATTGATTTAGATGTTGTATTAAATGTTAATTAGTTTTTCCTTTTAGAGAAGGGAACAGTGTGCTTAATATCACATGGAAGTATTAAGGGAATCATCAAGTGTTCCAAAAAAAACACTCCCACGGAGGAACAAGATGGAAAATTGCAGCTCAAATACAAATGGCGGAACATGAGATTTGATTATAAACAGCTCAGGAGACATAAAGTAAATTATACTTAAAGTGCCCCTATTATGGGTTATGAAAGGTTCATATTTTGGTTTGGTTGACATGCATGCAAGGTCAAAAAACACTTTCATTGTCTTATAATATGCATTTATTTTTACCTTATTTGCTCAGCGATTCATTTTTCCAAACCCCTCCCTTACTTGACGCTAATCGGCGGTGATTGGTCCGATTGGTCTCATTTTCATTTCATCTAGCCTGTAATGCCTGATAAAGCAGCGTTTGTGAGCAGTGCTGCTTTATGTACAGCGTTTATTTCTACGCTCTAAAAGCGGCACCTAGTGGCAAAGAATGAATTTGCATTTTCATTCAGACCAACGCGAAAAGACCAACAAGTGGGCGGGCAATATGCTAATGTTTCATGTTGACGTCAACATGAAACGGCTTGGGATTCGTTTTAAAAACGACTCGTTTCAATGATTCAGAGTCGACTCTTTCTTTTGAGAGACAATAACTTTATACACGGTGCACTTTCAGATTTAAAAGCTGGCAGGATGTTTTCATTCTCTTAGAGCTGTGTTACACACTGCATGAAAGCTCATTTTCAAAAATCCATAATAGGGGCACTTTAAGAAATGCTGTTTGACATGCAGTTTGTGTTTCCCTTGAAGTGAATGATTTTAGCTAATCGTTCCTATGCAGCATTTTATGCCCCTTTAGCTTGTAACTCGTTCTGAATGATACCTGAAGAGTAAAGGACTTGGAAGTCAAGTTGAAGTCAACTGTGT
The DNA here is from genome assembly GCF_001515605.1 of Sinocyclocheilus anshuiensis. NCBI lineage: Eukaryota > Metazoa > Chordata > Actinopteri > Cypriniformes > Cyprinidae > Sinocyclocheilus > Sinocyclocheilus anshuiensis. Next base: position 51,917 of record NW_015537942.1, on the reverse strand, counting down.
CAAAAATCATTTGGTTCAGCATATCAGCCTCACACCTCCAAATCAAAGGATTTACAAAGAGTTTGCTAATTGGTTAATCGCTAAAGGCAACTCGCTCAGAGGAATGATTAGATTGTGATACACCACAATTTCAACAACAGAAAATATTTGGTTAAAACAGCAATTTTCAGTCTTTGCCCAAAATAGTTTTGGAGGGCTGAAACCGATATGAAGCGATCATCTCTTCTTCTTTATTACTAGCAAATAAACATGAATGAACATCAGAAGAAACAGAATAACTTACTGAAATCAATTACGAATCATGGAATCGATCAATCAGTGTTTTATCAAAACATCAATCAAACAGCTTGAGATCAATAATGTCACGTAACGTCACATTTACCTCAGGAAAGACATTCAGTGTCCAAAAACTGGATCATCAGATATAAAAATAACTCTAGAGAAGAAATCTATTTTGACAATTATCAAAATAGTTGACAACTAGATTACATATCACTATATTTTGACTTGACCAGTTATCTTCATTATTTAATGTATGTTTGAATAAATCTGTCAAGAAAACAAGTTTGAATTACAGCCGCCTGTAAATGTTTATATTTGGACAACAAATTGAAGTCGAAACAGTCTAACAAATGACACAATTGGCTTATGTGCAGCTGAAATATTTGTACAACAGTGTTTTCTAATTGATTATTAAAGGGATAGTTCACCCAAAAATGAAAATTAGCCTGTGTTTTACTCACCCTCAAGGCATCCTAGGTGTATATGACTTTCTTCTTTCAGACGAATCCAATCGGAGTTATATTAAAAATGTTCCTTGCTCTTCCAAGCTTTATAATGGTGGTGGGCGGTAGTATTGCTTTCGTCAACGAAAATTATGACTAAATATCGTCGTCAACGAACCTTTACCACGTGACGAAAACGAGACGAGACGCAACGTAAATGCTGGTCATGTGACGATGACTATAATTAAATGTATAATGCAATATTGTTGACGAATAAAAACGAGACTAAATGTGGTTTACAAAATAAAAACTATGCTAAAATGTCTCTTCATTTTCATTGACCAAAACGAGACGAAACGAAATGTTATAACATTATTTCGTCTCGTTTAGTCACGTTATTATTATTATTTTGCAGTATTTCTGTTTCCTGTGTCTTGCTTCAGGAGCTGCATCAGGTCGCACTGCGCAGACGCAGGCGACGTCACTTCCTCCAGCCCCACTCGCGGCATTATTTAGAACAGTGTTTCCCAACCGGGGTGCCATGTAAAAAATCCTTTTTTAATATTTTTAAATTGCTAAAATGTTCAAAAAAAACATCTATTATATAATATCAATTTCTGATGTCGCCAATAATTAGAGATACACAGAAATTTCGGCTGCCGAAAAA
>NW_015537942.1:46635-50388 GCF_001515605.1 Sinocyclocheilus anshuiensis | reverse complement strand
TTATACTATATTGACTGGGTTAAATAGAATTGCATTTCTAAAAAGAGACTAAAATACAATTTTCATTTTCTAAAATTAGACTAAATGTCATCAGTTTTCGTCGACTAAAACTAGACTAAAATGTCATCAGTTTTCGTCGACTAAAACTAGACGAAAATAGTCGTGGATAATTCTGACTAAAATAAGACTAAAATGCTCGGACTTTTTTAGTTGACTAAAACTTGACTAGACTAAAAAGAGTATGAACGTGACTAAAACTAATAAAAACTAAAATGACAGCTTCACACAAAGACTAGACTAAAACTAAAATTAAAACAGGCCGCCAAAAACAACACTAGTGGGCGGGTGTTTTTGTTCAACAGTCCATCCATAATAAAACGTTCCTCACACAGCTCCGGGGGGTGAATGAAGGCCTCCTGTAGCGAGGGTGCAAAAAAATCTAAATATTGAGAAAATCATCTTTAAAGTTGTCCAAATGAAGTTCTTAGCAATGCATATTAAGCTAATCAAAAATTAAGTTTTGATATATTTATGGAAGGAAATTTACAAAATATCTTCATGGAACATGATCTTTACTTAATATCCTAATGATTTTTGGCATAAAAGAAACATTTATAATTTTGACCCATACAATGTATTGTTGGCTATTGCTACAAATATACCCCAGCGACTTAAGACTGCTTTTGTGCTGCAGGGTCACATATAGTGTGACTGAGTAATGAAACTACTCGGTGTGTTTTTGCAGCCAATCTCAGGCATGTCTAAATGTCTTTTCACCAGTCTCTACACATTATTATTAGTTATTATTTTGTCTCGTGGACTATGGGCCAGTTTTACTAAACAGGGCAACTTAGCACAAGAGACATGCTAAATAAGACATGCTTTTTTGGGCGTTAAATAATGGTGCAAATACCAGTAATTTGACGAGCACAAACATTAGTAAATCATGTTGCGTGATTCATTTTAATACTATTCTCCCATAAATGTTTGCATATGAAAGGGAAACTCCTACAAATGCATATTCAATAAGGTCAGGCACAAAAATAACTGTGTCCACGCCTTTTCAGCGCTAATTCTTCACTGCGTGTCTTTAGTAAATCCTGACAGTACTGTTTTAGCGCCAAAAGATGGTTTGCGCCGGCAAAAGCTGTTAGTAAAACTGGCCCTATGTGTAAATATCTTTTATGAGAAATAGCTTGTTCAGGCTTTACTAAATAAAAAATATAATGTGATTATTTTGTGAAAATGGTTCACATTTTGCAGATTTGCATGTTTACAACTGCCGTTTCAAATCATTTAAATCTGATTGCCTTTCTGGGCTCGGCTGGACTCACTCAGACTCCAGCCATAAAACAGTATATTTTCTGTCGTTGTCATGCATCAGTGTCTGTCCAAATATTCTGTACATACAAACCGTACATCGGTTCTGGGAATCTCTGTGACAGACAGGCCAGAAACATGCCACTCATCTACATTCACAATGAGCTTTGCATTGATTTCAGTGATAGCACACACTTGATAATGTTTATCAAAGGCTATAAACGCCTGTCAGCTGTGATCATTAAGCAGATATCTAGCAGTGTGGAGGATTGAACAGAAGTATGCCTGCTGTCATATTTCTGTCCATATTCAGAATAAATGTATGTTCAGAGAGTTGTGTGTGTGTGTGTGTGCTGGTATTCACTAAGTAATGACCAAATGTCCCTACAAGTATAGTAATAGCAGTCAATTTTGAAATGTTTTTGGTTCCCATGAGGAAACAAGCTTATAAATCAAACAGAAAGAAGTGTTTTAAGAATCTAAAAATGAGGGGTAGGATTGTTGTCAAGACCACCTAAACCCAGACCAAGACCTTTAACACCTTTACTGCTGGAGAAATGTCTTATCAATAACCTTAATGTCTTAATAAATAAATACAATTAGTATAATAAGGCACTATATAGAGCTGTTACCAATCAGATGAATTCACTAACAATAAACATTCACTTCTCTTCAGTGCAATCACCTTTGCACTGCAAAGCTACATCTGAATTGGTATAAATTACAACTGCATCAATATTGTTGAGATGAATGTTTTAAAATAACATTTTGAATATACAAATATGATGGAAGAATAAAATCATACTGAATGATAATATGCCACTAAAACAGTAGGCTGTAGGCTAGGTGGCGGCAAATGACTTAATGAATGAGTCATGGAATCATTTATGCAACAGATTTGTTCAAAGCAAATGATTCATTCAGTAACGAATCACCACTGTGTTACTCAGAAACACATAACAGTTCTGCTGTGGATTTGTCTGGAACTGTTTTTGTTGTTGAAATAGCAAAAACTTGTGTTTGAAGTTGTGTCTAAAATGTCATTTACTTAATATTAACTTCTTGCTCATTGAAGGTTTGTATAAAATCAGTATCACATTTGCAATCATGCTCATATTCGTGAAAACAGCTCTCTTGCTCTTGATATTACTTAATTGCATATGTTATAAAACATGATCTCATACAAGTACTTTTTGCAATCATATCTTGAATTTTTTGGGTGTTTTTATTAATTTAGTTAATTTGTTTTACACATTTCCCTATGCAATTATATCCCAGCACAACAGTATCAAAAGAATTTCAATTAGAAATAAGTTATTTGCATTTGCATTTGAAGCAGGAAGTTTTACATCCAATCACATTAATGATGTTAACAATTAAATCAGACAGTGTGTCGGCAATTTAGTGATATCCCTACAGATGTGGTCTTGATCGGTCTTGAAATAAAATCCAAAGTCCTCTTAGACATTTACTTATTATTTATTCATTTAACGAGACACTTTTATCCCAAGCAACTTACAATTGAGGAAAACAACAAGTGATTAATCATAAAGAGGCAAATAAACACAGAAAGCGCTCGCAATACAGTACAAATACGACCGAGACAAGACCAAGACCGATGTCGAGTACTATTGAGGGGTAGGTTTAGGTGTAGGGTTAGAGTAAGAGGATAGAAAATACAGTTTGTACAGTAGAAAAACCATTACACACACACACACACAGGCACACACACACTCACACTCATTCACTCAGTCACTCACACACACAGGCACACACACACTCACACTCATTCACTCAGTCACTCACACACACAGGCACACACACACTCACACTCATTCACTCAGTCACTCACACACACAGGCACACACACACTCACACTCATTCACTCAGTCACTCACACACACAGGCACACACACACTCACACTCATTCACTCAGTCACTCACACACACAGGCACACACACACTCACACTCATTCACTCAGTCACTCACACACACAGGCACACACACACTCACACTCATTCACTCAGTCACTCACACACACAGGCACACACACACTCACACTCATTCACTCAGTCACTCACACACACAGGCACACACACACTCACACTCATTCACTCAGTCACTCACACACACAGGCACACACACACTCACACTCATTCACTCAGTCACTCACACACACAGGCACACACACACTCACACTCATTCACTCAGTCACTCACACACACAGGCACACACACACTCACACTCATTCACTCAGTCACTCACACACACAGGCACACACACACTCACACACACACGCACACACACACACACACATATACACACACACAAACACACACACACACAAACACACACACACACACATATACATACACACAAACACACACACACTCACACTCATTCACTCAGTCACTCACACACACACACACACA
>NW_015537942.1:45704-46587 GCF_001515605.1 Sinocyclocheilus anshuiensis | reverse complement strand
ACACACACACACACACACACACACACACACACACACATTAAGCTGTGTGCACTACCATGCATTTCAGTATCTTCGTTTGTTTGCATGATGATACTCAGATTATTTCCAGTGAGACGGAGAACAAACAGAAAGCTGCTATAGAGAGTATCAGAAATCAGCAGTGGTGTTTTGTAACGAAGTAATAATACTTCGTTACAGTACTTAAGTATTTTTTGGGAGTATCTGTACTTTGCTTGAGTTTTTATATTTCAGCCTACTTTTACTTCGATACATTTCCCCGAAGCATATTCGTTACTTACTACAAAACAGTCAGAAGAACACGGACTGAAGGAAAGCAGGTTTGACGAATCAGTGGTCTGGCGTTTGCAAGTTAGACTCCTAAAAGCTACTTACTACAAAATAGTCAGAAGAACACGGACTGAAGGAAAGCAGGTTTGACGAATCAGTGGTCTGGCGATTGCAAGTTAGACTCCTAAAAACACCTTTGCTCATCTGCAAACAAGTGCGCAGCTGCGCGCACAACCACGGATTATTCATTTTCCACTCAAGTCGAGTCTGGGGTGTGCGATACAGCATCGTCTGCGATAATATGGTAAGTGTTGTAATGATGTGCGATCTGACATTATCAGGTATATCACACAGAGTGCACGCACATGATTTATTAGTCTATTGAAACTCCAAATTCAAGGCATTCTAAATTGTAGATGGCAAAAATGCTTCTGTATGCTTTTTTTATATTTATATAATTTAATATAGTTAACTTAATCTATATCACACAAAGAGTAGTCTACCGTTTTTCTGCAGATATCACCATGGACACATTTAATAATCATTTTATACAAGTTCAGTAAAGCAATAAGTGACTTACATTTTAGACATAATA
>NW_015537942.1:36751-45070 GCF_001515605.1 Sinocyclocheilus anshuiensis | reverse complement strand
ACTGTGTAAATACATCTAAATGCTATTTCAGATGCAGATTCCAGAAATGTTTTCTTATGTTGGAATGAAACACACTTAAGTACCAGATGAAGTGCTCCTTATTCTTACCCAAAAGTACAAAATGGACTTTTACTTGAGTATGGCTTTCAGGTACTTTATACACCACTGGAAATCAGCAGGAATTTCTATGCTTTTGTTATCATTATGAGGGCATATTTTTGTACCATATAAAGCACATGTTCTGTAGAATCCATCGTAATTCCTCATGTGGATTCCTGGAAGTATAAATCGGTTAGTGAGAGCTTGTTTGGCTCAAAATCTAATGTGACACATACAGGTGCATCTCAATAAATTAGAATGTCGTGGAAAAACTACTTCAGTCTGTGTGCATTGAATTTATTTAATACACGAGTTTCACAATTTGAGTTGAATTACTGAAATAACTTTTCCACAACATTCTAATTTATTGACATGCACCTGTATATTTAGCTGAGAATACAATCCCAGAATGCCTTGCAGCAATAATAATAATAACAATAAATCCAAGGTAACGGATGAAGTAAGAGTAATGTTGATAATAAACAAACATATTTGATTCTATTAGTAAAATAGTTCTGTGCTTGTCTTTGTATGTTTATGTCTAATGACTGTCCATCTTTGCAACACAGAGCTGAGCTGTTTTCTGTGAATGCGCAGGATTCGTTAGCCACTATAGGGAAATAACCAGAAGAATGAGTGCAGGAAACTGTAAATCACTTACAGTAAAATTATGACAACACTTTGAATTAATATGATGAGAAATGGCAGTTTGCAGCATTGAGCAGCATAATGGTCTGTTGTACAGCTGAAATGACTGGAAGCGACTGACTCCAGTAGCAGTGCATGTTCGCGTGTAAAACAACCGCGCCACTCTTACGCTAAAAATAGGGAGGACAGAGTGAAACCGCTCCTCAAGAAAAATCCCACTCCTTTCCTTCATAATGATTTCACATAAAGACTGAACTACCATGAGCTCCAAGCTTATGAAGCAATGGTTTATGCTTCTGTTGAGGCCGTCAGTCAGTGTCATTTCAGCTTCATGTAGAAAAACAATCATTACAATTTATTAGACAAATTTCAGGTGAACTACACCAGCCATGAATCCGTTTATGCATGCATTAAAAACAGTGATTATGAGTCACCAGTTTTATACTGCTGCAGACATTCAGACAGTGATCTGACTGAAACTGACTTGACTTCATTACCTCAAATCAAATCAACATCAAATACAAAAATGCTTCTAAATAGTGTCACGAAAAAAAAAAACATTCTGCTGGAATACTGTGCATATGAAATAATACACCTGCCCGTATTATACAGGACCTTAGTAGATTGTGATGAACAGCTGACAGATTTGGGCTGCTAATTGTGAGTCATGAAAATAATGTTGCAAGACTATTGATTATGGGCTAAAGCATGAAGAAAAAAAAAGAAATGCAAATTCTATGACATGCTTGCCTTTAAAACTCTGGGTAGAAAAGCACAACAAATTCAAATACATGTATGCTTTTTAAACCACATGAATTTCATGAATGCTAATTAAACGTAGACATAATGATTCTTATGTGTAAATATTACATGATTTTACACTATTTATATTCATTCACAGCATGTAGAAGATGTGTGTGGCATGAGTCTCACTGGATTATCAGTGTAAATGGACATTGTAGGTCTGTGATAATGATGTGTGTGTGCACGTGTGTGAATCATAGATGCACACACACACACACTCTCATGGGTGGGTGGAGCAGGATCCTCAGCAGCAGCTGATGCATGAACACACACACACATGCACTCCAGCGCTCAGACGGAGGCTCTGCTCTGATATGAGGATCCGTGTGTGTGTGAGTGTGAGTGTGTGATATGAGGGTGATGATTTCTCTTTCTCTCTGCCGCTGTCTCACAGGAGTCCTGCAGCCCAAGAGAAGCCCAAACGTGCTGGTAAGACAACTTCCCTTTCATTTCTCACCTCAGGCACACCAGTATAGACAAAGTCTGTTGCAATCAAATTGTTGCACTTTCAGTTTCGTCTTTGTGTCTCATCTTTTTGTAGGTCTGTACACTTGAAGTAACAAACCTTTCGCACTTGAAAATTAATGCCTGTTTAGAAAAATGTACAACACAGTAACTTCAAACAATGCATTTAAAATGTAAGTTGTGGTATTGGTGGGTGCTGTTCTTTGGAAAACCACCCAAATGATTGGTAATCCCAGTATTAAAGAACCATTTAGTACAGTGGTTCTTGGAGACCCAGTGCTTTGCTCATTCTGTCTGTCTCTCTTATCTGACACACTCAGTTGAGTTCGAGTCTCTCCTAACGAGCTGATGATCTGAATCAGGGCTGTTAAATGAGGGAGACACACAAAATGTGCAGAGCGGTGGGTCCCCTGTTGGTAAATTCATTGGTCATCTTGCTTCTATTCCTTAGATCCCTTTTCACAGTTGGCTGTTTAGTCTGTATGCCATTTGATGTCAAACACTTTTTTAACTCTTCCTTGACCATTCAATTCATTGTTAGACAATGCACAACACGACATACGATAACGGTATATTTTCCAAGTTACAACATACAAACTATGACAGTAATAATCTGTGCTTTATGTAGTGTTAAAAGTGGCTAATGTGAGTTTAAATATCATTTTGTGTGACCTTTATAGCCATACTGAAGGCAACAGTAGTTTACCTTAGATCTTGAAAATAAAGCAAACATGTACGTTAAAGCTGTGAACTCAATGCAAACCAACAAGTGAATTCATTAAGATGGAGTCAATCACTCAGTACCTTTAATACTGTTAAAAAGGTTTAATATTCATGAATTAGATTAACTTATCGAGTGCAGTGCGCTTACAGAGAAGCTCCGCCCACCCGCGCTTCTGATTGGATGTGATATTTGATTGATTCTGTCACGTCGCATAGCCGTGTTGCGTGTGGTCTGGACAGACAAATTGCTTGTCGCTGGAATCTTGTCACGTCACGTCTGGTTAGGAACCGGTGTTAGATGTTTGTCCAGTCTATATACACACAGATCGTCATTGGAGCATGTTGGCAAGAAGTTACAAAAACTTTCTGATGTCTCAAACTGTTATCATATAATATAAAGCTGACATAAAGGTGTAGCATAGTGTTTTCTGCAATATCTTGGCAAGGCTAGTACATATTGCATTGAAACTTGATATGTCAAATAATGACCATGCTTCATGATTGTTTATGCTTGCTTAGCTTTTCACTTTGTTGTGCATGTAATTATGCCCTGAATCCACCCCATACATCCCTGTACCCCAATAGCACTGCACTATAAACAACACCACACCATAGCAACCGCACAGCAATGTACTGACAGCCGCCCACAACACTCGAGCAATGTGGAAGAAGCGGCATTAGCATGAAAAAGCTCCGCTCATGTTTTTATCTGGGAGTGTAATAATCTAGTTGTTATTAGCATTTAATAATCATTATCATGTCAGGTGAATGAGATTATAAGTATCTCATAAGAAATGTGAATAATTTATAAGATAAGAACAAGAATTGGCTTTGCAGCAAACTCTTTGCACTGTGTGTGTGTGTGTGTGTAATAGTGGCTGAATGAGTGTTGTGTGCTTGAATTGTAGGCACACACTCAACGTATCGACTCTGTGGGATTGTGTTGCTCTTCTCTATCCTTTCTCTCCATGAACTGTCTATTTTTAGGCCTGGCCTCTTTTTTGTTCGTTTCTCATTCGATCCCCTCACTTGCACCAAATTCCATTTTCTTTCCTTTTCTTTCTCTCTTCACATATTATTCTTTCTTTCTAGGTCAAACCCAGTATCTCTCAATCACTCATCCACAATCAGAACAATATATCGATCAGGCTGACTAATCTGCAGTTCCAGAGTTTTGTCGTTAGGTGCTCATTAAGCAGTGACAGCAGTGCCTCATTAATAGAAATGTATCTGTTCCACAATCTGCCATCACTTTGTCAATGGATAGTGTACATTTGCCACCATAGGCGTATCTTGACGTTTTGAGCTTGGGGGGCCAAACCAAGCCAGTCGATTTGGTCAGTCAAACTTTTAAATACATTTTAGCATTTCTGTAGTAAACGTACAAATTCACACTCCGTCTACCATTTCAGTAGTTTTACTATGATTACATAGAGCAGCAGCAAGCCGTAAGGTTGCCATGGCAACCAGATACATTGCACGCAAATTACTTGTAAATGCTGCACTGTCTATTTTTGCTGTCTAATAAAATGCACTATAACCATGTTTGCCAACAGAATCACAAAGTAGACTTTAAGCAAATCAACGAGTGAATTTCCCACTACTTTAAAACAGATATCTGTTTGAAATGATTGAAGTTAAACGCACAAAAGCAGGCACACAATCATATTTAGTAATGTTAAATCTTACTGAAAATGGCAGATTAAGCAGTTTATATTTTGAAATCTATTTCTAGATTTTATTCTGTGTGCATTAAATTACATTTGGATGTAAATGGCCCTTTTCCTGACATAGATGTAAAACACTGCGCTGCTGAAACGAGCATCCTGCGGATCACCTTCATGAGGCTGTCCGGGTCTAGAGTCGTCAAGGTTTTTGGTATTGGTATTTTGGTTAGGTCCAGATTCCACTGCAGTTGTTTCATGCTGTAAAAATGCTAAATATCTATGTACGCCATGCAACAGGCAAGCAGGCTATTGTCCGCCAAAATGCAGATTTGTCACGTGACAACTTCTTATGCTAATTACATTTTAATTGTAATTAAGTTTTTTTTTTTTACAAAATAACAATTTAAAATATATATAAAAACTACATTATGTGTATATTTACTTTTTAGTTGAAAACATTATTAATTAACAACTATTTTGTAAAATCTTTCAATCGTTAGGGGGGGCCAGGCTCCCCGCCCCCGCAAGCTCCGCCCATGTTTGCCACTGCTTTAGACACATCCCACCGGTTTGACTTAATTGACAACAAACACTGTGAGACCAACTGTGACGTCCTAAAAAACACAAGCGTGAATGAGATTCTCCACTGCGACAAAGGCAACCGTCTGTGAACAAGTTAATTTCTGATCTGTTTCTCATACAAAAGTGTCATATGGCTTCAGAAGACTTTGTATAAACTACTTTACTGTAGTGTTGGGAGGTGTTTGTCCTCGGCAGTGTGGCAGTGCCCTGTATGTTCCACTGTGGAAAAAAAAAGTTAATGTGAAATAACATGAGAGTGGGTAAATTCTGACTAGAGATTCATAAGTCAACTAGTCGTGTCACTGCACACTGGAGTCCGAAATCTTCGAATGCGTTTTTTGTATTCATCATCCTTAAAATTCATGACGCACAGAAACCTTGCACACTGAGTTCGATGCGTATTAATTAATCCGTTGCGAAAAAAATTGCAAAACAGTACTAAATGTAGTCTTCGAGCAGTGAGGATGATTTTGTTGTCCTCTCGCTTCTTAAAAAGAGAAAAAGAAAGGAAATATTGGGTCCATCCAATCCTGAGATATAGAGAGGAAGGAGAGTTTCCCCTCCTTATTAAGGAGCAGTAGGATTATCCCGGGCGATTCAAAGTTTACTTCAGGATGTCTGTGACTCAGTTTGATGCTTTGCTAGTGATACTAGAGCCACATATTAAAAAGAAGACCACCAATTTCCGTGAACTCGGTGTGCAAGGATCTTTACAGAGCTTTGTGCTGCGAGACGAAGTGGATCAACTTCAATTCAATTCAATTCAAGTTTATGGTTTTGGGACGTGACCTAAAGACAACGACGAGTTAATAATACTGAGAAGTGGTTCTTCTGCTACAGGTAACTACTCTTTCAGTAATTTAGTGGGTACAGGATCTAACAGGCATGTTGTTGGTTTAGATGCAGTGATAAGTTTAACAAGTTTGTCAACTTGACAATCGGCATTCTGTGTTTTGGCGTTTGCTTGTACGGTGGCTCTGAATTGTCAAAACACCTCTCAAAATGCTTGCTATGGATGCGAAAAATGCAGAAGATCAAACCCGATCTGATTTTTTTTATGATGGGCGAAAGTTTCGGAGGTAGTGTGTGAATGTGATTGACACAACGTGAGGCTTGTATTTATTTTTCAACGTGCGAAAATTTCGGACTCAGTGTGCAATGGCCTTAAACCTGTACATCTCTGTGTCTCTCAGCAGTTGGAAAGAAAGGACAGTCAGGGCAGCTCTCAGCACAGCATATGCAGTCACCGCAGCACACACACCAACTCGCCCGGCCGACCACAGCCCATCGTGCCCACTGACACCCTGGGGGGCCCTCCGCCCGTGCCGCCTCCTCCCACCCAGCCGCTGCCCGTCCTGCCCGCCTTTGACACCTCTGCAGCCAATGGGACGCTCCAGAAGAAACCGGACCCCTTCAAGATCTGGGCGCAGTCCAGGAGCATGTACGAGAGCCGGGGTGAGTAGCCTGGCTTCATTCCCACTTGTCTTACTGCTGGCCCTGTTTTGTTTAAGCAAGCAACTACTGTAACGTGACATGTTAGCACACTTCTCTCACATGGATATGTTACAGCTACACACTTCAATTCAGTTCGATTTATCTTAAGATCCAGGTTTATTTGCCAGTAAAACGTATTGTTAATCATATTCATCATTTTGAACTAGAAGCTGATAGTGTACAGTCAGATTCAAAATAGAGTCTCACAAGAAATTATATTACATAGAAATAACACTTTGTATTAGAGCCATCACAATACATTATATGTCATGGTACGATACCAGCGAAAGTATTGTTACACCACTCTTATTGTTTAAAGGAGTCTATTAATTCTTTCATTAACACACACCATTATACAAAATTAATATTCCTTAACATTCTTAATTTCACACAGCACTGCAATGCATTTATTTTCAGAGAAAACTGAAGATTTTGCACTACCAAAAATTTCATTTGAATCAAAGTTATGCCAAAATAACTATATAACATATTTTAACATTTAAAGTGTATTTATTTTGTAGACGATTTTATCCAAAGCAACTTAAAAAAGAGCAAGCAATTAGATTGATCATAGTATGCAATGGCATGTTTAGTAGACAGATGGAAAAGTGAAGACCAAATACTTTGCCTGAGGATGCAAAAATATCGAAATGTTGAGAAAATCGCCTTTAATGTTGTCCAAATGAAGTTCTTAACAATGCATATTACTAATAAAAAATTAAGTTTTGATATATTTACAATAGGAAATTTACAGAATATCTTCATGGAACATGATCTTTACTTAATATCCTAATGATTTTTGGTATAAAAGAAAAATTTATAATTTTGACCATTACAGTGTATTGTTGGTTATTGCTACAAATATACCTGTGCTACTTATGACTGGTTTTGTGGTCCAGGGTCACATATATTATCTTTATTTAACCAGGAAAAAAGACTCCGAGATTAAAATCTATTTTGCAAAAGTGTCCTTGCCAATTTTAGGCAGCCAAGTTTGCATATACAAATAAACAATGTAGTTACAACATACAATACAAAAACCAGCATACCAACATATAACCGATTAAAAACAATTACGCACCACTAACTCGCTCTCTAGATTATGTAATAAAAACTTAAAATAATTTTAAGACACCAAGTTTTGTAACTTCATCTCCTTTTGGAGAAAATTCCAATCTGAAATGGCGGCATATTTAAAAGAGGTTTTACCAAGCTCAGTTCTGACAAGGGGCACACAAAGATTATAATTTGATTGAGAACATAATGAGTAATTGCCAGATGAAGCCATTTGAAGGAAATAACAGAGATAAAATGGCAAATAACCCATTATGGCTGTATATATCAACAGATACCAATGCATTTTTCTCTGAATACTCAAAGAAGGCCATGCCAATCTTTTGTATAGTTCACAATGATGAGTTGAATATTTAAAATCAGTTATAAATCTCAGAGCAGCATGGTACAAAGCATCCGAGGAGACGAGAAGGTAAGGGGGGCATGCGTATAGACTACATCCCCATAATCGAGAACCGGTAGAAAAGTTGAGGACACTAATTTTTTCCTCACATGAAAAACAACGTATTTCTAGAGTAAAACCCTAACTTTTTCTTTAATTTTTTTCTCAAATACTTAATGTGTGAACCAAAATGTAGTGTGTTAATAATAATAATAATCAATAATAATACCCAAATATTTGTACTCTGACAATGTTGGTTAGAAGGGGCTGAGCAATAAACCATAGTATTGTCTGCATATAAATGAAACCTTGCATTATCAATATTAAAGGCAGGTTATATATATATATATATATATATATATATATACATATACTAAATAA
>NW_015537942.1:34343-36481 GCF_001515605.1 Sinocyclocheilus anshuiensis | reverse complement strand
CGTCTGGGTTGGCTAGTGAGTTATGACTTCCATGACTTTGAACTAATTCTACCAATAATTGGACCCATCTCAGATTCAATGATTCCAGAAGAAAGCTCAGGCCACACAGTGTCAACAGTACCCTTCAAGATCATCACCATAACCTCAGTCATGCCAGTGGTCAAGGAGCAGGTGTGTACAGAGCTAACAGAAGACCAACACGTTGCTGTTGTAGCGTCTGGACCAATCAGACACACCATTTTTCATTAGATTTAACAAATCAGTTATTCATTAGATTAACAAATAGTCACAGACCCCTCACCCAATAAACATACTGGGTGCCAGGATGTCTGTGAACGACACCAGGCCCCTGGTTACAATGGCAACCAGGACCCCTCAGCCAGATCAGATCAACTTTTACGACCTAAAAGTATGCAGGCAGAGCAACTCTTACTCAAGTCTCTCTAAAACAGACACATACAGGTGCATCTCAATAAATTAGAATGTCGTGGAAAAGTTCATTTATTTCAGTAATTCTAATGCCCATAAAAATGGACTCTTCTCTAATTAATTAATAGGAAAACCTTTCTTTGAATGAACACACATACACTTCAGGTCATTGTGTATGTTGTTACTGTTCTTGTATATTGTCTTTTGTATTGTATACCGTTTTATGCATGCTTACGATAGAACCACACGTTACATCTTACCTATATGTAATCTTACCATGTTTAATATCTATGAATTCGTCTTCTGATGATCTAAACGAGACTGTATATTTCTTCTCAGACCTTAAAGGCCTCACATCAGTGACCCGCCTTCAGTCTGCGGTTCTGTTAGATTCTGAGAAGATGAGGATGTGAGCTAGAACACTTCTGCAACTCTTAAGTCTGCACCATGTCTTTACATTCACCAACGATCCTAGGATCTCAGCTGATCTCTTAGCTCTTTTTCACTTTCCACTGGGAAGAAACTTCCAATCACCATCGAGTCAGAACATCTTTGGAATTCATTACTCTTCAAACCCGGAAGAACGTGATCGCAAGTCCAAACCCTTGAAATCATCAAGACTTTCATCCGAGACTGCATCCGGACACTCGTCAACGACCAAGGCAATGCAAGTATCGTGCATTTAACTAAACGAAACAGAGGTTTAGTATAAGCGGTAGACCCTGCTGTAAAACGGCACTGATGGTTTTTAACTCAGGTGGTTCTGACTCATTTTCCATAACTGCATTCTCTGGTTTCTCTAATGGCTTCATTCATCCACTTTAGCTCCTCTTTTGTATGTCTGCGTGAGTGCATGAATGTTTGTTTGTTTGTTAGACTAGTTTGTGTTAGTGTTTATTTAACAAAACTCTTTTGCACAAATTACATGAGTTTCTGATTCTGCCTTGCAAATTAATGTCCCTTTACGATTTTGATCCTTGCTACACTACTGGCAGCTCATATAAATAATTGTAATTAATCATAATTAATTGTAATTATTTATATACATTTCCCATTTGAGCTGATTTGCTACATAAATGATGGAGAATGCGGGCAATCATTTTAAACATTATTTGCAAGCGGACTCAGTATCGGACTTGTGTTTTTGTCTCATGGGTTTTTATTAACGTCTTACACATGCATACCAGCTTCTGATAAACTCAGATAAACTATAGCTTGAATGTGCCTTCCTACGAGCAGTAGAAAGTTTTCAGTGCTATAATGTGTTTAAATCGTACGATAAGGAATTAACCTGATATTAGCGAAGACATCCTAATTTCTGTGGTTAGTAGAGTGTAAGCCTTGTCTGACGAAGAAATCTCAGATTAGCAGCCCATATAAATGGTACCAGAATAAATTAATCTGTTATTGGGTGAAGAAATCCCCACTTTCAGTTTAAATGCATAAGTCTTAAGTCTGACGAAGAAATCTCAGATTAGCGGCATGAATTAATCTGCGTGGCGAAGAAATCCCACTGGCAGTGATATTAAAACTGGGCGACGAAGAAAGCTCGCTGCAGTATATTTACTTTTAATAGTGATTTGAGCAATGTTCCTCATCTCCCTAAATTAAGGCCTTCTTGTATATATCGCGTATCATTGTATTCATTACGGTGATGCAATTGAATAGCGAATTAATGGTGTAATTCTAGCCTAGCTAACTAGTAATTA
>NW_015537942.1:31346-34328 GCF_001515605.1 Sinocyclocheilus anshuiensis | reverse complement strand
AGTCATTAAGGTGATGCAATTGAATAGCGAATTAATGGTGTAATTCTAGCCTAGCTAACTAGTAATTTGCCATTGTCTGTGAAGTGAAGGTGCTGTTGATTTGTGAATGAAGTTGTATGCGACACGTCATATCTGACTGTTATGCACCGCATGAGTTTCCCATGTATGTTTACAGCAGCGCAAGTTCTGCTCCACTTGCGCATGTTGTAAGCTTGCATCGGTCTCTTAGCAACGTCTCACCCCAGAAGTTGAGAGCAGCCTCTTCCGGTTCAATCTGATAACAGCACACACGTCACAGACCTTTGTGTAAACAAAGAACTGTGTGTAGCCAACGATAACTCTTTAGCAGCCATACAGGCTAAGCTAAGCCCTTTACCTCAACTGCTAGCTGTTAGCATCTGACTAACACTTAGATAGGTGTGAGTGTAAAGTGTAACTTTCAAACCACTCCTCTCTCTCTCTCCCCCTCACTCCTGGTTTCACTTCCTGTTGTGCTATCACCTTCTCTTTGGATTCAGTTAGGTCGGTCCCTCCCCACATACTTTGGTTTTATTTGTATTATTTTTATTTTGACTTAATTCGGCCTCTCTTTGATTTTATTTTCATTAATTTACCTTTGTTTTGCTTGAATGTACCAATTCAGCTATGTTGATTTTAATTAAATCTGAGATTTAATTAAATCAATTTATTTATTTTTCCTTTTAGTTTCCTACAGCTATTAGGACCTTTTCGTTTTACTTTTACCTTATTTTAGTTAGTTTGACGTGTCCCTGATAGCTTAGCTAACAGTCTCCCTAGGTTTATGACCCTGCTGCAGCATTCCTTTGAACAAGTGACACCTGCTTAGTCATATCTCCTAGCTTAAACTAAATAAGGAAAGCCCTTCCTTCTTCCGCTGTCTCTTTCTGATTTTATTTTAGTTTTGTTTATTTGATACCTTCCAAGTGCTTTGAGTAATAGTTTCACCACACGTATAGCCCGGTCATTAGCTGACCCCTGCTTACAGCCCCATGAACAAAGTTACTCAAACTCTCTCTTTGTGTTCACAACCACAAAAACATAGCACCCTACCTCACTAGTTGCCCCTCACCAGCTATTCACACCTTACACGACCTACACAGCCGCTCCCCATACAGATAGCTTTACACCTCTGTACGTACTTGCATTTGCCTTCTGCCTATCTCTTTCTCTGGTGTTCCCACAAGTGTGCCAGTATGTCGCAGACATTCCACAGACATCCAGCCCTGCCAGCTCACTAGGACCACCTGGAAACCCAGCAGAGCACTGTGATGGACATCCTTCAGCCCAAAGCAGCCAACGACCTGCAATGGCAGAGAAAGGAACAGCGAGACTGCGACACAAGTGGACACCTGACACCTAGCCTGAACCACCAGGATCTGACCAGCATCATCTTCTCCTGGCCTTCTGCTTGACACTTCACAAGTCAGTTTCCTGGAAACCTCTGCAGCTGCAGAAGGAAAAGGATCAAACTCTGAAATGACACATGGCGTGACACTCAAAGACCTCAACCGAATGGCCAGAAATATCCCTGCATTCACACCAGAACTTGCAGGAGACCACGACGTCCACGATTACCTGCGAGACATTGACTTTTACCTGCAGTCTTGGACCAGTGTGAACCACCAAGATACACTCTATCTGCTCTGGATCACCTCTAGCCCAGAGGTGCAATGCTTTCTGAACCGACAGCCAGGACACATCCAATCAGACTACCAGCGGTTTAAACAAGCCATCATAAAGGAATTCTCAGACCCAGAGTCTGAACACGGACTGAGCGCTGCCCTAGACACGAAACAGGGCCGTCATGAAACTACCCATGCTTACTACCACAGACTTCGACAAGCTTACTTCGGAGCTCGCAATTACCCTGGGATGGAGAAGGACACCAGCTTCAAGATCCTTTTCCTCCGAAACCTCCACCCTATTTTAAGTCACCATTTAGGCATTATGGCCTGCCACACAATGCCTATTCAACAACTGCCTGACCTGACACAGAAGGCCTTTAACAAGCACAAGGCCTCCACTAAAGGTGTTTGTAAGACCCCACTGATTCTGAACTTCACAACTCAGAATCCAAAATGGACACCAGAAGGCACCCAGCATTGCCACAATGCAAGGCCCTTCTACAGAAAGCCACTAGCCAGCGGAAGACAGAGCCGTCACCATGGCAACAGACCCAGGTTCCAGACCAACCACTGGCAGAAGCCATGGAAAAGGCCGTCCCACCGGCTTCCTTTTCCTCCGAATCCTCCACCCTATTTTAAGTCACCATTTAGGCATTATGGCCTGCCACACAATGCCTATTCAACAACTGCCTGACCTGACACAGAAGGCCTTTAACAAGCGCAAGGCCTCCCCACTGATTCTGAACTGCACAACCCAGAATCCAAAGCAGGCACCAGAAGGCACCCAGCATTGCCACAATGCAAGGCCCTTCTACAGAAAGCCACTAGCCAGCAGAGGAGAGAGCCGTCACCATGGCAGCAGACCCAAGTCCCAGACCAACCACTGAGAGAAGCCATGGAAAAGGGCATCCTCATCCAGCAAACACCACGGTATTTCCAACAGCAGTCCACCACAAGGACAGAACCGTCACCATGCCAAACGACCCAGGTTGGAAAAGGGCATCCTCATCCTGCGAACACCACGGTATGTCCAACAGCAGTCCACCACAACATCCTCCTCCACTCCCTTCACACAGGTGCCAAACGGAGGCTAAACAAGGACAGCTGGACACGCCTACTTCTGAGTTACAAGAGCTGCTGACACTAGCAAAAGAGCTCCTTGAGCAAAACTCAACTGAGGAGTACTGGGAAGGACAAACTTCTGATTCCTTGCCTGACGCAACACAGCATTAGACCCCTCCAAGGTAGGAGCATCCCTTAAAACCAGTCTACACCCCAGAAGCAGCCAGACAACGTTGGATGGAGCAACGGGCCCACATGCCCAACTGCGAACCCT
>NW_015537942.1:24880-31142 GCF_001515605.1 Sinocyclocheilus anshuiensis | reverse complement strand
TAGGAGCATCCCTTAAAACCAGTCTACACCCCAAAAGCAGCCAGACAACGTTGGATGGAGCAACGGGCCCACATGCCCAACTCCGAACCCTCTACCAACACAACTCAGGCAAGCTCAAGTCAGTGCCGCCACAAGAGCAAAGCGACACCGCAAACATCAGATTTCTAGTGACGTTCGAGCTACACAGAGGGCTAACAACCATCTGCTGCCCTCCTGGTGCCATCACTAGGTCAGTCTGAAACTCTCTTCACACTACAAAATCTCCATAACAATTCCCTGCGACCCCAGGAAACACCTGCACTCTCACCAGTGAGAGTTCAAACCGGCTGTTCCACACCGCAGGTACCACGGATAGCCTACTGGCTAACAACACCTACAAATAACCATCTGACTCAGACCAACTCACTTCAGGATGACAGGTGACACTGCCTCAACACCTGCTGCACAAGCTCGAGGACCCGCATCTTGCTACAGCTTACATCACCACAGCACCCCACTTGACAGCATTCACCACGGCACCACAACCACTCCTGGAGTCAACCAGCAGCCCGAGAGCCACCACTGTCTCCCAGCCGTGAGTAGCAGGTGCGTGTCTGATTGTTCTGCACCTTTGACGTTGCTCGCTGTTGTCTATTGGACGAGAACATCTTTGGAATTCATCACTCTTCAAACCCGGAAGAACGTGATCGCAAGTCCAAACCCTTGAAACCATCAAGACTTTCATCCGAGACTGCATCCGGACACTCGTCAAAGACCAAGGCAATGCAAGTATCGTGCATTTAACTAAACGAAACTAAACAGTTTAGTATAAGTGGTAGAACCCCATTGTAAAACAGCACTGATGGTTTTTAACTCTGGTTCTGACTCATTTTCCATAACTGCATTCTCTGGTTTCTCTAATGGCTTCATTCATCCACTTTAGCTCCCCTTTTGTATGTCTGCCTGAGTGCATGTATGTTTGTTTGTTTGTTTGTTTGTTTCTTAGACTAGTTTGTGTTAGTGTTTAGTTAATAAAACTCAGATTAGTTGAGGGCAATTTAATTCTGCTACAGTTACTACTGGCAGCTGATATAAATAATTGTAATTAATCATAATTAATTGTAATTATTTATATATATTTCCCTTTTGAGCTGATTTGCTACACCTTCTATCTGTACACATTGGGTTCTTCCCTTTAAATAAGCAATAAACAATGAAATAGGCTTAGATTGGCAGGACTATCAGAAAATGCTATTTAATAATATGTCGTGATCCACAGTATCACAGTAGATCATGGTTTTAGTAATGCCAAATTCATTGTTTCAAGTCCCACGAATGCATGATTTGCATGACCTTGTGTTTCACATTGTTTATACTTACATAGTGATTTACAGTACTTATTCAGCATATTAAATTTGTAATTTAACATTGGGATACAGGGAAAAAAAGTATTTTCACACATAAAGTAAAAACAGGCTTTAGGAATTGCACTGAAAACACGGTTGTTAAAAGATTGCATTTTTTCAGTTTCTGTCACACACTCTTCATTATGTATGGCCCATTCTCAGCAGTTACACTTGGTTATAGAGTATTTGAAGAGGAAGACTCAATGTAAGTACACTGCATTCTGGTGCCCTACAGATGACATATATATTGCATTAATTTGTACCCCCGCCTTTGTTATATCTAATGTGTATGCCTGTAGTTCTGAAGGTTATGGCAGTATGATTTTAGGATGTACCTGAGTAGATGTCCATGTGCTCACAGGCTGGTTTGGTGCCAGATTGTTGGGCGACTCCTGATGGCTCCCGCTCATAGTGCCAATTCCCAGTCAGGCCTGTTAAATGCTCCGCACGGAGTGAGCTTGGCAGATCCAGACCTCTGAAATGAACTGTGTGAACAGGCCAATTAAATGCTCCATGCTAAGCATCTGTGGTTAACATTATGTTGTTCCCTATGTGGTGAGCATTCTGCTTATACTTACTGTTTGGCCGAGGCTTCGTCTGACAGTCAGTGTGGGAACAGGCAGGGGAACAGCGTTAGACACCTCACCCATCTGCAGTCTTTTCATAACGCATATATGCAAATGAACTACTAACAATAGCAGTAAAAACCTAGTGCTATCTATAGAACTGGTGTGTTCATTTTGTATTAAGAATTTATCATTTGTAAAGCTGAGCTTTGTAAAAGTATATGTGCTTTTTGACAATAGAAGTCTTATAAAGCGTCTGTAATATATCTGCATTGCAATCAGTGTATCTCCTTTGTAACATAGAGACATGCTAGCAAATAAACAGATTTATTCATTTTTTTCAGTACCAGACTCTCAAGAACAAGACATTTTCCTCTGGAGGAAAGACACAGGCTTTGGCTTCCGGATCCTGGGGGGAAATGAACCCGGAGAACCGGTGAGTCAGAGAGCACACACAAATATACATGCATCCTTCCAACAACAACTGTAAGAGCAGAGCTGATACTGCAAGTCTGTTCCAATCACTGCTGCTTTCTTACACGGCGTGCATTGATTTGAATGGAGACAGCTGCTATGTGCTAGCTTCACTCCAGAGTGTTAAGCGTGATATGAGGGACAGGGTCCCAGTATCAGAGAAACACAGTGAGGCAATGATTTAAATGTATTGGCTTATGCCACAGTCTGCAACCTGCAAGAGCTGTCCTGCTTACCAGTGTTCTTCTCATGAAATGCATGGCAGATTTACATTGGGCATATAGTGAAGTACGGCTCAGCGGATGAGGACGGCCGTCTGCGCTCCGGAGACGAGCTCATCTGTGTCGATGGCACGGCAGTAGTGGGAAAGTCTCATCAGCTGGTGGTGCAGCTCATGCAGCAGGCGGCTAAACAGGGTCACGTCAACCTCACTGTCCACCGCAAAAACGCTTACGGAGGTACACCTGCACTGGCATCTGCTTTTCTAGTTTGATTTTCATTGTAGTTCATTTAATTGTTTTATTTTCATATGTATTTCTATTTAATTTTTCATCACTTCTAACACTACAGAACACTACAGCATAACATGCTGAAAATCCTATGGACCTTTCTCACATTTCTCACATTTTGTACCACAAATTTATTTTTGCCTTCCCATTTACTCAGATAGCAAAATAAAAACTGCATGATAATGTTTCGACTTAGAAGCTAGACGCTTAAACTAGAGAGAGACTGATAACGGCAGAGAGAACGTCAAATTTACCGTAGACGCTCTGAAACACCCTTGCGTTAGCGTTAACTAGTTTTTTGTAATTTGATGCAAAGGTAATATAATACAAAGCATAATGTTATAAATGTACACACACGCAACAAACCCAAGAGCATTACTACCTGTGTTGAAATCTGAAATGCTATGATGCGTGTTCATATTGAGAGTAGTATTTACAAAGTTTGTAATCTTAGTCAGTCACATTATTTAAACACTAACATTTCAACATTTGTTGAATTCACACCTCTGGAATATTGAGAAAACATACATTACCACAAGGTTGTGTGGTAATTTCATTGCCAGTTCAGAGAGATCAAAGAGATCTTTAAAAAAGTTTTGAAATTCTCTTAGACCACTGGCAAGCTCCGTACTGTAAATGTTGCGCTTCGTGGTTATGTGCACGTATTTTAAATATGAGCACTTTTATTACTGAGATGCTGGGAAAGAAGCTCACATCATGCAAAGATGTGATAAAAACTGATAGCCTATATAATAACACTATAGACTATAGTTAACACAAAATAATACCTTTTAAAGCCTTTTTTTTACATTTTGGCTACATATGCCATATGTCATGCTATAGTATCGTTAAACTAATGATATCGAGTTTACTAACGTAACTATCTAACAATGGACAAAAGTGTTTTTTTCCTCTGACCCAATAAAGGCAGCTGTGTAATTTGCACCCTGAATAAACATTTAAAGAATTTAGGGGAAGCATTTAAATAATCCTATGAATGCAATTAAAGAATGCAGAATCAAATTGCTAATTGAATCAAATTTAATTTAATTGTCCATTGTCTCGAGTGGAATCGTTCTGAATTTACAAAAAATAGTTCTTGAATCGAATCGAAAACCTATAAATCATTAATTGAATCGATTCACTGTCAACCCAAAGATTCACAGCCCTACTGGGAAATGATTTCAAGAACAACAGTGAGTGGAAGGTGTTTAGAAGAAGAAGAAAAACAGAAAACACAATCACAAAGTTTAGGGCCACTATTATGCAGCAACAGATATGCAATCAAATGCTAAATGATGTATTATTTACATCATTTAGGGCACGCACAATTAATAATTTCAGTAGACCACCAAACAGACAAATGTTTGCCTGTAAATAAGAGGTTGCGTCAAATCATTTGTGCTAATTCCACCTTTTTCACATCACTAATTTTGAGAAGTAAAATGCAAGACAGAAAACCATTTAAACCACAGTGTGTCAGTTCTCCTGTTATTAAATAGGACATTTAAATCATTAATGTTGGCCTTGTGAGAGACTGACCACAGTGCATTTGTGGGTCTGTAGGATCACAGATCATGCAGATGCACTGACGAGCCTCATCGTGTGTGTGTGTGTGTGTGCGCAGTGTATAAGGGTGAGGCAGACGTGCCACCGTCCCCGGCCTCCTCTCACCACAGCAGCACGCAGGCGCCGTCGCTGACGGAGGAGAAGCGCACGCCACAGGGCAGCCAGAACTCGCTCAACACCGTCAGCTCGGGCTCCGGCAGCACCAGCGGCATTGGCAGTGGCGGAGGCGGCGGCAGCGGGAGCACCGTGGTCAACATGACGCCCGCCACCCTGCAGCCCTACGACGTGGAGATCCAGCGCGCAGAGAACGAGGGCTTCGGCTTCGTCATCGTGTCGTCCGTGTCACGGCCTGACGCCGGCTCCACCTTCGGTACGGTGTTCATGTGCTCGGCCAGCGCACGGCTAGGGATGGGCGATACCACTTATTTTGTTTTCGATACGATACCGATGCTTTTAAAGACCAGTTTTATCGATACTGAAACCGATACCGATACGATACTTCTAAACTGATCTTTTAAATTATTACATTTATTAAATTACTAAGACTAAAATGGGTAATAATACCCACTTAACTTTATATTTGAAACGTATTTTAGCATTCAGTATGCCTTAATTGCAACTTATTAGGTTATATTTTTGTTTACACATGGTTAAACTATGTTTACTGTAATGGTAACCATGGAAATCTACAAATACTATAGTTAAACTGTGGTCACTTTAATAAAACCATGGTTCATTTTCATAAGGGACTGCAGTGACAGGCTGTTGAATGCATAAAATACAACCTTTTTGTTCTGACAGTGTATGATTTATATTAACGTTCCGATGAGCAGGAAAATAGTTCTTTCCTACACAATTATTTGCTGACATAGGTTATTCGTCCAATTTAATCCATATTGCATGCATTATTTTTTGTTAAATAAACAAAATTACATGTAAATGAAACACACCTTAGTATCCATATTTTATATTTGAGTTTTGATACTTTTGATACTCGCATCAGTATCGATATTTCTAACCACGGCAACAAATCTGAGAGAAGACCTTTAGAACAATGGATGTGATCGATTCATGACTGTGATTTGATTTTTGGTGTTCAGATTGTGGCACTGAACTTTAATTGACATGAGAAAATTAAATTATTTTAGTTTGAAGTCACTTATTTTTTTTCCCTCTTCTGTCTCTTTTTGTCTCCCTTTGTCTGTCTTTTTCCCTTCTGCCTCTGAACTGTGACACACACACACGCACGCACGCACACTCACTCACTCACTCACTCACTCACTCACTCACTCACTCACTCACTCACTCACTCACTCACTCACTCACTCACTCACTCACTCACTCACTCACTCACTCACTCACTCACTCACTCACTCACTCACTCACTCACTCACTCACTCACTCACTCACTCACTCACTCACTCACTCACTCACTCACTCACTCACTCACTCACTCACTCACTCACTCACTCACTCACTCACTCACTCACTCACTCACTCACTCACTCACTCACTCACTCACTCACTATCAGCTGATTCCACATACACACACACACCCACAGGTAGCTAACCTAAGCAATCCACAAGGTCACTCAGATTAGCACACACACACACACACACACACACACACAAACACATACACACACACTCTCTCACATACACACACACTCTCTCACACACACACACTCACTCACTCACACGCACTCACTCACACTCACTCACACTCACTCACACTCACTCACTCACACTCACACTCACA
>NW_015537942.1:18483-24794 GCF_001515605.1 Sinocyclocheilus anshuiensis | reverse complement strand
ACACTCACACACACACACACACACACACACACACACTCACACACACACACAGCGGGGAACACGGCCATGCCACATAAAATAGGCCGGATCATCGAGTGCAGTCCGGCTGACCGCTGCGGGAAGCTGAAGGTGGGTGATCGGATCCTGGCGGTCAACGGCTGCTCCATCACCAACAAATCGCACTCGGACATCGTCAACCTCATCAAAGAGGCCGGCAACGCCGTCTCGCTGCGCATCATACCCGGAGACGGTGAGTTTGGAAATCATCGTCCCTCTCAGTAACGCTGCAGGGTTTCTCGCAGCAGACAGAGATCTCTGGAGTCTCTCTGGAGTCTCCAGACTCTCGCCGCAGGACTGGAGTTTTGTTTGGGCTCCTCTAGCACCACACACCAACACTTTCAAATATCAAAAAAGCTGTAAGGAACTGAAAAAATGTTTTAAAATGGCCTGATCCTAATTTGGGGATTAATGTGTTTTTGACAGTTCAAAATGGCGGAAATCGAAACAAATGGTAAAGTTCATGTATTTCCCTAAATTCTATTTTATGCCCCAAAACTTTACAGTATTTTATATCCAAATTACATTGTTTTTTTTTTTTAATTATTACAATTATTCTTACAATTATGCCATTTATGGAAATGATTATAAACTAAATGATTTTGTTAAACTCTCACGCCTCTACTGTTTGTTCTGGACGATTACAGTTCTGACAGGATTCACCTGTGGCTTTATACTTTGGTTTTATTGTTTCAGTAAAATCTAATGTATTCATAGGATCATCACATATTGATGATACCATCCAGTTCTGTGAAAGATGCTCTGACTGTTTATTGTGAATGCTGTTTAGAGGACAGTGACTGATCAAGCAGCAACAGCCTTAAACCAATCATCAAAAAACATCAGGATATTTTGAACTCTCACACATGAACGCATGCAATTCTCATGGGCAATTTGATTCAAGATGACTGTTTTGATTTTAAGAAGGCTATCATGGGTAAACACACACAGAGATGGTAGGGAGGTCAGAGATCAGGCAGTGCGCAGCTCAAATGTTTATGTACATGCAGATATATAGATATGATATGTTCTACCATTTTTACAAGAATTAGCCACAAGGTGGTGCTGTGATGAATTCATTTACTTTTTTGCTCATATTTCAGGTGGCTTATGGCCTAGAATCTGAATTCTGGAGTATGCCTGTATCTAGAGATGATACAGTACCCCAGCAGATCAGTGACCCTAACCCTAACACTGGTCCAGACACAACGAATGAAAAATAGTCAAGATGCATGGTCAAAACATCACAAAACCTAGAACAATCTGAAGCCCCATCAGATTTCAGCTTCTGTTGCGTTGCGGTACAGTCTCGACCCGTGCAGCTGCATGAAAGCCAGCAGATATTGGTCAACGGTACAGATGAATCCACAGCATCTTTCCCTTCAGGGTTGTATGTTTTGCTCGTGTTCTCCTCACATGCTCGGACCTCGATGACTGCCGCCTGTAGCTGCATTTCACGCACTTTCTGTACTGCAACGTGATTTAGCAGTGCTTTTAAAACAACTGTCTTTCTCTCTGCCCGAACAGAGACGTCAAACGCATCGCTACTGACCAACGCAGAGAAGATCGCCACCATCACCACTACACACACACCTCAGAGCAGCACAGAGCCCAGGTGAAACACACACACACACTTCACTAGGATCTGTACAACATTTGTATGGATGTACAGTATGTATGCCCTGATTTAGTAATGATACTCATAATAATGATAATAAAAAAAATTATTAGTAACATGAGTGTTCCTTTCTGTTCATCCAGCAGGAATAACAAACCCAATCAAGCTCTGACCCAACCAGCAACCTACAGTCAGGTGAGAGGACAGGTCTGATTGTGTGTGTTGTGTTGAGCAGTGATGCACACTAAATCTAGATGAAGAGGGACAGGTTGTGAAGTCTTCCTTAAACTGGCATAGAAATGTTTTCGGGGATCAGGACTAGTCCTACTAGCAGATTACTAGTTGGTTTGTAACTATTTATTTATTTAACTTTTGTTGTATAGTCTGTTCTTAAGGCTGAACTTGTGCCCAGAGTATTCAGACCCATTTTTTTTTTTATCATTTTGCAGCCTTGTGCTAAGATGCCAAGAAATCAAAAAAATTTGAAATTATTACTGTGCTCAAACAATACCAGGGTGGATAGATCAATAAAAACTGTAATGACTTCAAATTAAAAATACAGGATCTGCACTCACTTTTGTACTTCTTGATGATTTGTAGATTTATTTTTAATCCATAAAGCGCATATGAATCAATGGGAATGCTAAAATGCCTAAAAGAAATTTTCACATCAGTCTTCACTCCAATACCTCATAATGGACAAAACAAAACACAGATTTGCTGATTTATTAAGAAGACAAAAAACACTGAAATAACAGATGTGTAACTTTAATCCTAACCCTACACTGAAAAACACGTAACATGCACTAATCTTAGTTTAATGTATCACCTTAATTAGTTATCATTTTTAATTTATAATTTTTTAAAAGTGTAACAATGTTCTCATTTTTTAAATGTAAATGTGATATTAAATGGAAAAAAATGGATATTAAACACAAATGTCCTAATTTACATCTCCAAGATCGTATATCAATCTGGAGATGAGCTGAAACATCAAAATTGAAATATCAACAATTTAACATGATTGAGAGCACATCATTTGGCATAAAAATCAGGTTGAACAATTTTTTTGTTAGCAAATGACAATGTAACATATATTGTTTGTGAATTCCATTGTTGTGGTTCCCAGATTGCACAAACTCAACGTTTGATTTGGTGTGTTAGATGTGTGGAGGCGTAGCATCGCACGTGTTTTCTGATTTCAAACAGTGTTTATGACCGTCTGTACTGTACATGCAGGCAACACAAGTTTGGCAAGAAGAAACATGTGAGGTCTATTTCTAAAGAGCAAAAGCCTCCATCTGATCACAGTGCTGTCTAAGAGAAACATCTTACAGATATATCATAAAAAATTAATTTTTAAAAAATGTTTTTACACCTCTCTCAAAAAGTCCTGTTTTGCCTGTACATATGTGTACTTAAAGGGGTCATATGATGCTGCTAAAAAGAACATTATTTTGGTAGGCGTGGTTGACTCTTAACTTTTATAAAGAATATCTCTTTGGATTTGAGACTTTAGTCTTTGCAACTTTACAGATCTTCTTTATGCACCAAGAGCTTGTAACACTCCAAAGAGAAAGGAAAAATTGAAATCGCATCATATGACCCCTTTAATACATAATAACTAGGTACTAGCCCTGAACCTGCCCCTAAACTTACCCCTGACCCAAGTAGTTAGCTTATATTACTCAGTAGTCTGTTGGGTAAGTGCACAGACTGTAAAATGAACTAGTTGCCATGTTTGTTTAGTGATTTGGTTGTATTTGTGTGTTTAGGAGGCAGAGTATTACTCGGTTGATCTGGAGAGGGAGAGTAAAGGTTTCGGCTTCAGTCTGAGAGGCGGTAAGGAGTACAACATGGATCTGTATGTGCTGCGATTAGCGGAGGATGGAGCCGCTGTCAAAAACGCCAAGATGACGGTAAGAGTAAAATTAATTTTTCTTACGAACAATAGCTTCTGAAGACAAGCATACATTTTTCTTAAATGAAACAAATGTCCACATTTTTTCTTTGTACAGAACAAAAGCTTTTATTTCGATACATTGATACAAAAGAAAGAAAGGGGCATAAAATATATACGGCAGAATGACTATGTGACACTGTCATATAAGAGACAGGTTTTACCGCAATGATTTTATTTATAATAGAGTTTTAACTGGTTTACATGTTTTCTTAAGTCCATTTTATTTTTCTTAACATTTTAACATGTATATGTCTTTAAAAATTGTATGCTTGGCCTGTCATGTGACAGGAAGCAGGAACTGTATAAAGAGAGCAGCATGCCAAACAAAGTGGTCACTAACAGCTACCAAACACACCTGGATTGTGGAGTTTCCTTTCCGTGGATTTACCTTTCCAGATTTACTTGCAAGCTAGTGGATTATCACTCATTTTGGATTGTATATACACTGGTGGACTCACTTTGGGACTTTTTCAGCACTCTAGGATTCTTGGACTGTTTTTAGGGTATGGTGCAGAGAACTGTATGCTTTTAACAGACTGAGTTTTCCTGGTTTTATTGTGTTGTTTTAAAGTCCCGTGAACTTTGTAAATGCACAGTTCTAAAACGTATTTCTGTTTTATGTCATTCTTTTAATGCAGTTGTTCTCAAACCTCTCCATGAAGTACCCCCAGCACTGCACGTTTTGTATGTCTCCCTATATCTGACACACCCACTTCAGTAAAATCTGACCCCATTTTGAACTTTGTAACCCAGCCTGTTAGGCTGATCGTTACAACTGAATGTCTGTTGGCCTGCTCCTGGAGGACAGCACCTAAACTTCACACACACTGCAGTCCTCGAAGCAAAACAGTCATATATCAGCTGCTTAAACTGTTAAAATGAGACGTGAAGTATAACAGATTATTTCTAGATCAGCAGATGTTGTGATTGAAATGAGCATTGTCTTTAGTAATGACTAGCAACTGCAGACTATGAGGACTATCAGTCTATTTAGGCCACTGATGAATGTCTTATTAACCAAAGCCTTTGGTCCACTGAGAGAGCCTCTTTTGTCTTCCTCACTTGCTCTTTCCACAGCCGACCAGAGACATTGAGACACCAGTTTCATGCTGCTATGTCGAAAACTGTCCGGTCCTCTTTAAAACTGCAGACCCTTAAGCCTGTGTTATACTTTCCAAGTCCGCTAGGGTCCACTATGGTATGCGTGACATAAAAATCGTCATCGGAGAGTGTGCATGGAGGCTCTGAGCGGACATCCGCGTGCCTCCCATTTTTTGTGACCGCGCGTACTTGTCCGCTACTGCGCATGCGCAGGCTGTGTGAAGAAGCCCGTTGCTACTCGAACCTGTACAATCTGTCGATAAAACAATATAAAAACAGCCAGATGTGCAATAACTCTGGGCAATTCTTTGTTCACGTGTTTGTTTATTGTTCAAGCCGATCTACTACGCATGTATGGAACACGTCCGCTCCGCGGACAGTTTCGGTAGTATAATTGCAAGTAGTCCGCATCCGCGATGTCCACGTACGAGTCCGGATTGTACGCGCGGAAAGTATAACACAGGCTTTAATGTTCAGATGCATACACCAGCTGCTCATTTTGGCAGCTTGATTTTTGCTTGGTGTGTTGGGACAAAATTGACGGTTACCTACAACTTTGGCATTAGAAGCCTGTGTGTATGTCATTACTGCTTCATTTCTCTTTCAGTTTCCGTGTCCATCTCTAAACTGAGATTAGCATTCTACTACGAACAGTAGCTAATAGGGATGTAACGATATTAGCAATATCGCGATATCAAAACTGTCTCAATATTATCGTGGTCACATGACGATGTGAAACGATAGGTCTTCCAGGAAAAATAAAAGTTTTTAAAATATATTTGCTTTAGGCCATTATGTTTTAGCACAGTATCTGTCAAACACAGTATCACACAGTATCTGTCACACCGAAAGCACAATATGCTTAATCCCTTCATCAAGTCTGTTTTTGCTGCATGTTTCAAAGTGAAGCACACACTTGGTTAAGACGATCAGCTCGTGATCTGGTGTTTTCTGCGTTCCCAAGTGCGCGCTAAACTCACACCACATGCAGTAAATGAGTTGACTGCATTCATTCAGTGTAAACGGAGCCGTTCTGAGACGCAGAAAACACCAGATCACGAGCTGATCGTCTTAACCAAGTGTGTGCTTCACTTTGAAACATGCAGCAAAAACAGACTTGATGAAGGGATTAAGCATATTGTGCTTTCGGTGTGACAGATACTGTGTGATACTGTGTTTGACAGATACTGTGCTAAAACATAATGGCCTAAAGCAAATATATTTTAAAAACTTTTATTTTTCCTGGAAGACCTATCGTTTCACATCGTCATGTGACCACGATAATATTGAGACAGTTTTGATATCGCGATATTGCTAATATCGTTACATCCCTATTAGCTACTGTTCGTAGTAGAATGCTAATCTCAGTTTAGAGATGGACACGGAAACTGAAAGAGAAATGAAGCAGTAATGACATACACACAGGCTTCTAATGCCAAAGTTGTAGGTAACCGTCAATTTTGTCCCAACACACCAAGCAAAAATCAAGCTGCCAAAATGAGCAGCTGGTGTATGCATCTGAACATTAAAGCCTGTGTTATACTTTCCGCGCGTACAATCCGGACTCGTACG
>NW_015537942.1:8723-16602 GCF_001515605.1 Sinocyclocheilus anshuiensis | reverse complement strand
TCCTCTTTTGGAAGTCCAAACAAAGTAGTTTCGCTTTTACAACGAAACACACAGCGTCTCCACGACATGGCAGCGGCAACAATACTACAGTGAGAATAAAAGTTACACCTTCTTTCTTTGCGTAAACATTTGGGCGGCGTTATGCAAATCTTCCCACATAGTGACGTAGATATGTGGGGCGTGTTAGAACGAGCCGTTTTAGGTAGGCGTGGTTGACTCTTAACTTTTATAAAGAATATCTCTTTGGATTTGAGACTTTAGTCTTTGCAACTTTACAGATCTTCTTTATGCACCAAGAGCTTGTAACACTCCAAAGAGAAAGGAAAAATTGAAATCGCATCATATGACCCCTTTAATACATAATAACTAGGTACTAGCCCTGAACCTGCCCCTAAACTTACCCCTGACCCAAGTAGTTAGCTTATATTACTCAGTAGTCTGTTGGGTAAGTGCACAGACTGTAAAATGAACTAGTTGCCATGTTTGTTTAGTGATTTGGTTGTATTTGTGTGTTTAGGAGGCAGAGTATTACTCGGTTGATCTGGAGAGGGAGAGTAAAGGTTTCGGCTTCAGTCTGAGAGGCGGTAAGGAGTACAACATGGATCTGTATGTGCTGCGATTAGCGGAGGATGGAGCCGCTGTCAAAAACGCCAAGATGAGGGTAAGAGTAAAATTAATTTTTCTTACGAACAATAGCTTCTGAAGACAAGCATACATTTTTCTTAAATGAAACAAATGTCCACATTTTTTCTTTGTACAGAACAAAAGCTTTTATTTCGATACATTGATACAAAAGAAAGAAAGGGGCATAAAATATATACGGCAGAATGACTATGTGACACTGTCATATAAGAGACAGGTTTTACCGCAATGATTTTATTTATAATAGAGTTTTAACTGGTTTACATGTTTTCTTAAGTCCATTTTATTTTTCTTAACATTTTAACATGTATATGTCTTTAAAAATTGTATGCTTGGCCTGTCATGTGACAGGAAGCAGGAACTGTATAAAGAGAGCAGCATGCCAAACAAAGTGGTCACTAACAGCTACCAAACACACCTGGATTGTGGAGTTTCCTTTCCGTGGATTTACCTTTCCAGATTTACTTGCAAGCTAGTGGATTATCACTCATTTTGGATTGTATATACACTGGTGGACTCACTTTGGGACTTTTTCAGCACTCTAGGATTCTTGGACTGTTTTTAGGGTATGGTGCAGAGAACTGTATGCTTTTAACAGACTGAGTTTTCCTGGTTTTATTGTGTTGTTTTAAAGTCCCGTGAACTTTGTAAATGCACAGTTCTAAAACGTATTTCTGTTTTATGTCATTCTTTTAATGCAGTTGTTCTCAAACCTCTCCATGAAGTACCCCCAGCACTGCACGTTTTGTATGTCTCCCTATATCTGACACACCCACTTCAGTAAAATCTGACCCCATTTTGAACTTTGTAACCCAGCCTGTTAGGCTGATCGTTACAACTGAATGTCTGTTGGCCTGCTCCTGGAGGACAGCACCTAAACTTCACACACACTGCAGTCCTCGAAGCAAAACAGTCATATATCAGCTGCTTAAACTGTTAAAATGAGACGTGAAGTATAACAGATTATTTCTAGATCAGCAGATGTTGTGATTGAAATGAGCATTGTCTTTAGTAATGACTAGCAACTGCAGACTATGAGGACTATCAGTCTATTTAGGCCACTGATGAATGTCTTATTAACCAAAGCCTTTGGTCCACTGAGAGAGCCTCTTTTGTCTTCCTCACTTGCTCTTTCCACAGCCGACCAGAGACATTGAGACACCAGTTTCATGCTGCTATGTCGAAAACTGTCCGGTCCTCTTTAAAACTGCAGACCCTTAAGCCTGTGTTATACTTTCCAAGTCCGCTAGGGTCCACTATGGTATGCGTGACATAAAAATCGTCATCGGAGAGTGTGCATGGAGGCTCTGAGCGGACATCCGCGTGCCTCCCATTTTTTGTGACCGCGCGTACTTGTCCGCTACTGCGCATGCGCAGGCTGTGTGAAGAAGCCCGTTGCTACTCGAACCTGTACAATCTGTCGATAAAACAATATAAAAACAGCCAGATGTGCAATAACTCTGGGCAATTCTTTGTTCACGTGTTTGTTTATTGTTCAAGCCGATCTACTACGCATGTATGGAACACGTCCGCTCCGCGGACAGTTTCGGTAGTATAATTGCAAGTAGTCCGCATCCGCGATGTCCACGTACGAGTCCGGATTGTACGCGCGGAAAGTATAACACAGGCTTTAATGTTCAGATGCATACACCAGCTGCTCATTTTGGCAGCTTGATTTTTGCTTGGTGTGTTGGGACAAAATTGACGGTTACCTACAACTTTGGCATTAGAAGCCTGTGTGTATGTCATTACTGCTTCATTTCTCTTTCAGTTTCCGTGTCCATCTCTAAACTGAGATTAGCATTCTACTACGAACAGTAGCTAATAGGGATGTAACGATATTAGCAATATCGCGATATCAAAACTGTCTCAATATTATCGTGGTCACATGACGATGTGAAACGATAGGTCTTCCAGGAAAAATAAAAGTTTTTAAAATATATTTGCTTTAGGCCATTATGTTTTAGCACAGTATCTGTCAAACACAGTATCACACAGTATCTGTCACACCGAAAGCACAATATGCTTAATCCCTTCATCAAGTCTGTTTTTGCTGCATGTTTCAAAGTGAAGCACACACTTGGTTAAGACGATCAGCTCGTGATCTGGTGTTTTCTGCGTCTCAGAACGGCTCCGTTTACACTGAATGAATGCAGTCAACTCATTTACTGCATGTGGTGTGAGTTTAGCGCGCACTTGGGAACGCAACAGACACCAGTTATGCTTTATTTTCATGGCAGATGATCACAGCATTTCACTAGATTTGTAGCGAGACGCTTTTTTGTTTTTGTAAGCTGTTTTCACTGAGCTGGAGTTTCCTTCAAAATAAAAGCTCTACTGCTGTTTCCATCAAAATAAAAGCATTAAAGTGCAGTAGGAATTGCTGACAGCTAACGGTTTAAACGCAGCCCAGATTCAAAATATCTCTTTCAAGTGTAGAATTTAGGAAAGAAGTATTGTCATTTCCCTATTGTAGTGTAAAGC
This sequence comes from Sinocyclocheilus anshuiensis, assembly GCF_001515605.1. NCBI lineage: Eukaryota > Metazoa > Chordata > Actinopteri > Cypriniformes > Cyprinidae > Sinocyclocheilus > Sinocyclocheilus anshuiensis. Next base: position 13,476 of record NW_015537942.1, on the reverse strand, counting down.
AAAAATAATATACCTATGAAATATTAATTTTTATTTATTTTACAGTGCAATTGTTTTACAATATGTGGCCATTACTGTCATTGTTGTTATCATATTCTAATTTGTTTGGCTTCCTAAAACCCCAGTGTGAATGTAATTTAGAATTTAGAATTCACTGACTTCTTTCTGATTTAGTTTTCTTAGTTAAGAAACATGAGTTGTAGCTCTTAATTTTGAAGTCCCAAAGTGCACTAGATAGAATAATTTAACTTTAAAATTTACAAATTTTTAAGTTTTTCCCAATTCTTCATTGGAATTTTTTTTTTAAATATCGCAATAAATATCGTATTGTGGACTTAATATCACAATAATATCGTATTGTTAGATTTTGATATCGTTACATCCGTAGGAGCTACAGTGCCGTGAAAAGGTATTTGCCCCCTTCCTGTTTTTTTTTTTTTTGGTGCATATTTGTCACACCTAAAAGATTTAGATCATCTAACAAATTTTAATATTACACAAAGATAACCCGAGTAAATATAAAATGCAGTTTTGAGATAATGATTTCATTCATTAACGGAAAAAAGCTGTCCAAACCTGCCTGGCACTACGCGAAAAAGTAATTGCCCCCCTAAATCTAATAACTGGTTGTGCCATCATTTGCAGCAACAACTGCAATCAAGTGTTTGCGATAACTGGCAATGAGTCTTTCACATCGCTGTGGAGGAATTTTGGCCCACTCTTCTTTGCAGAATTGTTTTAACTCAGCCCCATTGGAGGGTTTTCAAGCATGAATGGACTGTTTAAGGTCATGCCACAGCATCTCAATCGGATTTAAGTCTGGACTTTGACTTGGCCACTCCAAAACCTTAATTTAGTTTTTTTGAGCCATTCAGAGGTGGACTTGCTGGTGTGTTTGGGATCATTGTCCTGCTGCATAACCCAAGTGCGCTTGAGCTTGAGCTCACACACTGACGGCCGGACATTCTCCTTCAGGATTTTTTGATAGAGTGCAGAATTCATGCTTCCATCAATTATGGAAGTCGTCCAGGTCCTGAAGGTGCAAAGCAGCCCCAGACCATCACACTACCTCCACTATGTTTGACTGTTGCTATGATGTTCTTTTTATGAAATGCTCTGTTGGTTTCATGCCAGATGTAACGGGACACACACCTTCCAAAAAGTTCAACTTTTGCCACATCGGTGCACAGAATATTTGCCCAAAAGTCTTGGGGATAATCAAGATATTTTTTACAAATGTGAGACGAGGTTTTGTGTTCTTTTTGGTCAGCAATGGCTTTTGCCTTGGAACTCTCCCATGGATGCTGTTTTTGCCCAGTCTCTATCCTATTGTTGAATCATGAACACTGACCTTAATAGAGGCAAGTGAGGCCTGCAGTTCTTTAGATGTTGTTCTGGATTCTTTTATGACCTCCTGGATGAGTCGTCGTTGCACTCTTAGAGTAATTTAAAGGCCGGTCACTCCTGGGAAGGTTCACCACTGATCCAAGTTTTCTTCATTTGTGGATAATGGCTCTGACCGAGGTTCGCTGGAGTCCCAAAGCCTTAGAAATGGCTTTATAACCCTTTCCAGATTGATACGTCAACTATTTTGTTTCTCATCTGTTCTTGAATTTCTTTAGATCGCGGCATGATGTGTTGCTCTTTAAGCATGCTTCACTTCGTCAGACAGGTTCTATTCAAGTGATTTATTGATTCAACAGGTCTGGCAGTAATCAGGTCTGGGTGTGGCTAGTGAAATTTAACTCTGCTTTCTAAAATAATTAGGTTAATCACAGTTCTTTCATGATTTAACAGGTCATTGTAACAGATTTAGCAATTACTTTTTCAGCTTTTTTCCCTTAATAAATGAAATCATCATTTAAAAACTGCATTTTGTATTTACTTGCATTATCTTTGTGTAATATAAAAATTAGCTTGATGATCTGAATCTTTTAAGTGTGACAAATATGCAAAAAAAAAAAATTTTTAATTAAAAAACAGGGAGGGGGCAAAAACCTTTTCACGGCACTGTACCTGTTTTTTTTTACACTTTATCAAATTCAGTATCGGTCAAGATTCGTTAACCAGTAATACAAATGTATGTTTTCAGCTGTTAACAGATAGCATTTTGATTTGTGAGAAGCACCCAGTTTTGTTCCTCAGCTGCTGCTCATGATGCCCTCTTGAGCCTCCCATAAGCTAATGGTGGTGTCCGCCTCGTTTACAGGTTGGTGATGAAATACTGGAGATCAATGGTGAAAGTACGAAAAATATGAAGCATTCTCGCGCCATCGAGCTGATCAAGACAGGAGGCAGACGAGCTCGACTGGTGCTGAAGAGAGGAGATGGATCCGTCCCAGAGTATGGTGTGTAACAAACAAGTTAAAGTCTAATGCTTTTTGCATTTTGTTTCGAAGCGTTTGGTCTTTGTGTTTTAATCTATCCTGAACTGTCTTTTCTTCTTGTTCTCTACCACAAAATTGTTACTTCTTGGTGATCAATCAGCCTCTGTTATGTGTTCATCTAGAGAGTGAGATCTTCTGAACAGTCTTCAGTCAGCCAATAAAACTGTTGTGATTTGTCAGAGTGCTGCATGTTTCCTTTCTCTTTATTTATCTCTGTTTCTTTCTCTTCCTGATCTCTCGTTCTCTGGTGGGCTCCTCAGCTATGATGGGCCCCCATCTCGCTGCCTGTCTGAGGAATGATAAGCTGGGCGAGCCCTGCTTCTACCTAATGGGTCAAAACCAAGCCACGGTTTGTAAAGGACGTTCTGTGTGTCAACCCTTCCTGTCACCCAGTCACACGTTATAAGCCCTGCTTAGGCACACGTGTGTCGCTGCTTCACCCGCTCTCATCTCACTCCGGTGAATCCATTCAGCCGCTGGCCTCTGATCGCATGCTCAATGGATTCATGCTCCTGATGGAATGCTCTGATGCCTGTGTGATGGACAGTGTGTGGATGTTGTGGACACTGCAGTGCTTTCATATCACTGATAGCATAGATGGGTGAATGTTACAAGAACTTGCCTGGGTCACAAAAATATAGATAGCATTAAAAATATAGAAAAATAAACAAAAGTATCTTTTGTTATTACCCATAGAACGTCTCGGTTACGTATGTAACCCTCGTTCCCTGAAGGAGGGGAACGGAGACGTCACGTCGGATGACCGACGAATTGGGATCTCGCTTAGAGAGACCAATACACTTCGAGTGTAAACTAAACGAGCCAATGCACATTGGCATGCGATTATTGCATCCAGCTGCTGCTGATCACAGCATGAGTATAAGTAGGCAGAAGCGAAAAGCTGAATATGCGTTGCATCTGCTGCCTACTTATACTCACGCTGTGATCAGCAGCAGCTGGATGCAATAATCGCATGCCAATGTGCATTGGCTCGTTTAGTTTACACTCGAAGTGGATTGGTCCCTCTAAGCGAGATCCCAATTTCGTCGGTCAGCCGACGTGACGTCGGGAGTGACCGACTGAAAGGGAACAAGTTTTGTTAGATTCACCCATGAGCAAGTAATGAAATTAGTTTGCTTTTGTATTCTGGTCTTATGATAAAATGATACAACTTGAAAAAGTGTTGTAGTAATGACAAACAGTGTCCTCCACAAATATTAGTACCCTTGATGAATATAAGCAAAACAGGCCATAAAAAATGTCTGTGGTATTTATCCTTCTTTCAAAAATCTAACCTTTAAATAAAGTAAAATAATTATAAGAAAAAATGCCTGTGTTGAATGGACCAGGAGGAGTTCTCGGTCACTTTATTTTAAGGTCCAGTTCTCGCTATTAACAAACCATGAACGACTTTTGCCTCAATAAACTCCTAAATTGCTGCTTATCAATAGTTAGTAAGGTAGTTGTTAATTTTAGGTTTTGGGTAGGATTAGGGATGTAGAATATGATCATGCAGAATATGTGCTTTATAAGTACTAATAAACAGCCAATATGTTAATTATAGGCATGCTAATAAGCAACTAGTTAATAGTGAGAATTGGTCCCTATACTAAAGTTTTACAGAATTCTCTTTAGATTTGACATTAGGAGCCAACTGATAGTTTCTGTACTGTTTATGTAGGTAAATAGCATGAACCATAATGTGGATGAGCACAATAACTGTATTGCATACGCTGCTCGTGAAAAGCAGTTTCAAGGAGTAATCAGGTGTCTTAAAGACACATCTGCAAGGATTTGCCATTGCCAGTGGTTTCAGACATGCACATTTGGCACCCATTTCACCCTGTAATTTGGTAAGGTTCATTGTGAAGACATTTTCCTTACCACCCCATCTTGTTGTTACCCTGACTAACATTAACCCTCTGGGGTCCGAGGGTGTTTTGGGGCCTGGAAAAGTTTTGAAAGTGGGCTGCTTTGCTTTGGCTCTCTTTGCAACAGGTTCTTTTGCACTGTTATTCTCACATCTGAAATAAAAAAGCAAGCATGCTGTTTACACAAACTACGTTATTAACATTATTGTGATGTTCACTGATCTAGTACTAATTTATCGAAACAAAGAACACAATTACCACATAGCAAACATATTTTACCATGCAGTAAATAAATCAAATGAAAGTAACATCTGTAAAATAGTGTATGCACACTTACTCCAAGATTCTGAATGGAGTTGAAAACTGAACGAGTGTCCCCTTCCTGCAGAGATATACAGGTGAATGCAAGAGTGGTGTATTCCCCACAGTACCTTAGTATAGTATGCATACTTCATGAGAAAACAGAATGCCAATAACAAAGAAACTACATTTTAA
>NW_015537942.1:1287-8683 GCF_001515605.1 Sinocyclocheilus anshuiensis | reverse complement strand
ACATCCTGGCATCGTGACATTTAGATGCTGTGAATGAAACTTCATAATGTTTCACTTGATTATACATTTAGTCAGGAATTATAGTTTGGAGAAAGTCTAACTAGTAAAATGTGTAGAAGTTATGTGAAAACTAATACAAGTAGGTTAATAAAAAAGACTTACTCATGTTTATGATCACTGCTGGATCAAGCCGCTGCATTGTTTTTTCCTGAGGTAATCCAACGCTTCTTGAGGTGAATTCTGTCTTATTCCTCTCAGCACGATGCGAACAGTAAAACTTGAGGTCTTGCTGCTTTGTTTCCTGTGATGTGGGCGTTTACACGCGGCGCGCTTCATGTGGATGATTATAATATCTATAGCGCGCTCAGCGCGTGGGTGTGGTTGCATTAGAGATAATGAAGGGAGACGTGAAAGACTGGACATCACGTTGGTTTCATATGGATTACTTTATCACAGAATATTTGCTTTCGATAAGACTTGCTTAGTTTAAAAGTAGACATGTCAAGCTTTCTATAGATATATCTCTCATGTCTCTTTGTTGAGTATTTGCTGAGTTACAGTTCATTTTAATGACGCGTTTCTAAATAAAGATCACGCAGACCAAGGCAGCAGACAGTACACCCTGTTTGTTTTCTTTATTTTATAAATGCACAAAGTTTTGTTGTTATTATGTGTGTATACAAATAAAAGTAGACCATTTACAGATTCGATTGATGTATTGATCTTATCTGTAAGATCAAAACTGAAAGTGTAATTTAAATTCTTTTCGGTGTTATCAGGAGAAGATGCCACAAAACGCGTATCCGCGTTTGTCGACCCCAGAGGGTTAACACTGTTGTCCATTTGTCCTTGGCATATCTTTCTTGTCTCAACATAATGGCATAGTATGCTCTAAAGCAGTGCTTCTCGAACCTGGGCACCCCAGCACTGCACATCCTTATAGGATGCAACCATTTCAAGTCCATCAGTCTCGACACATGTGTCTATAACGGTGACGTTTGAAGCTCAGAATGTCGTCACCCAGCTGGGAAGTCCTTACAGTCTGTCCTTCTGAGAGTCTGGAGGTTGGAAATCGAGTGAGGTCTGCTGCTGGCTGTTGCCATGCCGTGTCCTCGCTATGAAAAGGCTTGAATCTCTTTGCAAACTTCTTGAACTCAATGAAAACACAAAAAACAGAGTTGCATATTCAAGAAAATAAAGCTGTTCAGGAAATCAGTTTTAAAAGCTGTGTTAAAATGGATATATTTTGACTCTCTTACAGAACTAAACAGCTGCCATAGAGGCCACGGGTGGCAAGAATTATAGTTGGTCTAAACTACCCGTTAGCCCTCACTCACCGTCTCTTCATCATAAGCTTGGCCCCTAAGGCACTAAAAAGACTAGGTTCTTGCCCATGACTGCATCCATATGATTTAGGAGTACAGTATGCACAGATTTACAATGACCATCTATTCTTGCCTAAGAATTCTACAGCTGAAGAGAAACTAATAAAACTGCATCTTTCTGACCTGGGTTCTAGACCTATGATATACTGTATCTCCTCTCTGGAGGTGGTTTCCATGCATCCTGACCGTTCAGGAATCGATAGTGAGTGGAGTTCCCCATCTGGGAATGAGCCAGTACAGCAATGCCTTTCTTAGTGGGGAAAGCTTTAGTCACCCTGATCACCCTTGCATTTAGGAAGAGTTACCCTGAGAGCAACCAGTAGAATTGGTGTGCTGAATTGTGTGCTTGGTCTTGATGTTAAGCATCTGTAAATCTAATTTTACAGATGTTTTCTAAAACTGTTTGTCCACCAAACTGTAGTATAACATGATCACATATGAGAAACACCAAAAAGTGTTTGACCCTGTGTTGCCTGAAGCAAGAAGCATACTATCCATTGTTGATGCCTCCAAATGATATATTTGACAATTTGCTACAATTTTCGATCCCCTCCTATTTTTGGGGAGCACTGATTTTGCATCTCACCCGTGTCTGTAAATGACATGCTTAAGCAGTACAGATTTCTGCCGTTCTCATGGTGGTGACCACAGCTGCCCGGTCAGATGAAACAAATCAGAGCTTTAATCTAGGTCACAGCTGGGTACAGAACTTTGCAGAAACCCAAATAAATACAAGATAGTTTTGCGTTTTCTTGGTCAGTTTCCACTTATGTAGTTTATTCGTTTCGATGACTTGATTGAATAAAACACAAGTAGGTGTGTCCAAACCTTTGCCTGCTTGTGTATAGATGTTGTTGAATGAAATGTTTGCTTTTATGCTCGATCACATCAAGTGCTGTCTGTTTGTTCAAGTTTTGTGGGATGTCTTTAACTGTTAACAGCCGAGTGTTTTCAGTGGCCAAACGTAATGCCTTTCTTTATTCATTTCCAGACGGCCCAAATGACAGCTACCCTCCCTCACCCAGGCCACAAAATAATTCGAAAGTGAGGGCCTTGCTGGCCAGCGGCCCCTTTCATCATCCGTACGAGTCCAGCTATACATCAGAGTATCACACACCATCCCAGCCCCAGCAGCAGCAACCGAAAGACAGGCAACATGATCCGGCGAGAGAACGAGAGAGGGACAGCAGAACAGGGCTGTATTCCAGCGCTCCACACCAGCCTTCCTGGAACAACCGTCCCAGCCCCTCGCCATCCCCTGACAGCAGCAAAAACAACTCCCACCGCAAGGTCAAGAAGTCAGAGTCGGAGAGCAGCATTGCCAAGCTCTTCAAAACGCTGAGGAAAGAGGGTGGATTTGGGAGGAAAAACTCCAACCAGGACCTCCTGAGGCGAGGCCGCAAACCCTCCGTAGACACACAGAGTAGCGCGGGGTCTCAGGTGCGCAGCGGGTCCTTGGATCGCTCCTCCACCCGGAAGCGCAACACCTCTCCAGACTGCCACAGGGCCAAGTCTGTGGACCGGCGAACGACACGCTCATATAAAGATCAGTCCCCTGAGCGAAGCTATCAAGACTCTTCCCAGGACCTGCTGTGCCAGATCTCCACTCCAGAAAGGCTTGTCCGGCCCCAGAAAGAGCCCCAAAGTCCCCGCAGGAACTACAGCAAAGAGGGCTACTTCACATCCACCCCTGAGCGATCCCACAAACCCACGGCTCACGCTCTCGCTCGCACACCTGAACGTGACCTAAAGAACAGGAACGTTCTGCTCAACAGTTCTCCGTCCAGTCAAGCTGAGAGACAGGGATACTTCATCAACGGAGCCCCAGAAAGATGCTTCCACAGGAGATCGGACAGCAGCAGTGACGGAAGTTACTTGGAAGAGGGCGCTGCTCCACAGCTTAGGGATTATTACAACGCACTGAAAGCCAGCGGTGCGAACGGGAGCGGCGTGGACCTCGGCCTCGTTCAGAGCTCTCCGAGCAAGAGAAGACATTACAAGGAGAACCACGCAGACCTCCGCATCTGAGCTCCACAGGGCTGAGCTTCACCACAGCGGAACAAGGCTCCTTTCTCTAGTTTGTTTTGATAGGTTGTGTTGCGAGTGAGATCCATGTTTTGTTAAAAGACAGACTTTTCTTTTTTTTTTTTTTTTAAATGCGTCTACTTTGCGTGTCCAAATTGAGATTTACTGAACCAGAGCACAAGCATTCAACATTTGTTTCTTTGTTTGTACATTTTAATAGACGTGTGGCGAAACCTGAACTCAGACTATGATGCTACTGTTTAATTGAGTAATATATATTTAAGCTGTATATTTATTTTGAAAAACTGAAATGTATCTCGTGGGATGTCCAGATGAAAAAAAAGCATCATTCTGTCTTGGTCTGTTGTATAATATCTGACTTTGTTAGTCCTAACACTGCACTGGACTGAGGCATAAGCCGCCCATTAGCAAAAAAGAGGGAAAAAATTAAGGCAGAAAAATATTATGTTGTGTCACAATATTTTTTTCTCCATAATCACCAGAACTTAGTCTAATGGCACATATGCACAATTGAGAAAACTTAAAACTTAAACTTAAAGCAAGTTATTTTAGGAATGAATCGGATGCTTTTTAAAAAGTGACTTAAAATGCATTCAGCCTGTTTGTCAGTGTGTTCCTTGGGAAACAAACCACAGAGCAGTTGAGCTACAGGAACACAGCTAATACATTCAACTATATAAAAACACTGAATATATGAAATGTGAGAGGCTGTTCTAATTCAGTCATTTTAAGCAAAAGTTTGAAGTATTTTGAATTGTTCCTTATGCAGCCACATTTACCTCCATAAAGTCAAGTACCAAAGGCGATTGAAATGCTCTGAACGAATGGAATCCTTAACAAGCTTGTGAAAATAAATGTGACGCATCGACGCAGCACACATTTTGAGCTGAATGTAGAGTTGCAGCATGGAAGATTCAGGTCGCCAGATCTGATCCAAAAGACTACGTGAAAACGGCACCTGGCACAATCTGCCAATCTGAGCCACCACTCGTTTTCCGTCACGCTCTCGAGAGCCACTGAGCTTCAGTGATATACAGACGCAATGCGTGTTTGTTTGGGAACACAGCTGTTTCGTGCATTTCGACAGGACCAAGAACAGGGAATTCCTTCAGTCTCATCTGAATAGTACTGTATCAAAATGAACGTATCGGCTGCTGTCTTTTGTTCAAATTTTATTACTGTATGTACTTCAAACCCGTGTAGGTAAGGATACTGTTGCCTTTTCTCTGTACAAAAAAGAATTTATGAAAGATGTCCACCTAAAAGAAGATGTGAATATGTTTCTACTCTGCTCACTGGGACTATGAGTAACGTGTGTACTCAGAATCAGGCGTATGTAAATTTTTATTTTTTCCCTCTCTCCAGGAAGGATGGGAAACGTATGTTTTTCAAGGAAGGGGGTTGAATATCTGTTGTGATGGATAGCCTGCTTTTTTTCTGGAGATCTTGTATACTGTCTGTGGTCTCTGAAAAGCTCTATGGATTTTAAATGCTTTTTTTCTGTGTCGATAAAAGCAGTACATGTATATGGTCTAGTCTTTTTTTTAATGAAACTATGCATATATATAAATATATAAATTCTGCATTGTCCATAGCGTTATTTGACTCGTGAAATTACACATAACATTAGTATAAGTTCAAGTAGACGTGGACTTACACAGTAAAGCTTTTTTTCTTGTTTGGATGGATCACAATGTATATGTAGCTATCAAAAAGAAGTCTGTGAATGCTATTTTTATTATCAAATAAAGTTTTGCATACAAATTCACAATTCCATGTTCATTGTGTTGGGCGCATAACTAAGCTCATGTGATAACCTGAATGGGTCATTCCTAGCATTCGGTGCCATTTGAGTCCCCATGATATAATGTGGTATATTTTCTGTAAAAATTTGCTAATACTTGTTTCTAAATGCTCAGCTTACAAATTTACTGACCCTCTACATAGAACACAATAAATATGTACCCAAAAATAATAAAAAAATAATTGCTCCTATTTTAGTGCAAGAAGGCTAAACTGCCATGTCCCCAAGTTAGCTTTCATAACTTCAGCCACAAATATAAGTAATAAAAATCAAACGAATTCCAAAATTTTCAATATTGTTGTATATTCTTATTTATAATATTCCTCAACAAAAATTTGTTTTGTTATTTATACATTTTTAATGCTTAAGTATTTAAAACATGTTGTGTCCCTGAATTGAATGTCCCCCCTGTTACTCTGATGAAAAGTCCTTATGAACATGGCCCTTGAATGTTTCTCTAATAACATGACTCTCGGGGAGTAAAACACTTTTTGAGTATACGACTTTTTGAACTATTTACAAGAAGCTGAGTCAGTAACACTCTTTAATTCACCCTTTTTATAGTGTTTCACTGATGTGGTAAAGCATAACATGTCCACTCTGTTACGCTTAACTCTAGTGGAAACTGATAAGTTTTTTGTAATTTTGAAAATATGTTTAATTAACAGGTTAAAAATCTTCCTCAATAAACACTATGCACTAGCTTGTTCATCACATGATTAGCATGTGATCTGATTTTAGCATAAAATGTCCCTCCTGTTGCGCTCCACCCTGTTACTGTTTTGCACTGTAACAGGGTGGACATATTGTAACATTTGATGTAAAAATTACTTAAGTATTTAAAGCATGTATTGGTACTTATGATTAATTTATTATGCATTTAAAAGAAAGAGTTGCTTAAGTAGTATGCATGTATTTGTAAGGAAATAGCACTGTTGTCTGCTGCAAAAAAGCAGTGATGCTACAGGGCTCGCTGTGATGCATATCCTGAAAGAAGGCAGATATACCGCAATAATGTGTGTGTGTGAGAGAGAGAGAGAGAAAAATAATGTTCTCTAATATAAACTTTCAATTGTAAAATACAACGATAAACCTATTTTGTAGCCTAATAAAGGGACAGCATAACAAATGAGATCTTATAATAATACTGTAGGAATAAGAACAACTTACTTTAATGTGATAATAGTCCTTATATCCTATAATTTGTATATGCAGAACAATTTATCTTTGTAAATTGTGAAAATATGCTTATTGTATTAGGCAATATGTTGACATATAGGGTACAACGGGGCAAAAGGCACTCCGGAGTAAAAGGCGCCTTTGATATTATTTTCATCTAAACCACTAGATGGCACAAAAAAACGTGGCATAGCACTTTCCAAAACATCCGCTTTTCAAGATGCACGTGTTTATTTGTCTGATCTTTGACATGATCGCGTGCAGCAGCACAAAGTTGATTCTGTGCTTACTTGATCTAATATTTGATGTTTTTTAAAATGTTGTAGATTTAAGTAGCAAATGAGAATCGCTAAAAATTAATGCATATATTTTGAGACAAAGGTCTTCGTGATTTTCAGTTTTGTTTAAGATAATTAAAGCAACAGTTTTTAAATAACGAAATAATATGTATGTAACATGTTTGTTTCTGTTTAGTTCCTGTTTGCCCCTATTTGGTTCAGTTCCTGTTCTCATTTAGTAAATCATCGTTTATTCTGTTCATCTGTTTTGATTGATTACTCCTCACCTGTTTCTGTTCTACCTGATTACGTTCCATGTGTTTATAAGCCCTGTGTTTTCCTCAGTTACCTTGTCTTGCCTTAAAGTTACATCGTGGTTGTTGTCTCCCTCTGTTTCCAAGTGTTTTGTTCTTGTTTTGATTTACCTTGTATTGCCTTAAAGTTACATCGTGGTTTTTGTCTCCCTCTGTTTCCAAGTGTTTTGTTCTTGTTTTGATAATTAAAGACTCTATCATGGATTCATTCCTCTGTGTGCTTCCTACGCACCACGACAGAACGCAAGACCCACAAAAACTGAAAGTAAGCAGTGTCATTTCCCCCATGTTTGTTTTCCGCCTTTTTTGAATAGTGTTTGTTTTCCCGTATTTTCCCCCGCGGCATGGAAACCGCCGCACGTTTCGCCACACCGAAGACGAGTCCGCCGG
>NW_015537942.1:0-1189 GCF_001515605.1 Sinocyclocheilus anshuiensis | reverse complement strand
CCAAGCCCGCCGGCCAATTCACTCCCAAGCCCTCAGCTGACAGTAGCTTTCTCCCTCACCTCAAACCAGGGGAGGAATCTAAGGAGGAAAAGGCTGTTAGCTCGAGTCTATGAGTCCGCTCCAGTGTCGTCTCCAGCCCCTGAGTCCGCTCCAGTGTTGGCTCCAGCCCCTGAGTTCGCTCCAGTGCCAGCTCAGGTTCGAACCCTGGCCGGCTTCGGGGTCCCTGACCCCCCCAGGGGCCCGACGGGAGCCCACCAAAGTTTTTGAGCCCCAAAAGCAGTTCAGCCTTTCCCCAGAGGGTGGCGCACAGACATCGCACCCCAGGATTACGACAGTGGCCTTCACCCATATGGGGGGTGGACACTTTTTCGTCCCACGAACCCACTATTTGTCCATTCGCCCACTGGAGCGCCGGAATGACCCCTGGACCCCCGCTGACCACTGCTGACCGCTGCCCCAGGCCACGCCCCCAGGTCCCACGAACCCACTATTTGTCCATTTGCCCACTATGTTGACGGAATGACCCCTGGACCCCCGCTGACCGCTGCTGACCACTGCCACGCCCCCAGGTCCCACGAACCCACTATTTGTCCATTTGCCCACTATGTTGACGGAATGACCCCTGGACTCATGCTGACTGCTGCTGACCACTGCCCCGCCCCACGCCCCCAGGTCCCACGAACCCACTATTTGTCCATTTGCCCACTATGTTGACGGAATGACCCCTGGACTCATGCTGACTGCTGCTGACCACTGCCCCGCCCCACGCCCCCAGGTCCCACGAACCCACTATTTGTCCATTTGCCCACTATGTTGACGGAATGACCCCTGGACTCATGCTGACTGCTGCTGACCACTGCCCCGCCCCACGCCCCCAGTTCCCACGAACCCACTATTTGTCCATTTGCCCACTATGTTGACGGAATGACCCCTGGACCCCTGCGGACCCCTGCGGACCCCCTTGGCCACGCCCCCCAGGGCCCACTAATCCATTATTTGGCCATTATAGTGACGGAACGACCCCGGACCCCCGTGGACCCCCTTGGCCACGCACCCCAGGTCCCACAAACCCACTATTTGTCCATTATAATGACGGAACGAGCCCGGACCCATGAGGACCCCTTGTCCACGCCCCCCCCCCACATCCCACGAACCCACTATTTGTCCATTTGCCATTTAATGAATGGGA
>NW_015537941.1:754996-756848 GCF_001515605.1 Sinocyclocheilus anshuiensis | reverse complement strand
GTGAAAGAAGTGTTGTGTTCTTGAAATATATTTATGATATTATTTGATGACTTCTTATTATGACATTTTATCTAGATTCAAGATTTATTTTATGTTTAGATGCACATTTTGCTAATTTGGGTTAATAGAAACAAATAAATCCAGTGCATCACTTGTAGGACAGTGGAGTATGTGACTATTACATTACATCTATCTTATCCCAAATGTTGGAGAGGATGCCTCACTAATCTCAGAACATGAAGGTTGAGTCTATCTAAAATTACAGTCAATATTCCATTTAAATTTACAATATAATAAAAAAAATTACAACCAGCCTGTTGGAGTTCATGCATTCACATATACATACAAAAATGGGCAGATTACATAAATTAGTCTAACTTTATTATTTATTATAATTAATCAGATGATTTAGTTTAGTTCATAAATAACCCACACGTTAATGCGGTGGCCAAAAATTAAAGAGGGGTGCACAAGATAGTAAGCTTTCACATTGCCTGCTAAGTCTAGTCTTGGAATTTCAGCCTTTCTCATTGGACAAGCCCATCCTGAGAGGCGTGAATCTTCTCAGACCTTAAAGGGCTCAAGCACAGTTCCGCCCCTGTTCTTGTTGTTCTTGTTCTGCTAAGTCTTCTGCTAAATCTTCTGATTGTTGAACGTGTAGAGAACAAAGAACCATTCAATCAAAGGTTCTTTAAAGAACCATCTCTTTCTTACCTTTTTTTAATGTGAAGAACCTACTTTCGCCACAAAGAACCTTTTGTGGAACAAAAAGGTTCTTTATGGAACAATTTAGACAAAAAAGGCTCTTCTATGGCATTGTGTAGCACCTTTATTTTCAAGAGTGCATTTAGTCTAAGACAAATGTCCTTTTAGGAAAAGTTACGCAATTCAGTTCCATTACGTATGTCTGAAAATAAAGGATCTATGATTCACAATCGTGCAACCTCCAGATAAGCTTGATTTGAAATTTAGACACAATTTTCACTTCCTTTTTTGTGTCATTAAATTTTAAATATTAAATGTACATAGGAAATAAAAAATAGTGTGTCCATTAGTGTTGGGGGTAGTAACTCACAAGTAACGCGAGTTATGTAATCAGAAGACTTTAAGTAACTAGTAAAGTAATGCATTACTTTTTCATTTACAAGAAAATATCCGAGTTACTTTTTTCAAATAAGTAACACCAGTTACTTTGTTTTCCCATTTATTGACTGACAGCTGTCCCCATGTTGAGAGAAATTGGGAGTAAGCGAGACCAAAAGCACTTCCTTTAGCCTGAGGCTTATTAATTTCACTTTTTGTGTAAAAGGGCCTTTAGAGTTGCCAAAAAAATATAACTGTTGGGTTTTTTTTGTTAAAATTTAAAATAAATAAGCAAGCCCAGGTGACAAAAAGCAATGCAAAAGTAAAGTAATGCATTACTTTCCATAAAAAGTAACTAGGTAACGCAATTTTTACAGAGTAATGCAATATTGTAATGCATTACTTTTAAAAGTTCTGCCAATTTATAAAATTGAGTTAAGTAAATCTCATTAGGGAACTGCCCAACCATATAGTAAAAAACAAATGCTAATTTTTAAAATAAAATGTAAACATTTGTTTACTTCAGGACAATGAAGAAAAATAGTTAGTGATTTTTAAAAGAACTAAAATGCTCCTTAATGTATAATTGTAAGATCATAATATTGTACAATAACAACAACAACAACAACAATAATAATAATAATTATATTATTATAATTACACAGTTAATAATAATAATAATAATAATAATAATAATAATCCTTATTATTATTGTTATTATTTACGGTGTAATTCTTAAAAAGTGTACAGGATTATTATTAATAATAAT
>NW_015537941.1:751665-754629 GCF_001515605.1 Sinocyclocheilus anshuiensis | reverse complement strand
TGAATTGGTGGGTTTTTGTTAAATGTGAGCCAAAATCATCACAATTAAAAGAACCAAAGACTTAAACTACTTCAGTCTGTGTGCACTGAATTTATTTAATACACGAGTTTCACAATTTGAGTTGAATTACTGAAATAAATGAACTTTTCCATGACATTCTAATTTATTGAGATGCACCTGTACTTATTATAAGTGTACCGTAGTGATTCGGAATAAGACAAAAACGCGGTTTGGAAGATGAATTCATGATGTACTCGCTCATTATATACATTTTGCAAATTTTTAACACAGAAAAAGTTACATAGTGCTGCTTTAAAACTATGTATCTATTCTGGTATTAATGTTATGGCACTGTCTGTATTTGGTATCTGAGAGGTGACTGACGGCATGCAGTAACAGTGTTTACTCATTCAGCCCGGCTTCCAGAAAATAAATATGTATTTGTTTTGTAATAATTCATCTGAATCATTATATGATCAAAAGTTATATGTCTTTAGGGCAATTGAGGTCACTATGCATCACATGTATCCACTAACTCTTATGTATGTTTAACATTTATAATACTTTTTAGGGTTTATAGCACCAGTTGCTCTATGTTTTGAAGTTGCTAGAATTATCTGTACTGTTAGCGTATCACAACACAACCATATATGACTATAAGTACTAGTGTTTGTGTATTCTAAGTTAGTTCGAGGATGGCTTCTCTTACTCATTTTCTAAAGTTTTTGGAAGAGTGGAAAATTCTGTCTTCAGTTCTCTCTATGGGGTTTAACTGTAATTCCCCTACACCCCTTAAATACTTTAATGACAGTAAGTTGTCCGGTCAGTTCAAGTTCAGCCACATCTTCTTTGTGGGAGTGGTTTCCTTTTTCTTCTTAAATTCTGCAGCACTTCCGCTCACATTCATAGTAAAGTTAACCACCTTACTGCATATGAATTAAACAACACAGAATGAGGACGGTGCAGCTTTTACTCTTCTGTAAGTTTAAGTTCATGCAAGATTTTGTTCTGTTTTTATTATGGCCGTCATGTGTTGAATTGCTGTGGAAATAGAAATAATCTGAATGATCTGTGTGTTTTTGTGTAGGTCTGCTGGTGTGTCAAACCACAGAGCATTTAACTGATAAACTGGTGAATTTAGGGCAAAACGTGACTTTAGACTGTCAGATTGATGTAAAAGACATTTATTGGGTTTTCCAGAAACGGACAGATTCTCCAGTGCCGATACTGCGAACTTTCACACCAGACTCTACATCATCTCATCTAAAAGACCAAAGTCTGAAAGACAAATATTCATCACTAACTTTGAGCCGTTTATTTATTAGTAATGTATCTATTGATGAATTAGGAATATATTATTGTGTAAAAACAGGCTCATTTCTACAGCTCAGTGATGGAATTAGACTTGACATCATTGGTGAGTGTATATAACATTATCTTGATAAATCAGTTTGATCTGTTGTTGAATGATCTAAAAGCAGTTACCACATGCACATTGCACAGTGTGTTAAATTTGTATTTGTCCTTTATTTCTATCAGAGGTCTATGCAATATTGATGCATATTTGGAATTTATGAACACAAAACTCTTGTATGTTTTGTTCTTAAGCTGCTCAAGATCAGAATCAGACAGAACTGAACAATCAGTCACAACATCCGAAAACACAGCAGGCTCTGATTGTGTTATATGTTATATTGAACATTGTGATGTTTTCTGCAGTAATAGGTGAGAATTCAGGACTCGACATATCATATAAAATAATAATAATATAAAAGATGTTCTTTAAATGTTTTTTGTATTACTTGATACTTTTTGCTACATTCCTTTAGTGATGAATTTTATAATATTTAATCAGAAATGTTGGTGCTGTTTAAGGCCTATTTCAGATCAAACTCCAAGCGTGTAAAAAAAGACACCAACAATGTCAAGATGAAGAACTGGAGCAGCTTTACAGCACAAATGGTGAAGAGGTACGACACTCTTATTCAGAATTCAGTGTGTGTTTATTGAATATAATCTTTCTACGTGGACATTAGAAGCTCATTTATCTTTTGTTTGGCAGTTTTCTGAAGTGGAGTTTCGTCTGTTTCACCCGACCAACAACACTTTTGTTCCTTTTCAAAAGCCAATGACAAAACCTAGACAAATATAATCAAGAGTAAATTGTCTCATACAGTTTAATAGAAGTATATTTTGATAAATAATCACAGAAAAAAAATTGTTAGCTTGATTGTTGGTTAAGATTGACTGATGTGAATTACCTGAGCATGTAATGAAATATTATCAATATTTTTTCAGCATTACTTCTCTTTACTTTTCAGTATTAATATATTCAAGTAATGTGAGGTGACATATAATGTTTCCTGTGTTCTGATTGGTTGGACTGGCTGCGAAAACCATCTTTGGGAAAAATTCAATTGAAGTGTCATTTTGATTTATTAGTTTGGCTCACATGCCATTCCCTTTAGAAGGCGGGGTTTATGAGCTGTACTGCAGTCAGCCACCAGATGGCGATGGAAATGTTTTGGCTTCACTTTTCAAGATGTGTGAGGCACACTTGCTTTGCATAGGTTAAAGGGGTCATATGATGCGATTTCAAGTTTTCCTTTCTCTTTGGAGTGTTACAAGCTGATTGTGCATAGATAAGATCCCTGAAGTTGCAAAGACTAAAGTCTCAAAACCAAAGAGATATACTTTATCAAAGTTAAGACACTGCCACGCCTACCTAAAAGGGCTCGTTCTAACACGCCCCCACATATCTAGGTCACTATGTGGAAATATTTGCATAATGCCACCCAAATGTGCACCAAAGAAAGAAGGCGTGGTTTCAGTAACCGCAGTTAGTGTTGAAGCAGCCATGTCAGGGAGACGCTGTGTGTTTCTAGGCGAAAGCAAAAGCACTTTATTTGGCCTTCCGAAAGTAGATGCATTTAGGAATCTTTAAGATCACTTACAACAGAACAG
>NW_015537941.1:686034-751598 GCF_001515605.1 Sinocyclocheilus anshuiensis | reverse complement strand
TATTTGAAAAATAATGTGTTTTTTGAACATTAAAGCATGTCAACATATTCTGTTACACCAAATACACAAAATAATGATCTTTAAAAAAGCATCATATGACCCCTTTAAATAACTGGAAGCCTGGCACATTCAAGTCACAAATGGCTGTGCCCGCTCTTATGCTATGGTATAATAAGGTGGATAAATGCTCATTTGTTTGTTCTAAATTGTGTACAACTATACCACATATTTTGGGGAGAATTTTTCACCAAGAATCTGATTAAGCCTCCCAAAACCTCCTTAAATCATCATTTGTAAAAATGGTTTAAAAACAAAATAGGTTAAATTAAGTATTTTAACAACTGCAAAAATATTGAAGGTTTTCTGTTCTGTATATAAAAACAATAAAAGTCTATGCAATGTCCCCATTTGGATAGCTAAGAAAATGTTAGTGTGTGGTGTTAATATGCAGATTGAATGTTTATGAACTGTGTAAATGATTTATTAATGTATTTCACTGCCAATCAATAAGCTGTGTTGCATATTTGATGAATAAAACTTGGCCTGTGTAATGCCGAGTGCTGTAGTCACTCTTCTGGTTTTTATGTATGTTTAATGTATCTTTATTGTCTTGCTGCAGTCGTCCGCTCTGAGTCTGTTTTTTTTTTTCACACAGTTGTGGGTTAGTTGGCTTCAACTCTGGTCTGGTTCATATTGCGTACAAAGTCACACATTGTGGAAAATACCAGCGCATGGGCCTTTGGTATCTTCGTCTTCATATCTAATCGATTTCCAATGTTTTGCTAACGTTATGAAAACTTTATTTCTTAATTTTCTCTGAACATTCAAAATATTCAGTGTTTTAAAAAAAAAATTTTTTTCTTGGTTATACAAATGTTAAGGGATTAATTCATTTTATGACTTTGCAAACATTTTGGAAATTATTGAAGGGGGTCTGAATACTTTCCGTACCCACTGTATATATAAAACTTAGATGAACCTCCCACTGAGACGACTTTGAATGAACATTCTATTACTGAAAGAATGCTTGTCCATAACTGTAAAAGAACATTGACAGAATGTTCTCTACTATTTAGGTTGTTTTCAGTTTCCATGTTCCAGAGGCCGTATAAAATAGCAATGGTGGCTAAAAAGACTATGGCATACTTGTACAGAACATACATGTCTAAAACCCACACTTGCTAACGTGAAACTAGGTCAGCAAAACCACATGCTGGTGCTGTCAGAAAACACCCAGACATACTAGCTTACAAGTTTGGCCAGAAGTTTTGTTTAAAAAAAAAATCATCAAAATTCAATTTAGTTTAGGTGCCAATATAGCAATTTAATTAATTGAAAATAAAACCTTTTGGCAGCTGAAATTACTTAACCAAAACACTTTATCTCATGCACTTTGACCTTCTTAAATGCTTTAATAACAGTAAACAGTCAGGTCAGAGCAAGTTCAACGTCTACATCCTCTTTTCAAGGGTGTCTGGTGGTTTCCTTCTAATTTTTTTCTGCGCATCTGTGTAGCACTTCCTCACAGATTCGTATTAAGTTAACCATCTTACTGCATGTGAGCAAAACAATCACAGAATGAGGACGGTGCAACTTTTACTCTTCTGTAAGTTACTCAGTGTAATTTCTGCGTGATCTTCACATGACTGAATAGTTTTCAAGGTTGAAAGAGTTATGTGTTTTACCATATGCGTTTTATCTTCACAGTTCTACTGGTGTGTCAAACTACAGAGCGTTTAACTGATAAACGGGTGAATTTAGGGCAAAACGTGACTTTAGACTGTCAGATTGATGTAAAAGACATTTATTGGGTTTTCCAGAAACGGACAGATTCTCCAGTGCCGATACTGCGAACTTTCACATCAGACTCTACATCATCTCGTCTAAAAGACCAAAGTCTGAAAGACAAATATTCATCACTAACTTTGAGCCGTTTACTTATTAGTACCGTAACTATCAATGAATTAGGAATATATTATTGTGTAAAAACAGGCTCATTTCTACAGCTCAGTGATGGCATCAGACTTTACATCACTGGTAAGTTATTTCTAAATCAACTGCAATTAACACATCAAATTTGCTGTTATATGTATATACTAATTATATTATAAATGATCTAAAAACGAATTATTATCTGTGTTACTGCAATATATACTTTTACCCTTATCAGAGGTGTTTAATCATTTATTGGCAATAAAAATGCAAAACTTATACAATTATACAGAATCTATCCGAGATCAAAATCAAACAGAATACAACAATCATACACAATCACAAGGTGAAACAACTCTCAAGATTCACAAGATTCTGACTGTTACATCCTTCCTATTCAACATTTTGCTGATCATTGCAATAGGTGAGATTTCTGAGATACAATCAAGTTGAAAAAAGACTTCAAAAAGTTGAAAATACATAAAATAATAATAATAATAAATTAATTAACATGATCATATGTTCAAATGAATCTACTCAGTGTCATTTAAATGTAAAAGTTTAGTGTATTCCTTTATGAAGAGTTTATTTGAAATGCACTAATGCATTGTTTCATTATGCATGTGTATTATATTCATTCCATGATGATAACTTAACCAAAAAATTATGTGCTACTTTAGGTCTGTTAATGCTCAAACTTAAGAAGCCAAGAAAAAGTCGACATCAACCCCAGAATGTCGAAACAGTACCACTTGAGGACTTAAACACTGCACAGGTAAGACTTAAATTGCTATACGATTCAGTTGCCATTTTAGTTCATAGTACAAAGTATTTCCAAAATTTCCAGGCAACAGTTAAAATGCCTCATCAAGTTATTTTAGTGTTAGTGGAAGGTGTTTAGAAACTCATAACTTGTGAAATGATGATGATGGAGATCATTCTTCAGATTTCACAACTCATGACGATTTGTGAAACATCTTAAGCAACTAAAACACATAGTTAGCTGAAATAACTCTACTAGATGTTCTAAAAATTCCCAAATGTTTTACAAAATTAACCAAGCGTGTTCACATGTGTGGTGAAGATGTTTATAAAGTGGCTAACTTCATTGTTATTGTTCTCGTAGTATTCTGAAATCGAGTTGCCCACATATTCCAGAAGAGAAAATCCCATTCAAATAAACGGCACTTATGTACTTCTTCAGAAGCCAAAGCCGCATCCTAGATCAACACAAGCAGAAATCATCACATCTTGCAACCTACAAAGTTATAATGAGGCAGTCTGACACCTTCTGTGGGTGTATCCTTTTCGGTAGGATTAAGTTTTATAAAGGCCAACGTGTTTCCGTCACTGTTTGAATGAAATCATGTTATTTACTTATTTATAAAATACATAATTTGGATGTGTGTTGCTACCAAGTACCTCAGACATGTTAACAGATAAATCTTGAATGATTAATGTGGTTACAGTTTACAGTAAGGTTCAATGCATTAACATTAAATTACAATGGACAATACTTATTAATCCTGGTTAATGTTAATTCATGTTAACAAACATTAATATGAAGTATATTATTTACGTTTGATTGTATTGATTGTAATTGATTTTATTTTATGTGGTTAACCATGCTGGTTTAGGATGATTTAGTTGGTCTCCAGACTGGCCAAGCTGGTGTTTAGCTGGTCTCCCAAATCTGACCAGCTGACAAGTACCCAAAACACATCAAAAACCATCAAACTAGGTCAGAAAACTACTTTTCCCTAGTGGACGTTCTTGAATCAAAGTGCAAAAACATTAATTATGATACAACGTCGAACAAAAAGTACAAGATGGCAAGAAAAAAACATGGTCTAGAGATGTGTTGTGCAACACTGACTGAAGTTTTGCCATGCTTCATGTGAACAGATTGGTAAAAGTGCTACTTCCTGTTTCTGAAAAAAACAACAACAGCGAAATGTCTACATGCATTAGGTCAAAAACTAAAAGGTCTAGGGTTCCATATGGTTTCAGAAAAAAACATCAGGCAAGTGTTTTAAACTTTCTGAAGATTGTTTTCCTCAGTAAAGTGTTGTAGCATGCACGTGTGACTCATAAAGACATTAAAACTTGTTTTAAGAGATGGATGGAGTTTTTTTCTTATTTGGGTTACACTTACATTTGTACATTTTGTATGATAACACAATGTTTCATAGGAATTAACAACATCTATACACAACCAGGGCCTTACATATATGCATCCATGAAAACTTTCAGTTACATTTTTAGGCTAGTTTTTTTCTACTGCTCAGCGTCTAACCGCGCTCGTCAAAATGATTGATGACTCTTGACCAATCAAATTAAAGTAGGCGGGGTTTACTCTTCACAGAAGCAGTGCGCGAATTCCAGCGCGGTATTTCGGTTTTTAACGGTGAAAGACAGCAAGGTAAGATGGAAATAGCAAAACATTGAATATTTCACAACTGTTTATGATAGAAATGTTAAACGACCGACAGTAATATCCAGCACTGCAAACTACTCGACTTTTCCCCCAGATATGACTGTTTTGGTATCATTTACATGATTCATGTGATTTCTAAATGAACGTGAAGAGACAACAAACGATTTGCAAATGAGTGAATGTGTACATATTTTAAAATGTTATTTGTAATTAGTTCAAAATAATTACTTCCCTACTAGAATTAGATTTATTAGATCTATTTCCTTAACTGTTCTATTTCTACATCTACTTTATTAAAAACAGTCTCCCCAATGTTTAATAAATGGTTACGGCCTTGTACACAACAAACAGTCACACTTAAAAGGTCTAATTTTCTACTATATATTTATATTCAATGAAAATTACATTTATTTAATTAAACAAATTTACATGGGAATGGAGCAATTACACCATATCCAGTATTCGGGAAGGAAAACAGCACAATGAAGTGAACAACAAACAATAGAGTTAAATCTCAATTCTTTACATCCTAACATCAGATTTTCCTCTTCACATTATGCAAATCTACAAGATACAGCAATTAAGAAACGTCACAAACAATTTTATTTGTCCATCGATCAACCGGCATCAATAAATAATCTTTATATCTGTGTTTGATTGCGTCATAAAGATGAAGCATTTATACAAGCAATTCTGTGGTACCCACATCAAAAATAAAACACATTCAAATGCACTCAAATACAAAACACAAAATGGAATGGGGTGTGGTGGACGTCGTCAGTCCAATCGGATCTTCTGATTGGTCATCCTGTAGATGATGCTGTCATATCCGGGATCCATGTTCCAGAGGTTGTACGAGATCACGATGACGGCTAAAGCTAACACGATCATCAGCCACAGGACAATGTTAAAGACCACGGCGTAATCATAGTCGTACTTGTAGGCCAGGTTGTAGAGGCTGCCTTGGTTACTCTGAAACAACCACACGCTAGCGTTACATGAAGTTCAACGTTCAAAAGTAGGTCAGCGAAGGGGGTTTCTACTGTACTGCAACAGTCTTTTTGTTTTAGAACAAAACAAACAGGTTATGGGTTGGAAAGGTGAGGCTAAGATAAAACTATACGCTACTATTTGCTAACCAGCTACTACAGCTTACGCAATTTATGTTAAATGTCTTACAGAAGTGGTCTTGAAACGATTCTTTCTTCTCGTACCCTGACGAATAAGAATAACGCTGAAAATGTGGACCTGATCCAATATTAAGTTTTCTTTCTATGTAGAAATGTTTGCTTTTAGAAAAGCTTATTGCAGTTAACTTACGATCTGAAGGATGGAGCGTGACTTCCTGGTCAGAGGGGCTTCAAATGTCTTCACCGTCACCACTTCTACAACCGCGTTGTTTGCATAGACATTGGCGACATCGTCTGCGAACTTCGTACATGTACAAACAAACAGATTTTAATGTAAAAGTACCAAAAACAGCAGTACTATTGTATTATTTATTACTATAATAGTAGTACTGTATTAGTACTAAATAATAATAGTACTGTATTATTTAGTACTAATAATATTATTATTATTATTTTTGTAATGTATTATTTAGTACTACTAGGCCAAAAAAACAAACACATTTTATATCTGGAACCAAGCAGAGAAATATATATGAAAATGTAATTAATGAATAATTAAATTTAATGAACAATAATGATCTTATGTTCATGACAAAACAATAAAAGAGAAATTTGCAGATATCTAAATAACCTAAAAGTTGTCTTACTAGGGGCTAAAAGTCAAGCTTTTAAATGTTTTGTCTTCATTTATTTTAACAGTTTTACACAGTAAAAGTGTGCCATTTTTCAGCTTAAAACAAGTAAAGAAAATAAAGCATAATTAATTTTTTTTGCCTAAAAATGCCTTAATGCAAAAATAAATATAAAAATCTTAATTGTCCTTGTCCTAAAGCTTAATTAAAACAACGACGACAAAAAACTACTAGTCTTCCTCATTTCTAGCAGAACATTTTAGCAACTTCCATGTTCCATATTAAAAAAAAAAGTATAACCTTTGCTTGCGATTCTGTAATTATTGTCATATTTATTGTGATAATTTACAATACACTACTATCTATTATACAATATGAACACATTACCAAACTGTATTTACATTAATGTTACACTGTAATGTATTTAAAAAAATTAAAACTACAGTCAAATTAATGTACTTTGTTGCATTAGAGACCATTGTGTCAGTAAACAAGAAAGAGGCCAGCACAGCAGTGTTATCTTAGTATCACTGATATCACTAATATTTAGAATTAGTTTTTATTTTTATATTTCCAGTTTGGTTTTAATTTTAGCTTAGTTTAGTAACTACCAGTTTTATTAGTTCTTAGTTTTTATTTTAGTTTTAGTTATTTTAGTTCATCAAGTGAAAGTTTTTATTTTAGTTTTTTATTTCAGTTCAAATTTATTTCAAATAATAGAAAAACGTTAATGTTTTAGTAAACTATAATAATGCAGCACAGTCTCCATACCTTCTGCAGAGTGGACGTCAGGATCCTGGTAGCGTCGGCGAACTGAGGAGAGTCTGTGCCATAACGACGGACGATTTCCTCCAACCCCGCGAGCTCTAGAGAGTACAGGTCAGGAGCCGGGTCTTTAGCCAGATGCTTGTGTTTCTGCAACTGCAGCAAACAGAAAGAAATACTTCAATAACACAGAATCAATAGAGTAAATTATCAGTGAAAAAGGACAATTCACTTTTTTTTAAAAAGTTGCCACAGTAATTTAATCTGATTACAGAGATTTTTTTTTTTTAATTCAAAAAAAAAAACATTAAGAAAAAACAAATTTTATATATTTAGGAACTATATGAGACTAAAAAGCAGATACAAACATTGAGGCTAGATTAAAAATAAAAGGATTTTAAACTAGAAAACAAAAATCAACCTATAAAATCTCGCACGGCTGATTTATACGGGACAAACTGTCATAAAGTGTATGGGCTCAGAGCAGACAGAGAAACTCACCAGAGCGGAGATGTCATACAGCACCTGCACCTCAGATAGGAACAGAAGATCAGCCTGAAAAACACAGACCACCACATAAACACATTAAAACTGGTATATTTAGATCAACGCCTAGTTTAGGGTGGGAAACAAAAACCAACATGCATCTACTGAACGATGGTTTCTATCTGTAACAACTACTTTCATAAGTTGATATTTTCAGCAAGGCAGAAGCCACTTCCTACTATGACCGAAAAACTGCTTCAGAAACTGTTACAAGTCCATGTCTGTACAAAGTGTGTGAATACTGTAAACACTAATAAATGATAGATAGGCAGATAGATAGACAGACAGACAGACAGATAGATAGAGGGGTGCAGGATCGGGAAAGATCCTCGAGCTGGGATTCGAACTTGGGACGCCCATAGCGCAATGATGCTATATGTCAGCACGCTGCCCACAAGGCTATCAGTGCCGACAGATAAATACATTTTTAATTAGTTATTTGACATCTATGGACAAAGTAGATCTCAACACCATGAGTCTTCACCTCATTATTACGGCTGAGAGAGATGAGAGGAAGGGACGTGAGGACAGATCCGTCCTGGGACAGACGTCCACGGATCTGTTGCAGGGTCACGGGCAGGTCCTCAAAAACAGTGTTGGCCATTCCCATCATATACAGCCTCTGAAACACACGATCAAGACATTTCTTAATATTAGACACATATTAAATGAACGTTCTGCGTTCAATACATGTTCCATTAACATCATCTATGACTTTGTGAGAATTTCACCAAAAAACAAACGATTTAGACTTGTCTCTCAGTTTGTTAAAGAAAAAATGTATTTACTTTACTAATTATAAAGAACATAATTGAAACAATTTTTTGAATTACCATAATAACAGCAAGTCTTTTATTTTTAGTGCTGTATCAGCACATACAACAATTTAAAAAAGACACATAAGACAAATAATAAGATAAAAGAACAATAATTTAAAACATAATTAGACAACTCTTTTTTTATATAAAAACTACAAACTTTTAACTTAACACTGGATAAAAATGCTAATTTTCCAGTATTAAAAAAACAAGTCGGTCCAATTAAATATTCTTTACAGTAGGTCTCATTTTACCTTTGCATTTTATTGCATCAGATTTTAAGCATCTCACGTGCATCTTTATCTGCAGAGCACTTTGTGTGTTTGCAGGCATCACTTATGTGGTTAGTGAGTCGTAATGTGCCAGAGATTCGCTGAGGCCATACCTCCTCACTGGGGGCGAGCTGCAAGACCACAGGGGTGCTGCCGGCAAACAGAGTGTGCACCGTGTTTGCCACACTGTCCAGAGTGAACGGAACCGGCTGAAACCAGACAGACAGAGACAGATATATAGACAAAGTTGTGCCTTCAGTCTCATGATACAAAATAAGGGAAGTCTAGCAGGGAAACCACACGGCTACTCAATCCTGAAATATCCTTATTTCCTGGAACTTACAAATTAGCTGTTGAAACTTTTTTTCAGGGTCTACAGGGACTTATTTAACTTTACTCATTCATTTAAAGGTTAAAGTGACAACCTACACGTTGAATCAAAGACATAAAAGCAAGAAAGAGCAAGAGACAAAGAATAGCTTTTGCATTCATGCACCACAGAAAATAAAATAACTCATGCACGTGAGAACGTATCACTCACATTTTCGAGAGGGTAGGAAGAAATGTTTTTTGGAAAGTCGAGGCTGTCCAAGCCGCGCACGACGATCAGAGCGTTTGCACGCGGGCGTTGGAAGAGCGAGCCGGCAGCCAGACCTGGCCAATCAAGATCCTGCAAACAAAACCACAAACTTACTACAGCGTTTACATGAAGACATTACAAGTGCCGTTACACGATTAAACAGACAGTATACCTCACGGATGGAGAAGCCCATGGTCAGGGCGACTAAATCAGGGACCTTTTCTCCTGATATGGGCCATTGTCCATCCTGGAATGTCACGTATGGCGGGCTGCGCAGAACAGTCAAACTGTCGCCCAAAACACCTAATGGAAAATAGTACAGAAAACAATTCTGATATATTCCCATAATCTTTCTTTGCAATAAATGACACTTGCTTTAATATTTCGAAGTCTAATGCATGACATTCAGACATTTTGAGGGCCTTCGAAAGGTTTACCCAAAAAAAAAAAAAAAAAACACAGTATAAAACATTTAAATTAAATAATAATAAAGATAGGATTTAACTAAATAAATACAAATTAGATTAAAATAAATAAATAGGAAAATACATATATTTACACAAATAAATAAACACATCTATCAGTACCATCTTATAGTAGAGCAGTAAAAAAAAGCTAAATAAATGTAACGTAACAGAAACTAAATAGTTTCCAAATAATATCGCATATTTACAATATGAATTCTTCTACTGTATAAATTGGGAATTTCTAAGTGCATACAAATATACAAGTGCCTTTCCTACGAAAATTATACAATTTTGGCATCTAAAAAAACCTGAAAAGCCCTTTCCGAACACAATGACCAGTTTAAAAATCATAATAATACTATAATAACCATATTACTGATCAACAACGTAGGATTTTTTTTTAATGAACCAAGACTGTCACATGACTTGCTAGGGCTTCCTCATTCACTATCAATATTTAATAGCAAAACCGTTTGTATTTTACAGCATAAAGCAACATAAACACAATATCGTAGCAAATTCACATATATTAATTGGATTAAATTAATTTAATTGTATAAACGAGAGAAATTGGATCGATTAACATGACTGCAGATTATGGCACCTCACTGCAGTCGCCATTATTTCATCAAACAGACGCTAAAAACACACCGACCCGGCAAAATAAAACGACGTACATCTAAAATATAAAGTATAACGTCAATTTACCTGATAAAAGGCCTAAAAGCGCAAACACCGTCTTGATAATTGTTCGATTCATCTCGGCAGGATTTTTCTGATGGACTGGCTTCCTCGCTACACCGGTCACATGACACGGGCCTACCGCGTGACGTCGTGCGTCATGACGTGGCTTCTGCTGTTACTGTAGCGCTTCGGCTTTCACTGCGGGACTTTTAAACCTCATTTGATCAATCTTAATTAAAATGAATGTTCGATAATGTAAATTTGCTAGCTAAAACAGGTTTATCATGCTATTAAGTGAAATCATTAACACCAAAAGAGACCTTCTGAGAAAGTCAGCAGTGAAGTGAACCATATCTATCTATCTATCTATCTATCTATCTATCTATCTATCTAGCTTGTAGCACGTACTGTATGTAGGCTACCTAATGTAATTTCTGACAAGAATGAAAACGAGGCTGTGAGGAATAGAGGTAGCTTATGTTCAATGGATTGTACTGTTGATTAGCAACATACTGATAGTTCAGCTGAAACAAAAGTAGACAAAAACTTCATAAAAGTCTCGGACATTTGTCCATTGCGTGCCATTATAAAGACCGTCTATCCCTCATAGCCTCGTTTTCATTTCTGATGAAATACTTTAATAACAGGATAGTGTACAATAATTCTGTATAATTAGAGCATAAATAGGCTACACTTTGATTTGATTCCATCTACTGCTACAACTCAAAAGCCAGGATAAAAAAAAAACACTACTGAAGTTAAACTAGCAATTTGTAGGTCACAGAATTTATATTCATACATTTCTTGTTTTTATTAGCAATTTAAATACAATCTGAGGAACATGATCTTGCATTTCCAAGCCTCATATCGTTGATCGTTCTCTCCAACCTTGCTGATTTTCTTGTAATATCATCGTTATCCACTTGGAGGGGCTCTTGTTCCGTCACTAACTGCTCGTATCGAGCGCGTTTATCTCCGCGAGCCAGCGATCATTTATTTCCCTGCGCCTGTGAGATTATTTTCACGTGTCTTCTAACGCAGACCAGCGCCATATGTTCGGCCGAGAAGCCTTATATGACTCATGATATTTCAAAATAAGTCAATAAGTCAACCAGTAATATATTGAAAATAAAGTCTGAGTTGAAAAAGAAGTAAAAAGGCTGCATGCATGATAGTTATTTATATAAAAATATACATATCTCGGTGAGCTATAGGCTGATCATCATATTGACGATGAATCAGACGTTGAGAATATGTTTGGTAATTAAATTATATACAATACTGCTATATAGTATAGTACTGCTGCATGTGACAAAATCATGATATCTTTTCAAAAATAGGCAATAGTGTTGATGCACAATTTTTTATATTTACATCAAAAACATTGACATTGGCATTGAGAATTTTTTTATTTCAGAGTAGGCTACACATTTTCTGCATGCTCTTTCAGTTAAAGTCATTAATGCTGCATGCATAAATATATATCATATAAACATAGACTTTTTATAACTATAATAGTACAATAATTAGCAAAATGCTAGTGTAAGATAGAGTTTAGCTTGTTACACTGCAATTATTTTTCTAATATACGTTCAAAACGCACATAGGTTATACACATCATTTGCTTTGGTCTTTTAGTCAATAATAAACATCAAAAAAACCACCCACAACATAATCCATTTAACACGATCGTTTCAAAAGCACTGTTTCCCGTCTCTTGCCCGCGGAGGAGATTTTGTCCCGCACAGTGTCTTCGTGTTTGAGGTCCGTTCTCGCCCTGAGCAGCGGGACTGGAGCGCGCTGAGCACCACCCCGTGACACGCCTCCTCTGATTTTCTCATTCCATTAGGTAATTCAATAGCAGACAATTAGACTGACCCAGCCATCGGCCCACCCAACGGGACGCTGCCGACACAATGACCCTGATGGGGCAACGCTTCAGAAGTCTGCCTGGAGTTCCGTGTCATCCATCTGAGCATGTAAATGATTAATTACAGTTATAGAGAAGTGTAAGATATTATTAGATATATAATTATTATCATTTTAAAGGTATTTATGAATCAAAAATATTTTAAATATTGTTTCAGGGTTATTCTTTGTGAAGATGTACCTTTTAATAAATATATGATATTAAAAAACAATAAAATGGGTGCCTGCAGAGAAGACAAAATGTATTATTATTATTATTATTATTTATATATTTTTTAATTAAAATAAGCCAATTCTTGAATATCTTATTGTTTATTTTACATTGCATTTTGTATTTTTAAATTGATTTTTTTATTTAATGTGTTTTAAATAACTTAAAGCAATGTATAGCTTTTTATCTTTATTTTAAAATATTTTATTTTATATTTTTACTATTTTATTTTATTTATTTACCATGTCAATAAAGCTATGAATCTGACGGAACGATAGATAGATAGATAGATAGATAGATGCACATATTAAGTATTTCTGGAGCAATTCTACCGTTTTCACAAGTGGTAACTCGGCCCGTTTTCTGCTGGTCTGAAAGGTTTGAATGACAGATCACGCCTGCAAGTGACAATGTCTCGATGAGCGGACATTAACACCGGCGCTGATGGCCACTCACTCGTCTCTTCCCCTTCCTCTGTCTCTTTATTCCGCGAGAAAACGCGAAGCACAGCGCCTCGGGCACTGAACACAATGGAGGGCTGAAGAGGGTGGGACGGGGGGAGAGAGAGACCCCATGCATGTATAAATGAAGACTGCATGGGGGAAGGTAGGGGCGGCCTTGAAGAGATCAGATTAAACAGCAATACAAAAGCCCACCACACTCGCCTCTTATTTATTTAGATTTTAATGAATGGGGAGCGTTTCTGTCAGCTGAAGAATTCTAATATCCTGTAAGGCCCTCGCCGTGTTAAATTAGGCCTAATGGCCGGTTTATTTCGGGATTCATTTTTGGAGATTCTGGAGTGCCCGTTGTTTAAATATGTATGTCCAACCCAGTCTCTGAAAACATCAACTCAATACATTCATACTCCCATACATTTCTCACATATTTGAGCGTTGCTCTCAAAGACGCATAGTCTCTTTCTTATCAGTAGATAACATTATCGTTGTCTTTTATTATCTCTTCAGAATTGTACGTTTTATAGTCTTCAAATAGGCTAGTGTCTGTTTTGATTGAATTTGGGTCTCATTTGCTACTGGTTAATTCTAGTTGGATGCTAGTTGGGCAGGATTTCATACTACAATATTTAGCCTAGATAAATTACCTGAGAGACACAGATCAATAAGACTGTGAAGAACTTAACGTATTTTATTTCGATTTTCTAAAGTAAGAATTCCAAATGGCCATCCAAAACATGCCACAGTATAACTGGACCTTTATTACGTTTATTTGACAAAAACACCAACGCTGTGTGACCAAAATATTAGACAAAATCATAAAACTTTTAAATGGCATCAGACTTTAAAACATTTCTGGATCATGCCATCTCTCTAGATACAGAATTGATGAATATGTTAATTTTGAATTATGTTATAATGTTATACATAAATTAAAGTCTGTTTTTACAATTTATACTGGACTTCTACATTACACTATATCTCCATTCCCGTTCGCCTGTGAATATAGGACTCTTTAAGCGCGTTCCCCAGCGCTGTGACCTCCAGGTCGCCTCCCCCGGGGATGATGCTTGCGTGTGGGGGAAGGGTTTGCTCGTCAGGCGGTGGCAATACATCCTCCGTCAAAGCCCCGAGCAATCCTGTTACACACGCAGCTCGCGCGATTATCCTGCTCCTTTTATAAGCGCGACAAAAACAGCCTCTCTCGCAGAGCGGCCACAAACATCAGTCATATTTACGAATATTCTACTTAAATTAGTTCTTATTTAAATGTAAACATACGTCATCCAAGCTAACATATGAATGTTCTAAAACGTTCTAAATGCTCTAAAAATAGAATGTTTTTCAAACATTCAAACTTAGGTTCTGGGAACTTGGAACATTGATTTTTAGACAAATCATTTCAGTAGTTGTTGAATAGGATGAATAGTTTTTGAACGTTCAGATTAATTTTGTTCCCAAGTTTACACAAATGTTCTTAGCACTTAAAACGTCATGAAAATTGCATCATCTTTTAACAATGTTGCACTAAGAACGTTTCCTTGTGAAAACTTTCATTAAACATTTTAAGAAAGTTTATCCATGACATTAGCACCATTAATTTGTCATTTTAGCCTAAAAGTTTACATAACAGGGTCATTTTAAATAAAACTTTGACTTCAGCTTCATATTTCTAGGCCCCAGCGAATTTGATTTTATCAGCATTTCTGATCACATTCCAATTAACTAATTAATGATCTTTATTTTGACTTTTTGACAACAAAAGTACAACCACAATTAGGCTATACCTGCTATACAAAAAAGTAAAGAACTGCATCCATTTTATTTTGAGTACGTCTTCATGTGCTCAAAAAAAGTGAACGAGGGTTTAATGTGTTTAAAGCGTTCTGTTGGATAGGATTTTAATGCTATCTTGTATTGAAAATTTTAAATACAAGTTTGTTCTGCTTAAAAAAGTCACTTTTATATCTATATAAGCCATCTATAAGGTTTAAAACACCATATAAATCCACCTACCACCTCCTTCTCTCTTTATAATATAATCCAAAAATACAGTTTTGTGGTTTTCCAGAAGCCTCAGTCTCAGCGGCACTGCCGATTAATTTTGTTTACGGAGCCCGTACGCTGTGCGAAACACCCCCCTCTCGCTGTATTCTACACGGGCGCATCGAGTCGTACAGAGCGAGCGCAGCCTACTGGGTTTATGGTAATTGCGGTTGTTCCCCCGACTGGCCTTCTGGGTAAGAGAGAGAGAGAGCGAGAGAGAGAGAGAGAGAGAGAGAGAAAGAGAGAGACGTCTCGCGCTCAGCTTTCATTCCCCGCTGCACGCGCTTACGAAGCGAGACGAACACACAAGCAGCAGTCGCGCAAAGCACTCAGCGCGCCAGGGATATCGCGTATCGGAACCGGGACAAAGAGACGGAAAACGGTCCGTTAGATTAAAGAGAGAGAGGGGGGAGTTCGTGTGGCGGTTTTGTTGACCAGTGGTCCGTAAATGTGCGTGTGAGGACCGGCCCGTGCACACACGAGCAAAAACACTGCTGCCGTTCTCGCGGCGTGGCTCTCGATCGCTCGTTGTCTCGCGCTGAGCCCAACATGGCGCTGCGAGGCGTCATATAGCAGACTGAGTTCAGTTCAACCAGAGCCCCGGGGATTTTTCGCCACCTGTGCATTCACGCGAGTCGTGTCGAAGCCGTCCTCCTCTTGTGAATCAAAGGAATTACGTTTGACTGCTTTTGCATGGATGTATATGGAGCTCCTATTCGTGTTCACAGGTTTTCCAGGAGTGGATATTCGTATTCGGCAAGTCCGGAGATACTTTGAACTTCTGAAGGACTTCCTTTGAAAACGAAGAGAAAACTAGGGTTAGTAGATTGACCTGAGTTATATATAGGCGACATAGTAATGTAGCTTTCAATAGGAGCATCTGATCCTCTTTGTTTTAACGTGAATCTTTGCATATCTTAAAAACTAAAAGAGTGAAAACTTGCACTTAAAGAGGAAATCCCATACTTTCCGTGCGACTCGATGAACAACAAGCATCACTACATTCAGGTAAGAACGTTTTACGCTTTATTATTGGTGTTTTCCATGTCTTATCTGCTTATGTTTGTTCCGTTACATTGTCCAGTCTATGCAAATTCGTCCGATCAGTTTCGTGCGGACCTTTGGCAAAGCTAAAGAGGGGTTTGTTTTTGATACCTAAACCTATTTTAAACCACGAACCTTCGCATATAGACTCCTGTTTTGACATATATGACATTTCGGTGTAAGACTTGTGTTTGCTGACAAGTTTTCAACATTTTGTCTCTGGGCTGACTGGTGTCGCGCTCGCGGCGATGTTGTTGACATTTCTTGCTGGTGGTTTGTGTTTGTATATGAATATCAGACATTGCTTGTCATTTTATAAATCTATATAATCAAGTTTTTCTGTCAGTCCGAGGACTGTCTTCACGAGCTAACGAACCATTTCCCATGTTACGGGACTTTCCTTTTTAGTAGCTGACCTTTTTACTGTGCATCACAGCCTATTCATAGCGAAATCAAATCGTAGATTTGTGGAACTGTTGGTTTCTGTGAAATTCACGTGTGTTCATTTTTTTCGTGTTGAGTAATAAGACGGCAGCGCGCGCGTGGACTTTAATTTTCCGATCGGGATACACCGCGCACGCTATTGATTTCTCGAGCCTCGCCCTTTAATATGACGGTTGCTAACCTTGTGAAAATTGCAATAAATGATCCCTTTCGGTCCCTTACAAAGCTCCTAGAAAACAAGAATTGGATGTGACCTCCAAACAAGTAAATATACACTTTTGGAGGTCACCTCCATTTCTTTTTTCAGTGAGCTTTGTGAGAGGACTGAAAGGAAACGTTATGGACACAAGAAGCTTATGAATTCATATAAAATTAATGAAATGTTTCTTGTGGAGCCTGTGCTAGACATTGAAGCGAGATAGTTCTCAGTATGACCGCTTTGTGGAGAGGCTGTAAGTCTTCCTTTTGTTAATAGACACGAATGTTGACGAGACAATTCGCGAGTCGCGACCTTTTTGCGCTCAAAGTTTTTCGCTGTCGGGTTGTGTCCGGGACGGGAGGAAATGACTTGGCCGGTTCCTACTGAGTGAAGACACTGACAGTTTTGTATATAATCTATCATAGAGCTTTGAAGTTTGAGAAACCTCTTTGTCCTCGACAGGCGCGCCCGTTTGGACATATTGACGCTATTTTTCTCCACTTCAAATATTTCACTCGCTATGTCACGCAGACTGTCGTGCGATTTTCTAATAACAGACAATGCTGGGTTGTCGCACCCTGATGCTTGCTTTGTAGGAAAACCTCGGTTGAATCCAAGCTGTTAAAGAGCTGCGATGGTATCCGAAAGTTTGTATGTTTAATTCCCACAAGGGCTGATCAATGAACCATTATCACTGTGCCTTGAATAAGACACCTAATCCCAGGTTTATCTAGGTTGACTTGATGGGTGTTATTTAAATCACCCGTGATAAAAAGCTGTTAAATTAGCATTTGTAAAGAGTTTAGACAAAACAGAAATAAAATTGTTTTGCTAAGGTGAAGAAACGTTATTGTTGGTTATGCTGAGGCAAACTTAGGCCCCTAGTTACTGGCCTGCTTTTTGTAGTCAAACCCGTGGGTTAATTTTTCACAGGAGTCTCCTTTCTAAACGCTTGAGACGTGCTATTCTACATAATTAAAGCGCTGTGGACGCTATTAATCAAACATGTCAGAGCGTATCCATATGAATCCTGGTGGAAAGAAAGCCCTGGATCCATCCATATTTTCTTAGGCTTGCCTAAACGGCTACCGCAGATTTTTTGGCATCCGGTGTTTTAGCCTGACTCAATCACACTGTCAATTTTAAAAGTGCATTTCAATCTGCCGCGTATTGCTGCATGCACTCTTAACGTGTGTTCTTAAGTTGTTCCACAACAGCTCTTGTTACGGATTCCCAAGAAGACCCATTTGCCAATAGAAGTTTTTGAGTTGGCCCATTGGATCTTTGTAGATTAAAAAAGTGCTTGATATTATATTTATAGGTTCTTTAGATCAATGTAGGCGATAACTTTTTGGGTTATTTCGTGTAGGCCTAGATATTCTTCTGAAGAACTAGACAGTGAGAAGTTCTTTGTTGCCCTTAAATGTGAAAAATATGAAATCACGAAACCCTTTTTGCTTCTAATTGGAACCTTAATTCGTGTGAGTGTATATACACACACACTGAAGCATTCAACTGAATAAGACTTTTTACTTTGTAGCAAATCAAACATTGCAAACTTTATAGAGTGGAACTAATGACAGATTTAGTGTTTTATAAGAGCCGACAATCTGCTCATTATTTGTTCCAATCTGTTCAATACAACCTAATCGAAGCTTCCATATAGCGGTTCATTTTTTTTTTTCTTAAATGGATCAAACTTTTTATACTTTTTTTTTTTTGACCCGCACTATATTTCTACGCATGCATTTATTTTGTTCTTAATCTCTGTTTTTGTTGATGCAATTAAAGATTACAGTGTCTGTATACGAACTGGCATGAATACCGGTTGTTTTCCACCGTTTATTTCGTCCACTCCCCCGACTCGCCCTGCTGAGAACCCCAGCTCTCCGGGTTTGTTTATTTATAGCCTGTCAGCTCAGTGTGAGCTCACGCCTGCATGGTCTCCTCACCCACGGAGCCTGTCTGCTGGAGACAGACCAGCCTATATTCCGATGTCAGCGTCAGATTTGCAAGAGGGAATGTGTGACATGTCTGCCCCGTATTGTAATGCTCTATACATATACCCGCGGGTGGAATTTAGACCGACGACAAGTCATGGCCTGAGTTAAACCGGTGCCACAGTTCACAAAATATTTTAAGTGATTGATGTTGGCCTTGAATCGTGCGGAAATCAAAATGAGCCACATAACAGAGTTTGGCTGCATTAGAGGTTACGGAGATATCCTATGATAGAACATTAGAGGCCAGCCCACTGCGGTCAATAGGCTATTTTAGATTATTTTTTTGCTGGTTATTTTGTGTTTAACAAAATATGACGTTATATGAAGAATTAGCCTAATATTTTAGTCTGTTTAAATATGTGCTTGAAATGTGCTCTGGCCCCGAGGTGTAGGCCTATTACGGTAGAAAAGAAATACATAAAAAGGAAAAGTAAAGTTCTTTGGGACAAAAGGCTTATTTTCTGTTTATTTTAGACGCTTTATAATATATATTGTGTATTTATAACAACTTTTGCTATTGTTTAGAATTTTAGTTTGCGTCTCAGAAATGAATCTGGAGCAGTCAATAGACCCTTTGCACATCCGTCAAAACAAATCAATTCATCGTCTCATAAAAAAAAACAATCTGCAAAACATTTGGGCTAAATATTAGATATTTTGTGTTTAACTCCTAAGCACCCGCGAGCAGACATCCCCAGTTGATTTCTTTACTAAATCGTATTGCCAGAGTTTGCTTTTGTCTTGGCAGCCCGTTTGGCTTTATTCGCCAGCGTTTTAGTTCGTGTGAGGGTGGAGAGATGCGCGCGGATCGGATTTCGGAGTTTGGCTCCCGATGGAGACGTCACGGTTTGATTGAAGTTTCTTCTCGGTCCGAGCGGTCCCGCGGGACGGCGCGCGCTGAAACGGGAGAGCTCTTCTCTTCGCTTCACCAAGCTTTTGTGCCGCAGCAGGAGCCTCCCGGAGCGACGCCTACCCATGGATACATTGTTTTCTTTTCTTTGCGCTGTTTCTTTTTTTCCTCACACCTTAAAAGCTGGGATTTGTTTTTTTTTATGCAAATACACTGTATTGGAGATAATAGATTATAAAGACGTGGTTTGAAAATGCCAGTCACTTTACGGGGAAGTCGTGGCCTAATTAGAGAGTCGGACTCATAACCCTAAGGTTGCGGGTTCGAGTCTCGTACCGGCAGAGATTGTAGGTGGGGGGAGTGAATGTACAGCGTTCTCTCCCACCTTCAATACCACGACTGAGGTGCCCTTGAGCAAGGCACCGAACCCCCAACTGCTCCCTGGGCGCCGCAGCAAAAATGGCTGCCCACTGCTCCGGGTGTGTGTTCACTGCTGTGTGTGTGCACTTTGGATGGGTTAAATGCAGAGCACTAATTCCGAGTATGGGTCACCATACTTGGCCACATGTCATGTCACTTTAGGTTCTACTTAGAACCGAAAATGAGAAGCGCAACTTCCACAAGGATGTTTTTTTTTATCTCATAGCAAACCATAACCTACTTGTGCTTTCATAAACAGCTAGGCTACTAGTCGGTGTCTCTCCTTATTATGGTGGAGAATGGTATATTAGTTAAACGATTAACAGCACGCAATGAGCTGCAAAGTCATCATATGTAGACACCGCTCTCAATTAAAACCGAACCACACACCCTGAAGAGGTAATGCTTTAGAAGCAATAAAAGATATATGAAATCCTTTGTGGCTTCATCCACACATTTAGTTATCCATATTAGACGTTTAAATATTATCATTAACACGTGGCCTCTTTTAATAACAGAACAAAATGTGTCACCTAACACGGCTGATAGCAAGATATATATTAATGAGTAAAGTGGGGACGAGGTGCTTATTATCTTGTGCACGAGCTAAAAACGGCCTTAGTTAGGGTGTCTGGAATTAAATAGGGTACGGGAATCGTAAGAAATGTGCCTGTTTTGCGTCCTTAACTCTTCATGAAAGGTTCTTTTAGGATTTAGTTTTTTTCACATCTT
Organism: Sinocyclocheilus anshuiensis; assembly: GCF_001515605.1. NCBI lineage: Eukaryota > Metazoa > Chordata > Actinopteri > Cypriniformes > Cyprinidae > Sinocyclocheilus > Sinocyclocheilus anshuiensis. The sequence goes on along the minus strand of NW_015537941.1, from coordinate 730,999 downwards.
GTCATCTCATGAGCCTTATGAACAACATTTCTTGGTTCATTTCAAATGGAAGTTGGAACATGACTAATTGTAACCGAATCAGATTAATTCAGTCCAACTGAATCATAAGTGCATTTGACTCACTAAAAAGATCCGGCTCAGAGTAATTCGTTCGGAGAACAGTTTGTGAAAAGTCATTCGATCGTGAATCGTACTATAACGTTTCGCACTGTAAATTCATTAGTGAGGTGCTGGTACCGCTGAATATTAGCGCAATAAACACCTTTAAAGGGCGCAGGGTTCGATCTACATCGGTGGAAGGATGCAAGTTCAAGAACCCTTAACAGAATCGAATGTCACTCGGGTTTAAATACGGAACCAGTTCCGAATAGCAGTTCTCGGGTCCCAAGTCTCAGAGAACCCAATTCGTATCGATTTGTATTCGCAAGCAAGAAGAGAAAAGACAGACAGAGAGAGAGGGGGTTGGCTAGAGCCAGCGCTGTAGTCTCTAGAGTACACGCACGCAACCCACCATTTCAGAGCAGCGCAGAGCGCTCACGCGGCAGACTGGGAGGTGAGCGAGAGAAAGGAACGGCTGCGGGGGCCGCACGCGGAATTTGTGCGCTGCCAGCGCGTGGGGCTCGCAGCAATTCGTATCGCTTCTCGCAGCTGAATGTCTGCAGGCAAATAATCACTTTTGTACACGTTGCGTCTTAAATATCCGAGCCCGGCCCACGGAATGTTTTGTTTTTGTTTTTTTTTATATATAATGGGCCAGCCAATGCATGTGCGCATAGAAAAATGACAAGTTTTGTCTTGTTGTAATGGGATGCGAAACATGCATGTTGACTGACCCTTTGACTAAAAGATACAGATAACATTTTTTTGTTTGTTTGACAAACTATAGATTTCTAAATTTTTTTTTTTTTTCTCGAAAAATGGTGTTTTATAGCAGGCAATTATGTCCCATGGGGCTGATTTTTTTTTATATATATGAAAGTCAGGTTAATACTGTCCTAACGATTTACCATGCCTTCATTGTTTAATTTGCAATTTATCAATCAATCAGTTTATGTATAAATATTATGAAATTAATATTTCTTCCAGACCTAGATTTTTTTTTTAACTGAAAGTTAAATGAAATTAGGCTAACCCGCACAGTCAATATATCAATATAATGTTTTGTTTTTGTTTTTTTTTATATATAATGGGCCAGCCAATGCATGTGCGCATAGAAAAATGACAAGTTTTGTCTTGTTGTAATGGGATGCGAAACATGCATGTTGACTGACCCTTTGACTAAAAGATACAGATAACATTTTTTTGTTTGTTTGACAAACTATAGATTTCTAAATTTTTTTTTTTTTTCTCGAAAAATGGTGTTTTATAGCAGGCAATTATGTCCCATGGGGCTGATTTTTTTGTATATATATGAAAGTCAGGTTAATACTGTCCTAACGATTTACCATGCCTTCATTGTTTATTTTGCAATTTATCAATCAATCAGTTTATGTATAAATATTATGAAATTAATATTTCTTCCAGACCTAGATTTTAACTTCAGACCTAGAAGTTAAATGAAATTAGGCTAACCCGCACAGTCAATATATCAATATTTAGCCTACTGTGTGAAAATTTTAAATTTTTAGTCAGGTGTGTCAAGCATGAAAATATTATTTAAATGTGTGCATTTTAGACAGTTCTAAGATACATAATATGCAGTTTATGAAATTAGCAACAAAGGACTTCAAAAATCTTTAACGTCATTTCCATCACAGAATGCTAAACGCAAAAGTAATTTGAGATGCTGCATAACTGACGTTGCGGTGGAAGTCTTTATAAAAGTATTTTCTCCTTAAAATGTTTGTATTCTAAAAGTAAACTGCTGCAAAAGTGCATTTTCGCTCAGAGTTTAGAGTCATTTAAAAAGGAAAATAATAAATATGCTGCTTTATTTATAATTACCGTAGAAAGTGTAAAATGGTTCACATACCACGTCTGGGTTTGGCCTTTGCTAATATATGATAATCTAGGATAATTTATGTACGAGTGTCAGTAATGTGGATGGATATTTTACCCGGAGCACCTTGTAGCCTATGACATGGTTATTTTCAGTTAGACATTGGACGCTTTGCGTTTAAGGTAATAAAGATAAAGTCATACCTTTCACAGCAAAGCAGTTCTCTTTGAAATGGCGCGCTTTAATGAAAATATCTTATTCATATAAGGGCTGTATTTCATACCTTTTCATAAGTTACGGGGGCATGCGATGCATTTTAGTAGGCTATAGGCCTACATTTCACGTGTCTTGAAAAGCTTTTGTCCTTGTATTCCCCCCTTCATTCGGCTTTGTTTTTATCTCCTGCTTACGGATATTATAAAACATTTTACTGCCACTTTAAGAGCAGTAGAGAGTGTCGGCTCGACGGACGATAGACTTGGCGATCTGCCACAGTTGGAGAGCTGATGGCGGGGCCTCTGGGGCTCCTATAGGTGGAGATCTCAGCGGCCTTCCTTTCTCTGCACTTGAGGCCTTACTGCAAAAACTCACACCTCAGGAGCTAAACATTTAACACTCTCTTTCATGCTCCGCACACTTTATAACATCATCTCGTGTTCTTCTATCAACAACATGATGCAACGGCTTTCACGCCTGGTAGTGCCTTTGGCTTATCCGTGCCACACTGTCACGCAAACGTCTTTGGGTAGGCATCGAAAAGAATAATTTTTACTTGTAAAATATACTAAGCATTAGGTATAGTTGTTTTGGTCTTTTTTTATTCTTGCATACAAAATGGCAAATTCAAAGATAAAAATATCTTTCTTTGTTAATGTGCATATTTTTAAACGTTATTTTCTTTTGTTAGTAATTCATTCTTTTAGTTTTTATATAGGCTATATATCATCATTTGAATGTATATATGTGGGTACTTTTTATTTGCTTTATAATTTTGCGCATTACCTGCAGGGTCTATTAGCTTTAAAGTGAGCCGAACATTACGCGCTGCAAAATTACAGCATTATTTTCTTGAGCAGAGCAGCGCGCAACGACAGGAACTACAAACCAATTCCTTTTCTGCTCCAAGCATTTAATAATGGCGGGGCTAAAGAACGTAAAATACGTAGCAAAGTTTAACCTTTGTATAGTCTTTTGTTTAGTTTGAAAGCCAAGGTGATTAGAAACAAAGTTAAAACAGCCCATGCAGCTCGATTCAGTGTTGGCTCACCTGCATTAAATGGCAGACAAAGCGCCCGGCAAGCTTGGTTTGTGATTGATGTCTTTGAGAGCGGAGGTTTCTTTCCTCCGTGGGGGGTGAGTACCCCTCTTACCGAAGCGCCCCTCAAATGCATAATGTCCTCGCCCCCGCTGGCGCAATGAAAGAGCGGGTCACAGAGGGGACGGAAAATGAGAGCGCAGAGAACGTGACTGAATGGCCAAGGCGAGTGGGTTTCTGCTGCGCTCCCCACGGCAGGGTCGGATTAGGCTTTGCGAGCAGAGGAGCATGGGGGAAGGGAGGCACACGCTCCGGGAACAGGGGCAAAATTTACGTTTATTAAGTTTAATGGTGGCTTAATGCTGGTGTAGTTATAGAACAATAATTCAACTTCACGTGTAAATGCAAGAGGGCTACTCAAGTGCATATGCTTAGCCTGAATAGCAATGCATCTTTTACTGTTTTGCATAAATGCAACCGCTTTTAGTGATAGATTGTAATTGTATTAATACATTCTGCTTATGCATTAAAGCTGTTGTGCAGCACAGGTTGCTATGGAAGTGATGCATGCACATCTGTGTGTGTATGTGTGTAGGTTGGTTTGATTGATGACAGAGGGCAAACTGTCTCACTCCTTCAATAGCAGCGACTGTGGTCATGTCTCTAGATAAGCTCTGGGTCTGCGTTATTGAAATCTGGGGTCTGTAGAGCCATCAATAACAGAGGCGCTGCTCGCCTACTCAACAAAGCTCCGCTGTAATGTCTTGCCAAGCCGTGGGGCCGGGCAGCAGTATTTGTAGCCCCCCCCCCCCCGCGTTGGTCTCTGGGTACAAAACGTAGAGGGATTCCTTATTCCTATGCTCTGAGATCAAGGCACGTGGCCCGGTGACCGAACAAAGGCATGTGGATGTGGAAAAGCAGGCCAAGGCCTCATGAAGATGTGTTTCTCATTTTCCCTCTTTCTGCTCATGTTAGCGGTAGTATGCCAATTTCTCCACTCAGTGATCAAGGTTCATTTTCACTGTGGTTCATTGTGTTTACCCTGAACTGAAAACGGTATTCGAATAAATAATAGATTGTGGTAAATATTCTGCCTCAAGAGCTGCATGATGTATAATATCTTCATTTTTTTTCTCCAACAGAAAATTATCCTTCTGGGATGGTGAAGACCAGGGAATCTGTTGAGAACTAACAGAGAAATAGAGTCCTCATTCAAAGCATGGTAAGCATTTCATTTAATACATACTCATGCATGTAATCAACAGATATTCTCTTTTAGTTAGTCGTGTGAGAACAGCTTTGTGTCATTTCATTTTTTCATAGAGAGACAGACTTTAAACTATCCCCTCCCACATTGAAATATATCAACCTGTCATGCTTGCAAAGAGCGTAATCACCTGTTTTCTTGCATTAGAATTTTCCATTGTTGACAGATGCATTATCTCAGAATGCACAAGCCAGGACTGGCATAATTTGACTCCCAGGTCGCTCTCAGGTATGATGGGAAGACCGATCTTTGCTGTCTGCCAGACTGCCCAGAAAGCATACATCAAGGCTGCTGCGTTTCCCGCACTATAACCTCGCTGCAGCTGACATTTAAAAATGTTTTCTGCATTTGCCTGTTCTGACCTTGACTAGTACAATGACTAATGTGTTGTGACGTCCTTGTAATTTCCTATTAGCTTTTTTTAAGGTGGTGGGAAAATCATCAGATTACTTTGTATGAATCAGTTTGCGATTAGAAAGAGATGCTTAGAGATGCTTTTCTCTCTGACCTTTTAATAAGAACGTCTGATGTTTATATAAAATGACCACTTGTGGTGTCTGTCATGTGCTGTGATTCATTTTTGTGGTTCTTATCACATGCAGTCTCTTATTTCAGTGATAAATCTGCCCTCTCATTTAGTGAAGGGCGATAAAGATAGGATGGATTGAACCTGCTGTTAATCTGTATTGGCCTTTTGTTCACTTGTCTGTTCATTGTCTGAATCTTATTGCTCTTTGTTTGTTGTCTTCTTCTGCACTCACTCTCCTCCCACCCTTACCACTCTCTGCTCTTTTGTCCCAGGTGGATGCGAGTACAACCTGCAGAATGAACCCTCTCAGTGCACTTGGCATCGATCGGGCCAGCCTAATGCGGGAGAGCCTCCATGTTCACGGAGGGATGGTTTATCCACCAGGAATTCGGACCCTGCCGACTGAAAAGGGCTATGTTGGTGACAGGATCCCCGACTTGCTCTACAAACCAGATGTGTCTCTCGACAGCAGAAAGACCGCAAACAGTTACGTTGGACTTTATAAAAGTTCCCCTCCTGGGATTCAAAAGCAGCTGATTTTGCCTGGGACTGGTGCAGATGCTTTAGGGTTGGACAGACGGGTCATACCAGCAGATAAGCCCCCAGAATTGAGTCTCAATGGTGGTTGCAGCTATCTGCGGGTTCCCTGGATGAATCCCTACCATGAAGCTGGAATGTACTCCTTCTTAGACTCCAGTAAATATACTACTTTGAACATGTATAAAGCATCAATCCTGTCACAACCACCACCTTACCTTCCCCAGCATCTGGCCTACCAATCTCTATGTGCAGGAGCAGGAGGCAGTGCAGCTGGTACAGAGTGCTTGTTTTACATGCCCCCCTATCCCCCTGCACATATATCTTCACCCCTTGCTCCTCCTCTCAGGATCCCCACTGCGACTGTTGCACCTACTGCACTGTCACCTATGATGCACCACCAGGACAAAACGATACAGAGTATTGGTCCAAGGATTCACCATGAGCCCTCAGCATTTGGTCAGCAGACCATACATCAGCAGACCCAGCACCACCACCAGTCACCCAGTGATAGGCAGCACAGCAGCAGTGGAAACAGTGCCAGCAACAGCAAGTCCATCCGGACCCCATCCAGCAAAAACACAAGCAACACTAGCAGTAATGTTAGCAACAGTAGCAGCATTGGTGTTAGCAGCAGCTCCAGTTCCATAGTCTCAGTAGACTCATGTCCTTCACTTGTAATGCAGCCACCCCGCCCTACACCACGCCCCTCTCAGCCGCCTGCAGCACCACCACCCCCTCCCCCACCTCTTGTGGATAGCACTATGGATTTCCAAAAGCCTCTGTACAGAAGTCCTTCCTCATCCTCGTCATCTTCACCATCGGTTGCTCACCCTGTCTACATTAGCAGCATGTCCAAAGAGCTTCGCTCTCCAATTCGGCCTTCTAGCCAAAAGCCTAAAGCCAAAGAGGCAACCATGGAGTCCAACAGAGGTATGGGGAATGAAAGAAAGAGCAGCAGCTCTCCTGTTAAGACCTCTTCTGAGAAAACAGCTCAACAGGGGCCTATTACCAAAGACCCAGCAGACAAGCCTTTAGACCTGTCTGCCAAAATCATGGACTTTGAAGGACCTACCAATGGGTACCCCCCAAAATTAGAGGCCTTAGCCAAGCTTGGCTATTCCCCTACTGCCCGTTATGGACTTTCCCAAAACAGGGAACTTTTAAAAGAAACTCTTTCTCCATCATCCTCTACAGTAAGCACTTCTTCTAAAACTCCAGAAAGGCCTGAGATAATTAGCACTTTACCATCTTCCTGGGTGGTGCCAAGTCCTACCCAGACAATCAGCTCTGAGGCAAGTCAAAACAAAGGCTCCAGCATCATCAAGAATAAGAATCTTGAACATGTGGTGCCACAGTCAAGAAGTTCCTCTTGTCCCAGAATTGACAACCAAAATAATGGCTCAATCCCAAGTTCTGCCCCTACTGTCATGACTACAGCATCTCGGCCATCATCTGTCTCACCTTCTCCCAAGATTAATGGAGAATGGCCAAAGTCGGTTCCCAACCCACCAGAAAAGACCCCAACAGCTACAAAGCCCTCAAAGACACTCAAAAAACTTGAAACCCCTGAAACTGGCTTTAAGCCTCAGCAATCACATCTGGAGAATGGACATGCTCCAAGCCACCTCTACATGCCTCAGGGTGAAACTTATCTTCCTCCCAGCTTAGCATATTCTAACAGATATCTCTCCTACCCAGTACCCGAGAGTCTTTCCCTTTCCCACTTGCAGTTATCAGGAAAAGGGCCAGTGTACCCTCATCCAGTTCTGCTTAGCACTAACAGTCTGTATTCAGCACGTTTACCACCCAAACCCGGCATCCCATATGGAATCCCACCCAGTCATGGAGAATATCTGACCTACCACGACTCACAAGAGATGGTCCATCCACTAATGTCTCCCCACCTGCCCCTGGACCACAAAGGCACTGAGCGTCTGGAACTGAGGCACAGACCCCTGGACAAGCCTTGGCATCACGATGAGGCTCCGTACAAGCGCCAAAGCATCACTGACACAGACCCACGCTACAAATCTGAGAGGGAGTCAGAGAGGCAAGTAATTTTGGGCTCAAAGTCTCAGAGCAAGCCTCACATAGTGAATAAAGAGGAGATTGTCTGTATCGACCTGGTCCAAGATGACACAGATGGCAGTCCAGAGCCAGACAAACATAGTGCCGTCAATGCCAAATGCAAAGAGCCAGCTAAGCCAGTCGGCAGTGGGACAGGGATGGGGAATGAGAGTGGCAGTAATTCTGAGGGGAAAGAGCCAGAGCTCATGCAGATTTTGCGTTACGGCCAGCCTGCCGTATCCTGGCCAACTGATTCAGAGTGGCGGGCAGAGGTATGCAGTCCGCCTCGGCCACAGAAGCAGTCTGACTCTCCTGTGCACAGCCAGAGTGAGGAAAGCTCCTCTGAGCATAGCCCACTACCTGACATGTTGGAAGAGCAGACACTGCGCTGTGCCAGAACCTCCGGCGAAAGGGCTCGAGCTGATGGTGCTGAATTCAAAGTTGATCGGCACCACGCTAATCGACAATATGCGGACCTGGGCAAGGATGTGCCAGAAGATGCAGATTCCCATGAGGATGAGGAGGAAGGACACGGCTTGTCTAAAAGCAAGAGATCCAGCTTGGCCAAGAGAATAGCCAACTCCTCAGGCTATGTTGGCGACCGCTTCAAGTGCGTCACCACTGAGCTGTATGCGGACTCCAGCAAACTAAGCCGGGAACAGCGAGCCTTGCAGGTGAGTTCTGCAATTCATGTATGTCGGTTGGGATGAATAGGGAAGTTTGTGCAGTTTTTGAGCATGTCCCATGTCATTGTCACACTTTCAGTTTGAGAAGCATTCAGATCCCTTAAGGTCAAGTAAGAGTGCTATAATGTAAGAACACCTCATATATTTTTTGTTCCCTGGTCAACTCTTCATGTACCAGTAGCTGTCATTGAATTAGATAAAGTTCCCAGCCATCCTGAGATTTACAGCTTCTCTTTAAAAATAGCTCAATGACCTTAGTTCCGGCTTTGAACGGGCACCCGTATCTAACTTCCACACTCGGTTATATTGAATGCCTTGCTAATTACAGATCTCCGTAACCCACACTCCCTCTCCTGCTCTCTCTTTCTAGCAGTTTTTGGGCCCCTGCTGTGAATCTGTCAAACAGGCTTTAATGGCAGCAGTTCTACAGTTAGCATGAGAGAACTTGGGTGTTTGTACAAGAGCACACGCACTTGAGTTTGTGGTTCAGTCAACGGCTGAAAGGGTTAACACAAAGTGCCGTCTGTGGCTGCTTTGCCCAGTCGTGTGGAAGCTCAGCTGCTGAGTGTTTGTGTGTGTGCGTGTATGCCGTGGCCTTGCTAGCACATAATGCTGCAGGCAACTGTTAACCTGCAGGTGAGCCCTGGAGACCGGTGTGTGCGGGGCATACCAAAACATAATCGCACACTCTTTCCTACACGCTTCCGTCTTGCACTCCATTCCTCTCTTTACACATGCACATCCCTAGGCCCCCACTAGCCACGTGCGTGGTGGCAGCCCTCCCAGCTTAAGTGAAATCCGGCCCATTCTTTCCTGATGGGGAAGATTAGAGTTCTTACCAGCAGCAGCGAACAGAGTGCTCGCCGACTGGCAGAGTCATTAGCGCACACACACATAGTCGCGCAACTGAGGGAGAGCAAGGGAGAGGCTGATGGAAGACAATGCCCTAATTTTAGGTAGCCCACACATTTTGGAAATTCCTTTTAAATAAGCCCAGTGTGTTCTACACATTTCCACATATCTTACATTGAAGTTTCTATCATTTAAAGAAGCCGTAGCATTCTCAACTATATCATGCATTTCCCCATATTTTTGTGTATGAGGGTAAGTTAATGTTTGTTTGCAGATGTGTTAAATTTGTGTAAATATTCAATTCAAATCATTGAAAAAGACATTGAGCCCCATTCTGATTGCTTAGATGGAAGGATTATCACAAGAGGACAGTAATTTAAGTCAACCAGCTGCGTTTTGGGAGGTCAGTTCATTTTATTTTTAAATTACTAATCAGTTGAAATGAGTAACACTTGGTTTTGCGCCCACAGGCAGTTGTGAAGTTAGACTTTATTTCCTTCCTTTTCCCCCTTTCTGAGGGGCCCTGAAAATTGCATGGTCAAATTTGAGTAAAATTAATTCCCTGATTTCACCTATATCAGTTAGTTTTTGTTATAAGTTATTGATATGCATTTGCTGAATTTATTCTAATGCGCTTTAGCTCCTGTTCTACTCTCATTGCAGATTTATTTTATGCAAGTTTTATTCTGTTTTTTTCCTCTATTTTTGTTGTACTGGAGCACATGAGAGACAGGCTTTACAGCTGGTGCTCGTAACACTGGATCTGGTTTCACGATTGTGCTGTGTGTGTGTGTGTCTATGTAGCGTGCGATGATGCGTTTCTCTGAGCTGGAGCTGAAGGAAAAGGAGGGGTGTGTGTCATCTGCAGCGCCCGGACTGGGGAGAGAGCGGGAGAGAGAGAGGGGGCTGGCAGAGAGCCAGCGCGGAGCGGGAGACTGGGAACGAAGCCAGCCAAGCTCCAGGCCCTCCGCAGCCCTTTCGGCCCTCTCCGATCACACCGAGCAGCACAACGGTAAGATGCTCGCACACACACACAAGCGCAATACCTCTCCCGCTCCTGCGCTCCCTTTTATTTTCTTTCTCTTTTCTGTTCCAAATCAACACTTTGCTGCTATGTGACCTCGCTCTCCCTGGTGGCTTTCACAGAGGCGAGGCGTTTCCTGTGCATGTGGGTCAGAGTGTGTGTGTGTGTGCGTGAACGCTCGCATGTGTGTCAGCCACACGGACATTTAACAGCGCTCTGGATTACATAAACATAGTGTGCTCGGCAGACCGGCAGTTCCTGTGAAGCTTTGAAGGTGAAAATGCTACAGAAAACCTTCTACTCTAGTTTTAAGTTGTTGAATACCATTCTATTTATCAATCAATACAGTTCAAGTAATTGATTATTTTACTTTGTGCGTGCTTTCAGGATGTTTCATGTCCTTTGTTCCTCTCTTGATTTTTATGCCCAGTCTGTCCTTCAACATCTCTCTCTCGCTCTCTCAGAATGGCCACATTAACTCTCTCCAGGTGACACGAATGATGTTACCATGGTGATCTGTTTTGGTTCAGAGTTGCTATGGTGCACACATTGCCATGAATTATGGGATGCATGTGGTGTTAGTCACATGCTTTGTGCGTGCCTGTGAGAGCCTGGGGCAGGGTGGGCTGCATTCTTACCCAGGCCAGTATAAAAGTAGTTCTGTTCTGCATCGAGGGCACGTTTAATCGAGTCATTTTGTATGCATGATTCCGCACCATTTTTATAAATTTTGTGGAATGTGTATTTTTTGGTAAATTTGATAGATTTGGTTTATGTGTGACTTATAAGGTGTCAGCTAGATGTGTAATGTGTAAGTGCATGATTTTAGGACGTGCATGTGATGCTATATATGGTGCGAATGTGTGTGTGTGTGAAAGAGAGAAGCGGGCGGTATGGAGCGTGAGCCCCTAGCGCCTGTCTTTGATCTGCGCTGCTGCTCTTAGCTGCCGGGAGACATTCTCAAGGAGCGCTTTTCACTGCCACACACAGAATGGGAGAAAGCAGGAGAGGGGGAGGAGAGAGAGGAAGGGAGAGGGAGAGGGAGAGGGAGAGGGAGAGGAGACTCGAGTTGGGTTGCCGCTTGTGCTCTTGGCACGGATGTTTCGGGCTAATTTAAGCTCGCAGAGAGAGCTAGCAAGTGCGTCCCTGTTTGCCGTCTAGCTCCCCGTGTGGGATGGGTGTGGTATAGTTAGCACAAACACACAAGTGTCCAGGGTAGGGGGGACAGGGTTGTTTTTCTGTTGTTTTTCTTTCTGTCTCTCTCTGTCTACTCTCAGCCACTACTGATTTGTAGCGCTTCTTTTGAACTTGGAAAAGGTCTTTCTTTGCAAGCCGGTGACGCAATGTGTCAGACTAACGCAATTGTGTTTGTGTGGCTATGCAGGTGCGACGCCAACATGTGCAAACAACAGAGTTCCCGTGCTCCAGCGGTGTGGCCCACCAGCCGATGTCCCACAGTCCCGCCGAGCAGAGGAGAAGAGAGCGAGGGATGTGAAAGGAGAGGAGATGGGGTCTGTTGGCACGGCGACGGGCAGGAAACATGCATTGGGTTTGGAACAGAGCCAAGGCCACCCTGATTGCGTGCACACCGCAGAAGAGAGCGATGGAGAGAGACGGACGAGAGGAGAGGACGATAATGGCATCGCGGCGAAGAGAGCGAGACTGATTTCAGGTAGACATCCGGGCTGTCTGTCTCTCCAATGTCTTTCAGCATGTCTGTCCTCTTTTTCCGTCTCTGCATCCCATTCTTTCCGCCAGCTCCAAGTAGTGGATGGTCTGCTGTGCATCTTATCGCCGACCTCCTGACACGTCTCACTCTCTCGCTGCTCTTTTCCCTTTTCCTCTGCTTGCTCCTGCTTTGATCCTTTTGCTGGCCTTTTCGATTCATCTTGATTTGTGTTTATTGCCGTCACATGGTCCAAATAAACACAACTGCTGGGCGTTCTCTGCCCTACTCTCTCTTTGTGCTCAGTCTAAAGGGCGTTTTCAGACATCAAAACAGCCTTTGTATAAATCGCATCGCTGAAACTTGTCCCAGAAAGCTTGTTTTTGTCAGCAAAACGTGGGTGTCTGTTCAGCTCTATACTTTCATTTTAAAAGCTATCAAACTGGTGGGTGTTTGTGTTCTAGAAGGAAACAACTCTGTTAACAATTGGAAAACAATTTCTGCTCTAAGTGCGCAACCCTTTGTTTATACTTTGCACTGACACAAGTGAACATCGCTAAATTCAGCTGTAAATGGGTTGCAGTGCATTGTGGAGATGCATTACGATCCGATTCTGGGGATGCATTGTGAACTTTTGGTGGTCAGAGATTAGGGTTGTGACGTTGAGGAAATTTTCCCACCGGTTAATTGACACCGGTATCACCGTGAGGGCGGGGGCGTTCCCTCTTTTCCTCTCTTTCCTTCGCTTTTAAGTAGCTTGTAAAAGCTGCGTGCGCATTTTACTTTCACTTTCAAATAGCGGCAAATCGGCATAAAGCAATTGTTTGTTTTTAGTTCATTTGAATTTCCCCTCTTTTCCTCACTTTCCTTCGCTTTTAAATAGCTTAAAAGCGCTGTGCACATTTTACTTTCACTTTCGAATTAGCGGCAGTTTGGCGTCAATTGCTTGAATGCAAAAACAAAATACGACGTCAAACTCACTTTAGCCTATATATAAAACATAGAACTTTTATTAACAAAACAAATAAAAAACACCATGCTATAGGGCAGGCTATGCCTAATATAAAATAACAAATAACTTACATAAAGTTTAAATAGGTATACAAAACTGGAAATAGGCTAAGTAAACATGTATAATATATAACCAAATAAATAAGAAACGTAGAACGTTTATTAGCAAAACGAGTAAGAAAGCTTGGAGGCACGGCATACACCTTGATGTAAAAAAACTTCCAAAATCACCTTAGATAAATGGCAAAAGTCAACAGGCTTTTCAAAATCCAAAATATTGCCAAACAGGCGCTTTTGCATCTCGTTTCGAAACTAAATCATCTGCCACCGTCTTGTCTGTCTCACCTCACCTCACTCTTCTTGTCAGTCAGCTCGACTCGCTCTCCTCACTGGATAAATGAAATCTGATCTGTGATGCGACTGTCATTCGGCATGCTGCATGGAGCAGCCGCGTTCAGTTTTTAATTGTAGTGTGTTCTTTTACTGAACTAAATGATTTTTCTTACTATAAAAAATCAAAACGACGGTGGGGATCGGTGCCGCGGTGGGCAAGTGATATAACCGGTGTTGCGGCTTAACACCGGTATCACCGTCAGCACCGTCTATCGTGGCAAGCCTATCAGAGATGTCTATGGCTACAGAGCATTTGTAACCTAATGCATCCTAAATGTGTCAGTCAAGCAACAACTTATGATTCATATAACCACAAACTTATGCCAGAACAAGAAATTTGGGCACAGTTTAGTACGCAATGTATGTAGTCACAAACAGTGTTGGGGAGTAACTAGTTACATGCAACGGAATTACGGAATTTAATTACAAAATAAATGTAACCATAATCTGTTACGGTTGCTGAGAAAAAATGTGTAATTAAATTAGTTACTTATGAAAATGTTAATGATTACAAAAGGGGTTACAGCTGAATGTTTTCTCACACATATAGGTTTGATTGATTTCTTTCCCAAATTGCATTGACTGCTTTAAAATATGAGACACCAATGTTTCAGGAGTTTAGGACACAGAATATGACACATGCTGATTTGATAACCATTTTATTTCCTATTTGGGTTTGTGTATGCTTTATTTTTTTAAACTGTTTTTTCCAAAGCATTGTTAGATGCCAGTGTTTCATGTTCATAGCTATGCAAAGATTTCATTTCAAATTTATTAAACTATCTTCTGATTTTTAAATCTGTATTTAACCTCAGAATGATCTCAAAGTAAAAACAGGTGTTAAAGTCTGATTTTGTGGTGGCTGTGCTTTAAAATGTAATTATCATCTTAATTCAAGTGATAAAGGATTTTGAAGTCCGACAGTAATTAGTGTTGATTACTACTGTAACGTTAACCCTGCCTGCTTTAAATGTTTCAAAATGATTAACATTTGAAAACATTTGTTAGAAATTTAGAAAAGTAGGCTACTCAAAAAGTAATCAAATGTAATCAGTTACATTACTTTTATAAAGTAATAGAAATAATTACACTATTTATTACATTTTAAATAGGGTAACTTGTAATCTGTAACCTATTACATTTCCAAAGTAACCTTCCCAACACCGGTCACAAATTCTTTGATTTGAGATGCATAGTAAATCCAGGTGTATCCAGCAAATCGTCCCAGCTGACCACTTAAGATCGGATCATCCGAGCTGAATGTTAATACAAGGTATATAAACGAATTGCTTCTATCTCTCTCCACAGACGTGTGGCCGCAGCCCTCCGAGCAGGAGGTGAAGAATCTGAAGGTGTGCATTGAGTTGACGGGTCTTCGGCTCAGTAAGCCCCGCCACCTCCATAATCTCCAGGAACTGTGGGATAGACAGGGGCAGCTCAACCATGACAGGCCGCAATTCGGAGCTCCCAACATGGGTTTGTCTCCCACATCCAAAGCCTCTCTTCCACAACTCCAAACCGCCAGGAGGGAAAAGCTTGACTCTTGTCCCTCAGAGGTCCCGCGAGTCGCCCACGGTGTCCCTGCTGTGGATCGAAAGGTCAAAGCGAATGGATTTGAAGAGAAGGGGGTGAAGAGGAAAGCAGAAGTGGAGAAAGGCTGGACTAAGGACCAGCTGGAATACGCAGAGTCCAACACAGGTACACCTTCCAATTTTGTCTCATTTCAATGCACGGTTGTAAGTGGAGAGCGGAGCATTCTGGGTAGAACAGAGAAGCCTGTCTGTGAAAATCTTTAGAGGACATTTATGTCAAGAGGACCACAGACTTGATGGCAAGGGACAACGGAGTAAATTGGTTTTGTAGTCTGTTATCCTGTTTTATTTGCATTACTAAACAGTTTCCTCATTTAGCCATGCACAAACCATTCAGGTAAAGAATACCGATACAGAGAGTGCGGTTTCTTATGCACCACAAACTACATACTACACCCTACAGATGGCTTACATACTACACTTTATGCCCTATACCCTACATTTGCCTTACATACTGCATCTCTACGTCCTATGCATTGCACTCTACACAATACAGTCTATGTAGTATCTATCGTTGTAGGGTGCAAACTACATCCTACACCCTAATTTATGCTCTGCACACTACCTTTTACACCCTGTTTCTTGCAAACTATTCCCTACACCCTAAATATTATGGCCTCACATCCAACATAGATTACAGGCCATAGAGTACCTAATACATATTGCGTTTTACACAATACATACTACAATCTGTATCCTTAAAACTACATATTATGGCATACAATCTACACACTACAAGGCTTACACACTACACTTTACATGGTATACACTACACCCTACTTACTAATTCATGCCTCCTATATACTACAATCTATACCCTACATATATATACTACATCCTACACACTATACCTTTTAATACTATGCAAACTGAGTTCTTTCACACTACATACTATAGTCAACATACTACCCCCTACCTCCTATACGTTTTGTCTTACACAATACATACTACACTCTGTATCCTTTAAACTACATACTATGGCATGCAACCTTCTCATATCTAGTATAGTACACACTACACTTTACATGGTATACACTACACCCTACTTACTACGTAATGTTCCCTATATATACATGTATACCACATCCTACATACTATATACTATTTCTATACTATACAAACTACATCCTTTCACATACTAAATTCTGCATACTACACCCTACATACTACACTCTTTTTCTTTCTATTGGCAGGTCTGTAAATGGTGCTCTAAGCTAAGACTAAGTCTCATTAAGTTATGCAGGTCAGAGAAGGACCCAGAAGGAGAGAACTGAGTGGGGAGACGCAAAGAGAAAGGGAACGAACGGCTGTTAGAAAGCAGAGGGAAAGGGTGGAAGAGAAGGAGTGAAAGAGATGAAAAGAGGATACGGAGCGCTGAGGGGAGAACTGAGGTGAAAGACGAGAGCGAGGCAGTAGGGAGAGCCAGATTAGAGGAAAGCAGAGCACGTCGCCCTGTGTCTGTGGCTTTGGGATAGCAATAATGATTCTTGTTGATTGACAAGCCGCGCTCGCGCTCGCTCGCACGCACACACACTCTCAGGCGCTCGCTTCCTTGTTGGTATAAAAGCATCGCCGAGAAAGCGCATGCCGCAGAGTAATGAGCCATGAGATTCCACAACTGTGCAAATAACAACGTGCGTGTATGTGTATGTGTGTGAGGCTGCCCGTCAGTATCTTGGCTGCTGGATATTGTGCTGGCGTTCTGTCAGGAGGATCAGAGAGCAGTAAGTTGAGAGACGAGACTCTTTATCTCATTCTATCCCTCACTCTGTGCGTGTGAGTAATATGGTCCTATACATATGCATCTTGGTTTTACTCAAGCTGAGAGATGGTTTGCTAGTTAATGCATTATTGTGAAATCCGTCTCCCACCGCACACACACATGCTCTCGCTCTTCAGCCGAGGGAATTCGTACACACACACAGGCTAATTTGTGTCGTCTATGACAAGGTGTGAGAGACAAGACACGCATGCCAGTGATGCACGACTCTCCGCTGTAAGCCCCAGGGTGTGTGTGTGTGTGTGCGTTTTTAGCGCACCGCTTTTGTTCTGTTGATTTTTAAAGACATTAAGGTCTTTGCTCCCCTTTTGCTAATTGAGTGATTTACTTAGGTTGCAGAGCACGCACACTTTTGTGCGTGCATGTGTGTGCGTGTGGGGTAGGTGCGGTGAATCCGGTCTCAAGGGTTCTCAGGGTAGGACTTTAATTAGCCTGTTGAAGGAGAGGAGCACTTTACACAGGTTGGAACAGTTTGCCCATGAGGATGTGTTCTTGTGCGCAAACGCGCACACACCAAATGCGAACAGTTGCACAATTGGTGGTCTGCGTGTTGAAGGTTCTCTAAGGTGCTTTTGTCTCGGGCCGATCTATTAGATCTGCCAGCTTCATCTACCAAACCAATTCACTGCAGAGGCCGCTGATGTGTAATGGATCTGATTTTGTGGTGAGAATATGATTTGCGAATTTACTGTTTGTGTAAACTTGTAAACAGTGTAAACTGAATATTGGTAGTAGTGGTCAATTTTTGGGATTTTTTTTTTTTAGTTTAGAAAATATCTAGATAGCAGAGTGGGTGACATTTCTGCAATAGTTTTTGTGGTTGCAAATTGAAACATTGTTACATGTCTTTTGGTGGTAGGCAAAATTTCTAATGTTTATTTTACACAATATTTACTCAATTCACCAAGAATGTGAAGATCTTTTTTTTTCTTAGTGAATGTAAAAATGTATGCAGTATTTACTCCAATTCATCAGTTGGTAAACAAAACTTGTACATTTTGTATACAAATTATTTTTCTTATTTTACTAAAATTGCAAAAGTTTGACAAAATTTGCAAAAATTCTACCAAATTTGAACAAATGAATGGAAAGTTTTAATATGTACTGTTATGTAAACAATATGTATATGTAAACAAACACTTATCTTGTTTCTATATTTTTATATTATTTATCTGTTAATAAGCCTGTGAGAACGTTTGTTAGCAAAAATCGCCCAAATTTGTTATCGCCCAAATTTGATAATTTGATACTTGGCCTGGCTGAAATATATATATATATATATATATATATATATATATATATTTATTTATTGGTGTTTGGTAGTTGGTAGTATGTGTTTTTGTTGGCTATGTGGTCTTCTGTCTTTGGCGTCCTCTGTTCTTGCTTGCATGCGTGAGAGAAATTTACTGTGTGGTGGGGCTCTCGCTGGCTTTGTGTGTGTGTGTGCGACTGAACGGGGAATATGATGAATAATGGAACAGATGTGGAGCGTGCTCGGTTTCTCTCTCTCCCTCTCTCGGCCTTGCGCTCACCCTTTCATCGTCTCTTTCCCTCGTTGCTGCATTTCTCTCTCTATTCTACCACTTTTACGTCCGTCCGTCATTTCTCCTTTTCTGTTCGCTGTTGCTTCCCTTTTCATTTGATTTCCCTCTCTTATCTTGCTCTTCCTTTCATGTTTTCCCTCTTTTTCCTTCTGTCCTTCTCCGCCGGTTGATGTTATCGCTTAAATGTGCCTCTCTTGCTTGAGCTCTGGTCACGTGATGCAAAATAGAAAGCAGACGAAGGAAAGGATGCATCAGTTTTTGTAAATCTTTTCGTCCTTTGTCCGTCCCTCATAAGGCGGTCAGCCTGCTGCTGTTCATTCTACTGCTGTCAGTCTGATTTACCTAATGAGACTTTAAGGAAGCTTCTGTCGGTTTGATATTTGTGTGTGTTGCCCGTGATGAAATATCTTGCAAACGCACAAACCGTAAATCCCAAATTTGTGTTCTTGCTATTTATCTTTGTTTTGTTTCCTTCCAGTTATATTTTCTGTGAAATTAGTTATTACAGAATTTATAATTAAAAAGTTGTAAGTATGTTCATAGAATCTGCGGGTACAAAATTCTGTAGTATTTTTTTTAATTTATTTTATGCATTTTATTATTTTGACAACACATTTGCACTGTAACATTTGCTGCATTTTACGTATCTCCCACCCTTTGAATGTTCATTAAATATTTTGACATTTGTCTCATTCAGCTGAATTTGTTTCATTCTACTGTAATATTTTCAGCAAATTTTAACATATTACATAATTCTTACGTTAGACTTTCCACCACAACCAGTGCAGAAAAGGTACAAAAAAACTTTTAAGATATTTGTTCATCTCTCTCCCACCATTTGAATGTTTATTAAATATTTTGTTTTTGTTCATTCAACTGATTTTTTTTTTATTCTACTGTAGTATTCTCGGCTAATTTGAATGCATGTGACCAAATTTGTACTTTTTTTTTTTTTTTTAGAATTACAGTACATAGATTTTCCTTCACAATTGGTGCAGAAATTAAATAATAATTTTGTTTATTTTTCTTACATTTACCTGAATTCAGCTAAATTTTTCCTTTCATTTTACTGCAATATTCTCAGCTAATTTGAATACATTATACCAAATTTTCACATTTTGTAGAACTACGTTGCTTTTTCACCACAATCAGTGCAG
Organism: Sinocyclocheilus anshuiensis; assembly: GCF_001515605.1. Classification (NCBI taxonomy): domain Eukaryota; kingdom Metazoa; phylum Chordata; class Actinopteri; order Cypriniformes; family Cyprinidae; genus Sinocyclocheilus; species Sinocyclocheilus anshuiensis. Next base: position 711,697 of record NW_015537941.1, on the reverse strand, counting down.
GAACGGCACAAACAAAAATGTTCAACTTTCAATTCAATTGATTTTTTTTCTGTTTTATTTTCCTCCCCACTGTAACATTCTCAGCTAATTTGAATGCATTTTACCGAATTTTTACATTTTGAAGAATTACGTAGATTCTCCACCACAATCAACGCAGAAACTGGTCAAATATGTTCAGCTTTTCCGATTTAAACATGAGCGTAATATTAGCCAACTCTTTTAATCTCTCCCTTTCTCTCTAGCAGTTCCTGTTCTCTCTCACGGCTTTTGTGCCGATACCATGCGGAAGTTTTCCTCCTCGATTCCATCTCACCTCTCAGAAAAACGGCAGCGATTAAAGGAGCACCGCAAGTCACTGGGATCCTCCTTGCCCTCTCTGGACCCCGAAGGCACCTTCCCATCTCGTTTGCGCTGGCACGGCGACCCTGAAAAGCCAAAGGGCAAGCGGCAATGCAAGACCAAGCACCTCGGCCAACAGGAGCGCAGGATGCTGTCGCAGTCGACCAATGAGGAGTGTCCTGAACTCAGCCCCGCCCACCAACACAAGGTAAGTGCGGAGGCACATGTCGGTGCGATCACAGAAGGTCGAGGTGCTCGTTTATCTGCACAAGAACGTCCTTTCTTTGTTTGCGCGAGAGAGGCTAGCGGTGCTCTTTGCTTTGGCTCACAACCCAGGCGTTCTCCCCGGGCTCAGTGAGGAACCGTTTAAAAACATGTCTCCAATCACAACAATGTTAATCATCCCAATTAGGGAAGCACCGCGGCTCTCTGGGACGGCTCAACGGACGCGGGAGGGGGTCATAGCGTGTGTGTTTAGAGTGCGGTTGCTTTGACCTCCTCTTGTGCTGAAAGGCAGACTCTCAGTGGAGAGACGTAAGCGAGGGGGAGGGGAGAAGTGAAGGCCGGGTCAGAATCTGTTCTCTTTCTTTCTCCGTCAAGGAAAATGACTCCCCAGTGAACTCACTGTGCATTCTTTAAATAACACCGCCTGCGTTCTCCCCGCACGCAGATGTAGCGCACAGTCGCACACACACGTAGCCTGCGTTCTGCAGCCGAACACAAAACACACACACCTCGAGTCCACAGCGTTTACAGCAGACAAACGCCCTCCTATGAAAATATTATGTAGGTGTTTACACAATACAGTGTGTGTGGGTTTACTTGGTTTGCAATGTGAACTACTTTTTCCGAAACCTGCCTTTGGGGACATATGGGATGTCCTCAATTGGGAAAAATGACTCATAACAGTTTGTCAAGTGGTTTGCTGAAATGTGTATATTTTTCCTTTACCTTTTTTGTGTTTTATATTTTTACTTAAAAAAAAATATAAAAAATCCAAAATATTGGAAAAATTAGGATTATTATTTTTATAATAATACACATATTTATTCTAATTCTTCCTATTATTAATATTATAAGTATAAATACGATCAGTATTTATTATTATTTTTATAAAATTTGATAAAATAATGAAACCATTTAATAGTGATAAAAATTTTTGTTTTTGTTATTATTATTACATACATTTATTCTAACTCTTCTTAAAATATATATATAATATATAAACATTTATTATTGTTGTTATTATTATTATATACATATTTTCTCTTTCTTATAAATATATTTATGATTGTTGTTGATAAATAATAATGTATTAGGATTTATTAATCTTAAATTTGATAAAATAAGGAAACAATTAATAATAATAATTTATTATTTTATTATTATTATATACACATTTTTCGCATTCTTATTGTTATTATTAATAAATAAATATTAATACAAATATTATAAATCTATCTATCTATTACCAAATTTTCACATTTTGTAGAACTACGTTGCTTTTTCACCACAATCAGTGCAGGAACGGCACAAACAAAAATGTTCAACTTTCAATTCAATTGATTTTTTTTCTGTTTTATTTTCCTCCCCACTGTAACATTCTCAGCTAATTTGAATGCATTTTACCGAATTTTTACATTTTGAAGAATTACGTAGATTCTCCACCACAATCAACGCAGAAACTGGTCAAATATGTTCAGCTTTTCCGATTTAAACATGAGCGTAATATTAGCCAACTCTTTTAATCTCTCCCTTTCTCTCTAGCAGTTCCTGTTCTCTCTCACGGCTTTTGTGCCGATACCATGCGGAAGTTTTCCTCCTCGATTCCATCTCACCTCTCAGAAAAACGGCAGCGATTAAAGGAGCACCGCAAGTCACTGGGATCCTCCTTGCCCTCTCTGGACCCCGAAGGCACCTTCCCATCTCGTTTGCGCTGGCACGGCGACCCTGAAAAGCCAAAGGGCAAGCGGCAATGCAAGACCAAGCACCTCGGCCAACAGGAGCGCAGGATGCTGTCGCAGTCGACCAATGAGGAGTGTCCTGAACTCAGCCCCGCCCACCAACACAAGGTAAGTGCGGAGGCACATGTCGGTGCGATCACAGAAGGTCGAGGTGCTCGTTTATCTGCACAAGAACGTCCTTTCTTTGTTTGCGCGAGAGAGGCTAGCGGTGCTCTTTGCTTTGGCTCACAACCCAGGCGTTCTCCCCGGGCTCAGTGAGGAACCGTTTAAAAACATGTCTCCAATCACAACAATGTTAATCATCCCAATTAGGGAAGCACCGCGGCTCTCTGGGACGGCTCAACGGACGCGGGAGGGGGTCATAGCGTGTGTGTTTAGAGTGCGGTTGCTTTGACCTCCTCTTGTGCTGAAAGGCAGACTCTCAGTGGAGAGACGTAAGCGAGGGGGAGGGGAGAAGTGAAGGCCGGGTCAGAATCTGTTCTCTTTCTTTCTCCGTCAAGGAAAATGACTCCCCAGTGAACTCACTGTGCATTCTTTAAATAACACCGCCTGCGTTCTCCCCGCACGCAGATGTAGCGCACAGTCGCACACACACGTAGCCTGCGTTCTGCAGCCGAACACAAAACACACACACCTCGAGTCCACAGCGTTTACAGCAGACAAACGCCCTCCTATGAAAATATTATGTAGGTGTTTACACAATACAGTGTGTGTGGGTTTACTTGGTTTGCAATGTGAACTACTTTTTCCGAAACCTGCCTTTGGGGACATATGGGATGTCCTCAATTGGGAAAAATGACTCATAACAGTTTGTCAAGTGGTTTGCTGAAATGTGTATATTTTTCCTTTACCTTTTTTGTGTTTTATATTTTTACTTAAAAAAAAATATAAAAAATCCAAAATATTGGAAAAATTAGGATTATTATTTTTATAATAATACACATATTTATTCTAATTCTTCCTATTATTAATATTATAAGTATAAATACGATCAGTATTTATTATTATTTTTATAAAATTTGATAAAATAATGAAACCATTTAATAGTGATAAAAATTTTTGTTTTTGTTATTATTATTACATACATTTATTCTAACTCTTCTTAAAATATATATATAATATATAAACATTTATTATTGTTGTTATTATTATTATATACATATTTTCTCTTTCTTATAAATATATTTATGATTGTTGTTGATAAATAATAATGTATTAGGATTTATTAATCTTAAATTTGATAAAATAAGGAAACAATTAATAATAATAATTTATTATTTTATTATTATTATATTCGCATTCTTCGCATTCTTATTGTTATTATTAATAAATAAATATTAATACAAATATTATAAATCTATCTACTATCTATCTATCTATCTATCTATCTACCTACCTACCTACCTACCGGTATATATATAAAATATTTTAGTAGTCGGATTAATCTTGGTCTGTCTAATCTGTATGTCCTCATTCAGACAAACAAGAAAATGTCAATCGTCATATTTTAAAGAGACTTGTTTTCTTTGTTGTTACGGACCAAGCGTGTATGTTCGTGCACTGTGTGTGTGTGTGTTTACTCTGACAGCTGCTGCGCTGTGGAACTCCTCTGGGGTGGGTGGAGTTCCCGGCCCGATCACCCCACCTTCCCGACCTTCAGTTTGCTCGCATGAACTCGTGGCCTACACACACACACACACACACACACGGCTCTCATCCGCCCGCCCTGCTGCGCTCCACAGATAGAGAACTCGCACACGGAAGGCGGGAGAGATAAAGCGAGTGGGAGAGAGCCAAAGTCTTCCGTTGTTTCCTGTTTAACTTTCCCTGCCGGGGAACACGCTCGCTGACGGATCGGCGTCTGCAGCTTTCCATCCAGCTCGCAAACAAGCACGTAGCCTAGAGCCGAAAACAGAGAAGCGCTCGATGTGGGAAGAGGCACATTTTTTCAGTTTAAAACGTGTTTATGGATTGTACTGGTGTAAATAGTCTCTGTTTGTTTTGGCATATTTAACTGAAGGCCAAAAATAACCTTGCTGACCATGCGTGGTGTGTGTGCGAGGAGCCGTTGTTGACAGTCACACTTTTGTTCTTGGTTTATGGTGGGAAACAGCGTTTCCTGCACTGCTGTTCGGCCTCAGTTTTCTCTCTACTGCGGAAAAAAATTGTAGGAACAGCTCACATTTTCACATTCAAATGTTTCGAATTTCAAATTTCGGTCTCTCTAATTATACTGCAGTGCTGACTATGAACTTGTCGCTGTGATTAATTAGCGCTCCATCCCGCTTGTCTCTTGGCACCAAGTGAGTGTAGCTCTGTCACTCTTTTATCCGCTCAGTCTTTGTAAAGAACATCCGCCTTTCCCTGTTTGTGCCACCACGTACTATGACTTGAATATCTGTGTGAAATCCAAAGGCCTTGTAAAGTAACACATTTTTATTCCCCCCGTCAGGTGGTGAAACGTTCCGCCCAGAAGCAGCCAGCAACTCTTTCTGATTACGAGATTTCTCCGGTCAAACCCCGACCCCCTTCCCCTGCCTACCAACCCGCGGCACCCCCGACCCCTCCATGTGCCGTTCCGGATGTACCCGTACCTCTGGTCGCCCCCGCACCTCCAGTGTCAGCGGAGCCACCAGTCAGCAGGCCCATGCCGCCCGAAGCACGCCGACTCATTGTCAACAAGAACGCAGGCGAGACTCTACTGCAGCGAGCTGCGCGGCTGGGATATGAGGTAAGCTCGCATTTGCGTGTGTGTGTGCGCGACCGTCTCTCTCTCCGGCTGCCCTCCCCTGCTCTCTTCGCATCTCATTATTTCTGCGTGAGACTGAGTCTGACATGTGAGAGCCCCTGACAGGCACAGAGCGATTGCTTGGCGCGCGCATGCACACACACACACACACACACACACACCGTTTTTTTTCTCCCTCTCGCTCGCGCACACACACACACCCGCCGTCTCATCTCTTTCTCCTTTCGGCTTTTGCACTCCCACTCAAACCTTTCTCGCTCTCATTCATTCCCGTGCTTTCGCAGACGAGCTGTTTTTCGCACTTTCTCCGTCGCGTCCTTGCTCTTTCTCTGTCGAACCTGAAAACCTTAACCTTTCGCACACCGTCTCTGATCTTATATTCAGTCTTTTTTTAGTTTAACACGAATGTCGGTAGAGTGTTTTGGTGTTTTTGCAACACTGCAGTGTTCCTGAAGACAACTTGAAATGGCATTTGCAGCACATTTATCTTTCGCAATATTGCATGATTTATCAATGAAACTGAATATTTATAGTAAATATTGCTGCATTTACCTATCAAAATTTGATTGGGTTACTCTGTTAATTGGATTTTGTGAAGGAGTGCCGCAATGCTTTAGCAACGTTCTAGGAATGTTCTAGCAACGTTATAGCACTCTACGGTCCAGGTTTTCTCCACGTCTTTTTTAGAAGCAAAGAATGCTATTATTATTTCGTTTAAGTTTATTTGTAGAATAATGTGCATTGATGAATTATTGGTAATAAGACTAGCGACTTTTATTATTTATTAAAATACCAATTTCATATTGTCTAAATATCGTAGAATATCTCTCCGGTGTTCAGTATTTTTGTAATGCAACAAAACTTGCACTGATCTCATTGTTTAGTAGATTCCGTGCTGTTCTGGAATCTGACGGTATTCCACAGTTCTGGAATACGGTGGTTCTGCGGGTTCTGGAATGGCGTGGCGTTCCGTGTCCAATTTGTGCAGATTAATGGGGAGCTGGATTAGTTCCGGCAGTGCGTCTGAAAGGACTGGCACGGAGAACAGGAAATGAGCGATTACTGCTGCGAGCGCATGATTTCTCTCCTTCCCCACCCCCCTCCTCCCCCCCTCCTCTCTCGCTCTGCAGCAGTGCCTTGAATTCCACTAAAAGGGAAAGTTTCTTATTGCATTTTACGGAGCATTTTTTAGCATTAAGGCAGTGGTGCTGTTCCAGAATAGAACACGCTTTTGTGGTGTCGGAATCAAGCTAGTTTTACGCTTATACCCCCCCCCGTTTTTCCCATCTGCTATTTTCCGCTTTTCTCTCGTTCTGCCTATAACGTGCATCCACATGTGTCTGTGGGTTTGTTTTCTTGCAACTAGGGATGTCACGTTCCATTGTGCTCCATTCCTTGCTGTGTGTTTGTGTATTTTGTAAGTTTTGTGCTTGAAGTGGCCAGGCGGTTTCATCACCACTGCATGCTTTGACACACACACACGTTTGTAGTTCCCTTCCCCCAATGTCTCTTGTTCACTTGTTTGCGTTTTTCACCTCCCTTTGGCTCTCAAGCCGAGTTTTACTGCAACACGCACACACTTTTTCATTACATTCCGCCAGCGCTGACGTCTCTCTTGCGTTACGATGCTGCTTATTTACACTTGTGTTTGGTTGTTGCCTCCCTCTTTTATGACTCAGACAAAACTGGCCTTTGTGTGCTGATTGAAACCTATCGTTATGTGTGTGTGTGTGTATGCGTGTGTGTGAAAGAGCCCTATCCATCTCTTGCGCTCTCTCTCTCTCTCTCTCTCTCTGATTCTGCTGCAGTTGCTAGACTCTCTTGGTAATTCTGCTCTTAGGCAGAATGGCTCTTTGCCATTAAGGTCCAATCAGCGATCTGACAAGTGCTCTCCGTAATCTCCACGTTAATTAATCATTCGGCTGAAGGTGCTAAACACGCGCTGTTTTAAGCCATTAGCCACCCATTTCACGCACCTCCTGATCTCTCGTTGCCCAAACCAACGCCCGCCATTAACGTCCCACGGAAATGGAGGGTGGTTTTTCTTCATATCTAACCATAAAAAAAGGCTGACAGTTCTCACAGAAAAGAAAGAATTTGCATTTTGTACATTTTGTATTTTGTTGTTTAAGTTGACATTTAGATTTTAACCCAGTTTTTTCTTTAAATATTTCTAGTAGCTAATAGCTAAACTGTTTATGAATAGCTAAACTATAATTTTTATGAATAACTAAACCTTATTTAAGAAAATATAAACTGTTTATGAATATGAATAACTAAATGCCATTTACGAAGAGCTATATTGTTACTAGTAGCTAAACACTTTGACAATTTATATTTAGCTAAACTGTTTATAAATAGCTAAACCTTGTTTAAAAATAGCTAAACTGTGTGTGCAAATAGCTAAACTGTTTTTTTTTTATTCAAGGAACAATAACATACAATATGAGCTAAACTGTTCTTCACTGACAGATAAACTATGAACTGTGTACTATATGAGAACTATGAACTAAATGTAAAAAATACTGATATCTAAATTGTTTACAAATAGCTAAAGTGTATATGAATAGCTTACCCTTGCTTATGCATAGCTAAATGTTTACGAATAGCTCAATATTTCACTAATAGCAAAACTGTGACACATTTGTAAATTGTATATGTAATAGCTAAACTATTTAAAAATAGCTAAACTGTGTGTACAAGAATAGCTAAACGGTTGTTTACTAATAGATAAACGAATTGTAAGCGAATATCTAAACTATTTTTACAAATATCTAAATTTTCTGAACAGAGATGTTTTTATGAATAGCTGAACAGTTTATATTTAACTTCGTTTCATTATTCATTAGGGCTGCCCCCATAATAGTCGACTAACCGTTAGTCGACGAGAAGAGGCTTGGTCGACCAAAATTTAATTAGTCGCTTAGTCGCAGAAAAAAAAATTCCACATGAAATCACGCAGTCTGTGACGGACAAATCGTTAACGGCTGGTCTGTGTGGTAATATAGTACATCGGGCAGGACATCCATATGCTCACCTAACATTCATCGACCTCAAATATGGCTTATCATCTGAAATATGTATGTAGTAGCAACTTTACATGGCAGCTCAATCTAATGTTAGCCTAGAAAAAAGTGCGCAGTTCACGTGTTTGTGCGGAGTGTGGAAGCTGAAGCGCGCTTGGGCTACTGCATGACAGATGGAGGCGCCGGATAAACATTTTAGAAACATTTGACGATAATGAGCTTTTAAAAAGGTATCGGCTTTGGTTTGGAGGTTATCCCAACTCCACATTTTTGATTATATCCTTAATATACACAGCTGTTCTCACGTCCAGTTTGGTTTTCTTTTATGTTTGCATGTCTTACTATCAGCCATGATTATTCTACTCTGCTAATTAAAAGGCTGTTTATATGCATATTACCAAAATTTTATTAGTCACTTAGTCGCAGAAAAAAAAAATCCACATGAAGTGGCAAAATCACGCAGTCCGTGACGGGCAAATCGTTAACGGCTGGTCTATGTGGTAATATAGTAGGCCTACATCGGGCAGGACATCCATATGCTCTCCTAACATTCATCGACTTCAAATATGGCTTATCATCTGAAATATGTATGTAGTAGCAACTTTACATGGCAGCTCAATCTAATGTTAGCCTAGAAAAACAGTGCGCTGTTCACGTGTTTGTGCGGACAGATGGAGGTGCCGGTGCGATCATTGGCTCTTAAAATACTTCGTCATTTTTGGTCATACAGATTAGAGTAATGCATCTTTTGTATCTGTAAAGACTCTACGTTTATTCATGTGCACTCAGAATAACAATGAAACGTTGCGCTTTTGTTAAATAGCCTAATTAAAGCAAACAGGATGCGCTTTCTGCCGTCTCGGTCTATGAACTTGAGCGCGTCACTTCGAAACCCAGTGTATGCTTGCCTTATTACAGACATGAAAAATATATCTATAGAGAGTGAAACTTTTAAATGAACCTATTCAAATAGAAAACAAATATTCTCAGATTACGTAATCCGTATGAAACATCGGCATGATCCAAGGAATCTATCAACATCAGTCTCATTACAATATGATAATGTATGCAAAAGTTATTAGCAGTTTTATAAATTGCTTTATATCTTTTGACCACAAGGTGGCGCTGCACCCAAACTGTTTGAGTACCATCAGGGCACGGTGCCGAAGATGCATACCGATGGGCACTGCGCCGAAACACTGCAGGTAGTCTCAGGTCATGCTTGTTATAACACACACCAAGTTTGGTCTCAATACGCCAAACCGTTGCGGAGATATAGCCTCACATTCATTTTTACGTGCTTTTCGTAGAATTCCTTCGTGCGTTATTCGAGAACGGTTGGACAAATTAACTTGAATTCCATAACTTTTTGCCAGCATGGTCTGAAGATGATCTGAGCCAATTTTGGTGAGAATCAGACAAACCGTCTAGGACGAGTTCGAACAATTAAAAATAGCGAAAAAACTAAACCTTGCAATTTTTGAATTTTGGTGTTCATTCGACTCGGCATGAGCCAAGGATTCACAGGAAAAAAAATAATTTTCCATTTGTGCCTTACGGTTCAAAAGTTATTAGCATAAAGAACTTGCAACTTTGGACAAGTGTGACGCTAGAGAGTTGGAGTTAGAGACTCCAAACTTGCTGTGGTGAATGTTGAGACTGTCCTCTATCAGTGTGCCAAATTATACAACTTTCCCGCAAGCGGTTCTATGGGCTGCCATAGACTTGCGGCGGAAGAAGAAGAAGAAGAAGAGTAACGCCAACGGTTTCAATAGGTGCCTACGCACCTTCGGTGCTTGGCCCCTAATTATATTTGCCGGTGCGCTGTGGCAAGCCTTTTTTTGCGTGAGCTTGAGCGCTTATTAGGCTATGTAGGCAATTAAATGCTCATTATTATGATTTATATGGTTTATTAATAAAAGTGCGACTAATAGTCAACTAATGCTTAAAATGAACGACTACTAGTCGACCAGAAAAATCTTTAGTCGAGGGCAGCCCTATTATTCTTATAGTTTAGTTTGTTTACTAGCTACTAGCTAACATTTTTACGAATTGCTACATTGTTTTGGTTATAGCAAATCGGCCTGTGTATAAACACCAACTATTTACGAATAGCTAAAGAGTTTAGCTGAACTATGTGTAAGAATAGCTAAACGGTTTAAAAATAGGCCTAGCTAAACTGTGTGTATGAATGTTAAACTGTTCTTCTCTAATTGATAAACTAACAAACTAATACCAAAAATATTTTTTACTATAGCTAAACTGTTTACGGATAGCTGAACTGTATTTTAATAACATCCAAACAATTTTTTTTTTTTACTAATAGCTAAACAGCTTTTTTGCCTAATGAGCTTTTCTCCCAGATTGCAGAGAGCTAGAGTGTTCCGCTCGCGGTGGATTTTCTCGAACGCTTGTCGAGAGCGTGGGCTCTCGTTAACGCTGAGTCTCAGGGCTTTGTGATTTTCCCCGCTGGCGCTTGGGGTCTAATTCTGCTCTAATGGCTTTATAAATGCGCTTGGCGACATCGGTTAAAGGCGGCTGTTCTCGCGGGGCTGTGCGTGCGCCACAGATACGGTGGGGGAGCGGCGGAGCGCGCAGCGGAGGGCACTCGGCGCCGATCCGTGCGGCGTGTGTGTGTGTCAGAGGAAGCGAGATAAAACGTAATCCTTCCCACCCTGTATTCCTCATCTCTCTCTCTCTCTCTCTCTCTCTCTCTCTCTCGATCGTTCGTTCTCCTCCCTCTCTACACCCTCACGACGGCCCTTAGCAGGTGAGGACAGACCTTCCGTCCGCGTGTGTTTTTTCTGTCAGTCGACAGCGGCTTGTTTTTCTAGTCTTCGTTCGTTCCGTCCCCCTCCTTTCCCCTCCTGCGCTCCTGCCTCAGACAGGAAGCCGCTCTCTCTATATGTGTGTGTGTGTGTGAGAGAGAGATAAGCCGCGAGCAACGCACTGAGCTGCCAGCTCTCTCTCTCTCTGTGTGTGTGTGTGTGTGTGTGTGGCACTCCATCTCGGTCCCAGCGCAACTGCAGTAAACATGCAAACGGCACGTAGTTTTGCGCGCGCTCTCGTTTCCATTTTCTCATGGGCTCGCACCTTCAAAACAAACCGTTCTTGGCTTGATGAAACTCCCGGGCGCCTTTGAGCGGTTCTCTGTGTGTGTGTGTGTGTGTGTGTTTGTGTGCGCGCGCGTGTGATTGAGTCATTTTGGCTTGCATTTCAGGCATTAACCGAGCGCAAGTGGAAAAACCTGCGTGTTTTCCACAGTTGACTGCATGAGCGTGTCCGCTGGTCAGGCTGTCCGTTCAAGGCCGCGTATAAGGATTCCGTGCAAGAGGAAATTTTGATCTAGATGACGACCGCAAAACAGTCTGTGACCTGAAATAACCCTGTCGCATGCATTGACTGCAACCTAATCTGATCTAAATTCCCTCTCAGATTATTTGCAGTCTGCATATTTTAGGGGGAAAAAAATAAGGAAAGTTTGAGTTTATTTAAAGGCACAGTTCAACCCAAAATTAAAGCTCTGTCATCATTTACTCACCTTTTTCATCAATGGAGTCATCAATGTTGTTTTAGACACCTATTGACTGGTCAAAAACAGAAACGTACGCACTCACCTGGAATACAAAAGAAGTCATAGTTTGGAACGACTTGAGGGTCAATAAATTATGACAGAATTCTCATTTTTGGGTGAACTATCCCTTTAAAAGCAATAGTGTTCACTTGTGAATGTTTGCAGTTTAGTAACCAGCAGAAAGTGTGTGTGTGTATACAGAGGGTCAGTGAGGCGTGAGTCGCACCCTGTTTTGTCACTGTCTGCCAAGCCTGAGCAAATAGCAGGATACAGACCTTCAACTCTCAGAGCAACGGCAGTTATATCTCGCAGGCTCGGCCACAGACGCCTCCAGACCGCCCAAAGTCCGCTCGCTGACTGTCGGATGCATATTGCACATAAAACTGGAAAGCATTTTCTTGACTTGGCAAGCACAAAACTGATTGGCTGACTTCATGCAACTTCCGGTACAAAGGGCGCAGTTTTTTTTTTTTTCAGGTACTGGGTTAATGCAATGATTGCTTTTTGTGGAAGAACTAATAACTGGATTTGCCAAAGTTATTTGACAGATTTTTAGAATTTTGTTGCCTATTATTTAGACCTTATAATCTATATAAGATAAGATAAACCCACCCTTAATCGGCATGTAAAAACAAACTGTGGTTTGCAAGCTGCCGTTCCAACCCGATCTCATGAAAGTGTGTATAAATAGTATGCCACATAAAAACCAAAACTCTTATTGATACACAAAAATTGACTTTGGCGTGTATATGCTATACAATGGGTAGGATAAGGGTTGTGGGGTAGATGTGTATCATATGTACGCGAAAACTGCGTTATCATATGCACGCCAACAAATTTCATTTCATATACACTCAGCAAAATATCGTCTAATTATCGTTATCGATAAAATCCCATCAAATATCGAGATATAATTTTTTGTCAATATCGCACACTCCTAACATGCATATAATACGCAGTTTTCATGTGCATGTTAAACACGTGCATATCATATGCACGCCGAAGTCAATTTTTGTGTATCAATACCACGAGTTTTTGTTTTTATTTGGCGTACTTTTTATACGCATTTTCATGAGACCGGGCTCGCCGTTCTGTCAAAGGTCTGGCTGAGCAAGACATGTCACGTTTGCGCATGTACGCGTTCACACTCGTCCGCACGTTCAGTACCGTACTGGCCGGCTGTCAGGGAAATTCCAGATCCGTTAATGATGCACTTCTTCTGTGGAGGCCACCTCAACCATTTTTCCTCTGTTATCAGAACTCCCACTCCAGCCATGGCTCTCTCAATAAAAACCACGCTGAGGGAGTTTCGGCGATCCTTCTTCCCCCTCTGCATATCCTGCTCTTTCTTTCTTGTCGTTTTTTTTGTCTGTCTCTCTCCCTAGCCGCTTACTTTCCGATGCAACGTGACGTCTGCTCAGTCTGAAGGCTGTTTTTTCCTGAGTTGCATGTAAAATTAGAACATTCGTCAGCACTGTGCGTAGCCAGAGGATCATTAAGCAACCGCTACACATTAGACTTGAAAAAAAAAATCACACAAAACTGCTTCAATTCTATAGCAGTTTTTGAACTGTCTTTAGAATTAATCTCAGAATTAACTAATAGAGGTCTTATAATTCTGGATCTCTTCAGAGTTCCAGAACTTTTGGAATTCTGTGACTCTTTATAAACTGCTTGAGAATTCCAGAACTCTTCATTAGCAGTTTTAGAATGCTGGAACTCTTTATATAAAACTCATTCTAGAATGGTCCATCAGAATTAAAACTGCATTGAAGTTCTAAAATTAGTTGATAACATGCCTCTATTTTAGAACATTTATCATTTGCTTTCAAATTCAATAATTTTTTTTAACTTTTTTTTTCTACTTCAGAATTCTATAACATAACTGCATGTGAACTAAAACCATTTATCAGCTGTCTTAGAATCCTGTGACTTAATGAAGAGTTACAGAACTGCCTGTGAATTCTAGAACTCTTAGTTAGCTGTCTTAGAATTCTAATAAACACCCATTCTGGAAAGCTTTCTCAACTACTTCTGAATTAGAAAATTTGTCATATACTGCATCAAAAGCCGCTTTTCAACTATCAGACTTTTAGAATTGATCAGAAACTGCTTTAGAGCTCCCGATTTTTTTCATAACTACCTGAGAATTCTGTAACTGCCTCTGAATTCTAGAATGTTTTATCAGATGCCTTAGAGTTTTAGAACCTCAGAGTCTTAGTTTTTTTTGTTTGAAGCTTTGAAATTCTAGACTTGAGTTTGAACTTGAATCACAGGTTTTAATGAGGGCTGCCAGCATCCGAATTTGACTCCAGACTAGTAGTGACCCAGACTGGTTTCAGTTCAGGTCTGCCTTGTAAAGCTTCCCCTTCTTTTTCCTGTCTGAGTGTTTTTCTCCCCAAGCCAGCTGTAGTTCTTGCTCTTTTATTTTTTATGATGTGGGTTGGGTTGACTAGGCTTTGAGGTTGTGGTAAAATGGTTGCACGTCGGGTTCAGTCTTGAGCCGGCCTGTGTCTTGTTTTGTGGGATTGCTGTTGTGAAGGGGTTAAGTGTCTTGAATGATGCATTGATTGCAGTTGTTAGCTGGGAGTCGTTTTAGCAGGGGACAGCAGGGGAGGAAACGTTACAGCAAAGAGCAGTTCTGAGGAGAAAATCACGACAAATCTTTTTCTCGCTAGGCTGTGTAACGGCTTTATTGTCTGTTTAATGTAACACTCGGCTCTCCTGCCTGCAAACATCCCCACTGAGGAACTCCCTGAGGCAGGAGAGAAAGAGAGAGACCTCGATGGAAAGGGAATGAGGCGATGGAAACATAAACGGAAATAGAGAAATTCTCCCTTGAACTTCGGCTCGCTTTCGGTAATTGAGCGTGGTAGGTGTGTGTGTGTATGTGTATGTTTTACCTTCCGTGTGTTTTGGTCCACCTCTCCAGGCAGACGGGAGCGAACATCCGCACTGGAGCGAGAGTTTCCCGTTTGGGCTCGTTAACGGCTCGGCGCCCCTGCTAACGGCGTGGGTTTTTTCAGTCATGCCGGCGGCATGCCGTATCCTGGATACGGAGCCAGCGGGAAGCGCTGGCAGCAGCGTGGGGCAGGTCGTACCACTGTGCGACTCCGTCGAGGGAGGGGTTGAATGCGTTCTCTGAGACGCTGCCAGGGTTGAAGTGCGAGTGCTACGCCTCCTGAATCCTAATGCCCTCATTCGTCTGAGCGCTGAGCGGACACCGGCCCTCCCCTCTCCAGCCCATCTGTGTGTGCGCGCGCTTGTTTTTGTTGCCGCCGTGCACGAGGAATCGGCTCGCGGTGATGGATGTGGGAGTTCCTTTAAACCCGAGCTTGCAGAAGAACTCTCCAATTAATTCTGTGAGGGCTCTCTGTAATTCCAGCCTCTTCCAGACTTTGTTCTTAACCAGCAGACGGGAATGGCAGGAAGCGCGAATGGGACAATACATATTGATAACTTTCTATGTGTTTCAACTACTATAATGCTAAATCGCAGAAATCTGAGTAAACCTATGGTATTGACAGACTTGCACAGTTTGCCTGATGGATGATAAAATTGGCGAAATTGAAGGATGTTCTCCAATGATAGAATTCTTGGGTCTTTTGAATTGTTCCAGCACAGAACATTCTAGCGACCACAAAGGAACATGTCAGCAATTGCTCAGAATGTTGCTTTGTGGTCGCTAGAATGTTCTGTGCTGGAACAATAGTTGCTAGGGTGTTCTGAGCAGTTGTTTGGATGTTCCTTTGTGGTTGCTAGGGTGTTCTAGATTGGAACAATTAAAAACAACCTCGAATTCTATCATTTGAGATCCTCCTTCAAGCAATCACACAGCAAAGTTCTAACAACTGTCTAACAACCGTATAACAACATCCTTCGCATTTTACTGGGTTCTTTTGGCTTGGGTTGATGTAGAAAGGCTTCTCTGGTGAGACATATCTAAGCACCAAAATATCTGAAAATAGGCAAAAATTGTGGCCAACACAATTCCACATTTCCGCTGCCTTTAAAGTCGCTCCTACTCTGCTGCTTCTTGCAGACTCACACATACACACACACACACACACACACACAGTGCCGTCTCAGGCGTCTCATATAGAAAGTGAACAGCAGGCTTGGGGCAGGATTCGTCTGTAAAGACCCTGATACCTCACACATCAATAATCAGCTCTGGGTGGAACTGTCTGTCTGCTCTCTGCCTGTCTCTCTCTTTCTCTGCGCTCTTTAATGGTGTTTAATGAGTTTCATTCCTCGCTGCACCATAGTAACCGCTCGTCTTCTGTCTCTCTCCTGCTCGCTGTAGGAGGTGGTTTTGTACTGTCTGGAGAATAAAGTGTGTGACGTGAATCATCGGGATAATGCAGGTTACTGCGCGCTCCATGAGGCCTGTTCCCGTGGCTGGCTCTCCATCGTACAGCACTTACTGGAGCACGGGGCCGACATCAACTGCAGTGCACAGGACGGCACCAGGTAAGCACACATGCATTCATGATATCACCTAAATAGCAAAGCCTTACATGCAAGACTAGTTTCTTTGACTTCCTGTGCTTTTGTCACACTGCGTTCGAGAGCATGTGCGTGCTGCTGCGGCAGCACACTCAATGTCAGTAATTATATGTTTGGTAATAATGGCTTTACAACAACAGAAGAGGCCGAGAATCTTAGCTTGGATAATTACCGCAAGAAGAGTAGATTAGGCGTGTGAGATCTCTGTCTTCGCTATACACTTAAAAATCCAATTTCGTTTAGCGTTCCGATTCCTGTCGGAAAGATGAATGACAGTGACCGGTTTTAATGACTGTTTTATTGGGCAATGCCAGCAGATAAAATGAAGGTAATTATGGACAAGTGAAGTAATTGAACTGTTTTAGCAAAAAGAAAATCTCGCAATTGCCAAAGAAAGTTCAATTTAAAAAATGAAGTTTTTGGTTTTTAAAACCATCGGCAGGTGGATTATGATCACAAGACAAATAATAATTTACCCAGTTTACTTTCTTAATGAAACTTTCTGGTATTATTGTGAACCATTTGTCAGTGCACATTATTCTAATGATTGATTGATTTATAATTAATGATAATAATGTTTGTTTATTTTTATTATTTTCTTTTTTTTATTATTTTTTATAATTTTATAGTAAAAATTGACTACTTTCTCCAAGGTTAGGGTAATTTTGTTGCATTGTGAAGGTCAGAGGTGAACTCCGGGATTGAAAATTATGGGAAAATAAAATAAGTAATACTTTTCATGATCTAATCAAAATCTGATGGATACAATAAATATAAGCTGCAGTATAAATGTTGTTTTTTTGTTAAATTTTTTTTTTTAGAAATAAGTATTCTTCTCTCTTTTCCAACAGGCCTATCCATGATGCTGTGGAAAACGATCATCTAGATGTGGTCCGACTCTTGCTGTCATACGGCGCCGATCCAACTTTAGCTACCTATTCAGGCCGCAGTTTGCTGAAGATGACCCACAGCGACATAATGGAGTCTTTTCTGTCTGGTAAGAGCGCACTGTTCCTCTCTTCCACCTCTATTCCCAGAATTTCCCTCCTGTAGCAGTGGAAGGTTGTGCTCCGCTTGGCTATCTGGTTACTAAGCAACAGCTGGAGCGGAGGAGAAGCCTTTAGCACCGGCAAATCAGCTTTCCCTGAAAGGAGATTATGTGTGTGTTCGTCCGTGTGTATGTCTTTATTGTGCAGGTGTTGTGCGGTGTGTCTGTTTTGAAGGGTGTGCAGGTTTGTCGCACGCAACAATATTTGGAAAAGCTGGGTTGTATTATTGAAACGGTAATCTGGGTCTAATCTGGAGCCATCTAAGCTAAAATGGGGTATTGTTTTTATGATTTTAGAAGCTTTTGACATCATTCTGACCCTTTGATTTTAAACAGCTTGCTGTGTTTTTTTCCGCTGTTGTATGATGTGACTTTTCATTGTGCATGTGTGTGATTTTTGGGGGAAAGTTTTCCTGTTACACCTCAAGAAAAGCATCTGAATGATTTCAAGGATTTAAATTGGGTTTTAGAAATCTAGATTTAGCTTAAACGACTTTTAAAGCTACAGCATGTGTTTTCTGCCCCACTAGCAGCACCAAACAGAACTGAAACTTATTCGAAAACAGTCATTATTATGGCAAACTCTTTCGCCATTTGTCATTCGTCGGAGAATTGGACAAATCCCGCCCCCAATTTATGCCAATGGTTACAACACTGTTGCAATGTCAGTGCACTCAAACAAAAAGAAACTGCAAATCCATTTGGTGCCACTAGTGGTCTAAAAATTACACGCTGAATATTTAAAGCAGAAGTATAGTTTTGTGTGTTTTTGCAGGCTTTGGAGCCCACTACAGTCGTAAATATATCACTGTTGTATTTACAGTGATTAGCGATACACGCGCATTTATGGTTTTGATAAATCGATCCACACTTTTTGTGGCAGTTCGTACACACTTACTAAACTTGCATACTGCCAGAACAGACATTTGGGTGAAGCTTGAGAAAGAAACAGAAGCCATTCTCCTTATTAAGATTCAGTGTTCCATCAGAATTATTTTGAAACTTAAATTTCAGGAAAAAATTACATAGAGTTGCTTCAAATGCTGTTTTTTTTAAACTCTGCAATGTAATGCTCAACCTATTAAATGTTTGCCAGACCAAAAGACTGTTTGTCATTTTCTCGACAGTTCATTTTAGTGCACATTTTTATGTTGAAAATAACCCAGAATATTATTCTTTCAAGAGTTGTTTATACCATTACCGTTTATCGTTAGCGGAGCATTGACCTTGTCATTGTGCTGTTCGCCACCCATTGTGTGCAGAAGTTACGTTTTAATGCTCAAGGTTAGACGTTCGCATGGAAAAAGGCAAGCTGTGCTCCGGGTGCATGTGAAGATGGCATCGCAGGAGACGTGGCATTTACCGAGACGGCCTTTCCTGTGTTTGTGTTAACACTGATCCCTCTCACCCAAGCACAGCCTCACCATGACTGTCCGAAGGAGACATTCTCTCTCTCTCTCTCTCTCTCTCTTTTTCAGCGACAGTAGTTGTGTTTTCCGAGGTACGGCTTGATTAATGGTCTGAAAGTTGTGAGCTGAACTAGAGGGCATCGCGAAACAATTTGTACACAGCTGGCGTTTGTTCTTGACGGCAGTCGCAAATTCTTTCACTTCCAAAGCCATCTTAATACGTGTGTGTGTGTGTGTGTGTGTGTGTGTGGATTAGCTTCAGGGCTGCCAGTTAAAGGGCAGCTCAGTCACATGGTGGAGGTTCACACTGACTGGCTGCGTGTTTGTTTGATTATGCATGAGTTCGTGAGGCAGGAAAGAGCTCGGCCTGGAAGCGCAGGACAGCATATTGTGTGTGTGTGTGTGTGAGAATCAGCAGGCATGTCCCGTTCTGCTGTCTGCTGCGCTGATTTAAAGACCCTCCCCAAATTTGTTTTCCCTCTGTAGGAGCCTTCTAATCAATCGCCCTCTCTCTCTCTCGCTCTCTCTCTCTCTCTCTCTGGGTGGAATTGTTAATGGCTGTGCTGGCAAACGCGGCTCCCGTCGCCGCTGGCTGTGCTTTGCAGCACCAAGTGGCATCTGAGTGCGCAACCGCATAATGCTATCAGAGCCTCTGCTGTCTGTAGAAGACTATTTTCTTATTGTCGCTTGGAGAATGTGGTCTGTTTAGCATTTGCACAATATATCGGTCATCATATCTGCCAAAACATTAGCACTTCATTCCCTTTTATTGATATCTTATCTCGTCTTATTGATGTATTTATTTATTTTATTACTTTTATTTATCGGATTCTAGATTTGGAGCAATATCCTTTAATTAACACTTTTTGTTTATTAATATTAGTTTATTGATTTATTATTATTATTTTATTATGTGTACTTTCTTGAAATGACGAGCATGATCTTATGCTAATATTAGCTTGAAGTTTAGATTTTTTTTGCCGATTTATCTGCAAACATAATGGATTTCGGCTATTATAGAGGGGGGAAAAATTCAGTATCTGCCAAAAATGCTGTCAGTGCATTTCTAGTTGCTTCCTGTTTACATCACTAATGGTCTTTTTCTCACTCTAGATTATTTTGCAGACCTGCAGGGCAGAGAGGACGATGACCCCGGCGTGTACTGGGAGTTTTACGGCAGCGCAGTGTGCGGTGAGTACCACTTTCACACTTGAACACACACACACACACACACACACACACATATTCTCAGAAATGCACAAAACACCCACAGTAACAGACATAAGAAACAATGGAAAAGAGAAAAGAATCACGCAAACAGACAGACAGACGGGTAAACACCTGAAGGTAAATCTTTGTGTGAATCATCAATGTTTGTAGACGGTCATTGATCTAGAATTGAAAAAATAGCTTCCATGTGTGTTTCTACCTCTGATGTTTGCTTGAAAGTATTTATATAAAAATCCCCCATCCGCTGGGTGGTGGGGTCGGCACCATGGGGACAAAAATAGATGGCAGCATTTTTTTTTATTGCTCTTTTTTTTTTTTAAACAAATTCTAGCTGCGTAGCGAGAGTTCCCCTGGCTGCCATATATCAGCAGATCGCTCGTTGTGTGTGTGTGTGTGTGTGTGAGCGGGCCTGTCTCCAGCTGGCCGAAAACAAACCCACTGCTACTGCACATTTTCCCTTGGATTCCTGGAATAACAAAGCCGGGAGAGAGTGGGAGATGTTGAAGGGAGCCGCGCGGCTATTTTTGGGAGCTTTGCACCACCTTGGAAAAACCCAAAGCGCAACAGAAAGAGGTAGAGGTGCCTGTTTCGCTCCGAGGCGTACGCTGTGCCGCTAGCGCGCACGAACGAGTGAAGTGGCTTCACACGCAGCTCTTCCTGCAGTGCCGCTTGGAAGAGAGTGCAAATTGGAGAGCGCGTTCAGAGAGCGACGTGAGAGCAGCGCCTCGAAAGCATGTCTCTGCATGAATCCGACAGGGAGATGGCGGGTGGGAGGGATTTTTGAAGGGATATCATGGGTGCGGAATCCATTTCTAGCTCTCAGAGAGTGTGTGTGTGATTCCATAATTCACACTTTGTCTCTCATTTCTAATCGATATCTTTCTGTCTGACTAACAGAGCCTGCCGACGACTCGTCTGGTTATGACATCCTAGCTAACCCACCTGGCCCCGGCGAAGACGAGGATGAACAGAGAGAAGTTTTCGAGTTCGAATTTTCCGACCGGCCGCTGCTGCCGTGCTACAACATCCAGGTGTCTCTCTCGCAGGGGTAAGAATCTAAATCTTTAGTCTTGACTGGCATTTGTCTGTAACTACTTTGTTTAGAACGAAACCAGTTATTTTATCGGTAGAAATAGTGGGAATGTAGACATCGTTTTCAGGTAAAAGATGTTGAGAATCGGTCCAAATTGACCAAGGTACTAGTCTGAAATATTGTAAATGCGGAATTTAGAAGAAATTTCGATTTGAAGCAAGATGCTCATAATCATTTGTTGACGTTTGATAGCCATCATTAACATGTTGCTTACTAGCAGGATATTCACTTTCATGTGTCACTTAAAGTAATTTTTATTAGAGTTATTTATTAGACTTCTAAATCTTTGCATTAAAGTTTTTGATCCTAGTGGAATTTTTGTAATTGAAAATTTTCAAAATTAAAGTGCCGAATGTTCCCAGGACTTGCTAATTGTTCACCAGTAAGTTTAGTCATTATTTGATTAATGTTGATTGTACAAAGGCACTTTACTCTGATCTGAAAAATTTCGTAAATAGAAATTAACTTCAAGAAAGGTGTTGGTAATTATTATCAAAAGTTTGGTTGTCATTGTAGTATCATAGATGGTGCAAAATATGTTTTGTTTGTATGTCAACTTATTGTCGCAATTGCCGAATGTAGCCATAGAGCTTCCATTTACATGTAGGACATTGATCATCACTGGACGAAATTTTGATCATTATTAGAGAATTGCACATTACAAAGTATTGCATAGAATTGTGCATTATGAAGTATTGCACAGTTCAAAGTATTGTGCAGAATTCTTGTAATTAGGAAATTCTGATGTACAGTTGCCAGTTGTTGGCTACCAGGACATTGCTAGTTGTATGTGATGTTTCTAGATGATCGTTGAATGAGCAAAGCCATTTTAACTGATTCTTAGAATTCATCAGTAGAGATTAAAGGGACAGTTCAGCCAAAACTTAAAATTCTGTCATTAATTACTCACCCTCTTGTCATTCCAAACCCGTAAGACCTTCGTTCATCTTCGGAACACAAACTTATTTTTGATAAATCCGAGAGCTTTCTGACCCTTCATAGACAGCAACAGAACCTTGTTCAAGGCCCAGAAAGGTAGTAAGGACATTGTTAAAATAGCGCATGTGACTCAGGGGTGCAACCTCAATTTTGTGAAGCTACGAGAATACTTTCTGTGTGCAAAGAAATCAAAAATAACGACTTTATTCAATGATTTCCTCTCTTCCAGGTCAGTCCCCACCATTCACGAGAGTACCACGATGCATGCATGTGCATTCCTCTTCTTGTAAACAAGGCGCAGCGCATCTGGGTTCTATGTCAGAACGCCGGCTCCTGCGTCAGCAGCACCAGATGGTACTCTTGTGAACATGCAGTGGAGAATGAGACTGAAGAGAAGAATGGTTGAATAAAGTTTTCTTTGTGCAAAAAAGTATTCTCGCAGCTTCATAAAATTAAGGTTGAACCACTGATGTCACATGGACTATTTTAATGATGTCCTTCCTTGAACGTGTTAGTTCTGTTGCTGTCTATGCAGGATCAGAAAGCTCTCCGATTTCATCAAAAATAAGTTAATTTGTGTTCCGAAGATGAACGAAGGTCTTACGGGTTTGGAACTATTTTGGCTGAATTTTTGGCTGAACTATCCATTTAAGTCAAGTCAAAATTTGATCGTGACTAGACTAATGGTTGGTTTACATAATAGCTGAACTGACGTGAGTTAGCTTTGACCTACATGACAGGTGTTTCCCTTAAGAACCGCACGACTGTGGAGCGTGTCGACTGACAGACAGGGACGACGTTAGTTTAGCGTTAGCGAAGACGTGAGGCCCGTTGCACTTAAACAGAGCGAGGACAGAGAAAGCGTGCGCGAGAGAGACAGTCTAGTGACACGCTGCTAAACAGACACAGCTAATTACCTCCCACACAGGCTCTCGCTCTGCCGTTACCGCACTCCGCTCTCTCGCCACCCCTCCCTCGCCTCTGCTCGCTCGCTGTCTCGCTCCCAGGCTCAGCTGCCGCGCTCACTGTTGTGTATAATCTTCAGTCTGCGCTTGTCTCAGGCCTTCCCCTCCCCCGTTCTCATTCGCCCTCGTTCGCTCGCTCTCCCTCTCGCTCGGCGCGGCTGGCTGATGCAGTATTAATGGCTTTCTGCTCTCCTCACATTTCCTCCCCCCTCTCGCTCGCCCTCTCTCCTTCGCTCTCTCTCTCTTTTTCCCTCTCCCACTCCATTCAGCGTTCCGCAAGAGCCACAGACCGCCTCAAGTGCCATCGATTGAGCGCTGCCTGTTACTGCTTTCCCCGCTGTGTATGTGTGTGCGCACGTCTGACAGGCTCAGTCTACGGTCTTTGTGTGTGTGTGTAGCCTATTGTGTTCCTGGGCGAGTGAAGGCCTTGAGAATCTTTGTGTAATTTTGTCTAATTATCTGAATGCGCGTCTGTTCTGGGGCAAGCTTTTGACACGGTGTATGTGCACATACATTTTTTGTTTAGGTGTTTCTCACTTTGTGCACATGTTCTGACACATTTAGCCTTGGCGCTCATGTGGACGCTGCAAATTAGCGCCAACTTTGCACATCTTATTTTTATTATGCCACGAATAAAATTAAGCCTGAAATAACCATTTTTTACGGCATAGTGACGAAAACTAGCATGAAAACCTTGCTCTCTTTTTCAGCCTATTAATCTCTTTCTCTCGTTCTTTTTCTCAGACCTAGAAACTGGTTGCTGCTCTCAGACGTTCTCAAGCGCCTTAAGATGTCTGCCAGAACGTTCCGTGCCACGTTCACTCACATCGAAGTTGTGACTATAGCCGAGGCGGAATTCTACAAGCAGGCATCTCTGAGTCAGCTGTTCTCTTGTCCGGAGGAGCTCGAGGGATTCATGCCCGACAGCAAGGAACTCTTGGATCTGGTGGAAATCAGCACCGAGCTGGTGGCGCTGCTGGGGTCGTCGCTTGAATGCTTGGACGACCGCTGGGAGCCAGTATCCAGACCTCGCTCATAAGCTTCTGAACATGCACGCACACTCATACTGACTCTCGGACGGACCCTTGGAGACCTGTGGAGAGCTAGAAGCAAAAGAAAAAGGATATTCTGAGGCAGTTCTTGACATTTCAAGGAACTTCTGGACTGGTAGCCAAAGGCGAAATTGGGTCCCAGTGCAGCTGATCTTTCTGTTTGGCTTCGAGAAGGTTTCGGAACATCTCTTGCGCTCTTCTCGCATACTAATTCTCCTGGTGACGATGCAAACCTGTACATAGTGTACATTCTGCAGATATGGAAAGAGAACGTACCTGAGAAATTGGACCACTATCTCTGGCTAACTCGGAGATATGAAGTCATGCTCGCAACGAAGAACTCTTACATTTAAAAGAGATGTTTTCTAAATAGGAATATAAGTATATATATAGCCACTGTATTTTATTTGTGTGTATTATAAATATATAAAATATATATATGCGCTGCCTTTTTTGTCTTGTTTAGTCAGGTCTTTATTTTATAATTGGAGTTACGATGTTGTAAATACATAATCGGGTTGAAATGGGGTTTTAATCGTGAGGTCAACGTTAGAGGATTTACAGAGGCTGGAAACCCCTTCGGTTCATCAAGAGTTAATTAGCGCACTTCGTCAGCGATTTTCTACGCCAAGAGTGGACGTTTTTATGGTGTTGACCAGTAACCAGTGTGGGATTTTTCGGTCTCCCGTGTTAAACTCTAATCTACAAAGCTGTTTCGTACCCTTTACGCAAGCTGTTGCTTTGACTAAGTCACTTATTTATGAGTAGAAATTAAGATATTTTAATGTGGCTTTTCTTTGTAAAATATTAAAGTAATTGTAAAATACTAATCTGACGCTTTGTTAGGCAAAGACATGCTTGACCTTGTAAATAATGGGTTGACTTTCAGTAACTTGTTTCAGACGTGTGTTATTATTGTTTTTTGGAGAAGTGTTCGGACTTTGTAATTACATACGCTATCATTTGTATTTATATTTTACCAAAAAAAGTTCCTTTAAATAAACGGCAATAAAAGATTGTGTACATCTTGTGGTCTTCTTATATTAGTCAAATTTACAACAAAATTGACCATATTTACTCACTGGTCTTATTGTGCTTGTTATATAAAAAAACATGGATAAAACTTTAGTTTAAAAATTTGTTTCACTCTGAAATATGTTACAATACACAAGTAAAAATGGTTTGGGAATATAATTTCATGTTGTTAGACCGAATTGAGCATGAGATTATATGGCTGCTCTGATTAATTCATGCACAAACAGATTATTAAACCTCCATGTTTATCACCATAATCGGAGATTAAGGTCTAAATTCCATAGCGACATTTCTGCCATCAGATCAGCCCTATTACAACAGAAGAGAGAGACAGCCACATCCTGTGCTGCTGGACAAAACAGGAAATGAAGAGTTAGCCGGAAATTAGAGGCCTAAGGCAGGAGTGAGGGAGGTTTTTGTTGGTCTGATAGCAATACGGACATTATAGGCTTGGTTTACATTCCTTAACTTTAATGTAATTTTCACACTCCTTTCTACTAAGCTCTATAAACTTGAATCCCCTGCTTATTTGTAAAGGAATGGTTCACCCAAAAGCAGAGGCACATGTGTACTCAAAATTACTATAACAACAAGTAGGCTACATGAATGTGTATGTACACAAGCATTTATAATAGCATAGAGTAGGGGTATGCCGGTATCAAATTTTCATGTTGCGATTAATTGCTAATGCTTTTATTACGGTATACGGTATTATCACGATATTGAAATTT
>NW_015537941.1:678489-685989 GCF_001515605.1 Sinocyclocheilus anshuiensis | reverse complement strand
AAGTAGTGCAGCTGCTTTGTTTACAGGGTTTCCGGGGTAACGGCTGCATTTAAATGAATTATTATTATTATTATTTATTTATTTAGTCATTTAGCAGACGCTTTATTATTATTATTATTATTATTATTTCTGCAGTTTAGCGCCATCTGCTGTCAGAGAGTGAAAGTGCGCTTTCATCCAGAGCGTCTCTCACATGTTCCGCCATGTGCTTCTCGTCCGGTCTTATTTACATCAGAGTGCGCACTCCTCTTTCACGCAGCATACAGCAGTGGTGTGCATTTTGACCAGTTGATGGGAAAAGTATTCTTAAAATGCATTCAAAATTCTAAATAATTTGTAATGTATAATTATTTACGGTATTTAGAAGTGCCCACTGATAACAATATCGTGCATATTAATTACCGTGATATATCGCATTACCGAATACCGGCACAAGTCTAGCATAGAGCTCGGTACTAAACTAACTGATCAAAATGGACATTCAAATTACGTCATTTGTTTGCGTCCTAAATGTGGGAGAAAGCCAAAAAGGAGGGTTACACAAAATTTCCTTTCTTCAGCATATATAACCAATCACTATCAAAGATAACCAAATTAAGCCAATTAGCTTTCAGTATCCTAATATCTCATAAAATCCTAATTAATTAAGCTTCTCATCTATGCTGAGGTGAGTAGATATTTGCTGAAATGGGGCACTCCTCTCCATTCATATATAAATGTTTATAAGCCTAAGTGTCATGGTAGTACACGAAGCCACAAAATTTGTTCTGTTGGTTTAAATTAACAAGTGTTGTGACCTGAGAGACTTTAGGCGGCATTGTTTATCAAGATGTCAAGAGATAGGCCTATCATCTGCTGATATGATGATAGCGAATATATAAAGAATAGCCTAGATTGGTTTGGTCAGTAATTAATTTACATCAGACACCTTGAAAGGCTTTAGGCCAAAAGTGAAAATATTGTCATTATTACCTTCATGTAGCTATCCTGACCTTTATGCTGTTTCTTCTGTGGGCCACACAATGTTTTCGTCAATACTTTTGTACTAATATGGTTCTTTTTAAATTGGTTTATCTGTCTTTTTTGGATCTTGACAGCCATTATGACTGATTGTCATTGTATAGCCTAAAAGCGCGTGTAAGGCTGATTAAGAAAATAAAAAAATCCCCAACGATTTGAGAGTACGTAGGCTAAACAATGACAATTTTAATGTTTGGGATTATTTTTGAATTATTTTTGTATTTGAGGCATAGTAATGGACTGCTGGTGTCTATTTTCAGATGGGATCGTTCAACTGGTTGAACTGAAGAGGTGTATCTTAATTACTGTAGTTAATCACACACAAAGGATTTTATTTTTACTGTCCACGTTTCTGAGTGGTCACGATTGTTGTTTTTTTTAACACAATATGAAGCGATTAAAAAACATGGGCAGCTTGTTTACACTGGACCTGTTCATTTCTTGTGGTTAAGAGCTGGAAAGTGTAGGCTAATAAATAATAATAATTAACGCAATAAACCACGCAATGCAATGTGTAGTGATTTTACCACAATTGGCATTGACTTGACAAACAGCTTTATACAAATGTTAAACAGCTAATTGAATGAAGTTTTATAAATGTAGTAATATTTACGTATTAACATCCTGATAATAAAATGTAATAAAAATATGATATGAAATATATAATATAAATATTAAGATCATCACAAAAGAGAAATAAGGCGCTTAAATTAATTTTAATTGACTCTTATGAGAATTGATAAACGTTGTGCTTGTAAATAAATATGGAAATGAACATGTCACTGACTTATTGGCCATTTCTAGCTCTCTGATGTGTCAAATGTAACTCAAATGTTGCGTAGCGTAATTGACGACTGCGGACAGAGCCACATACGGCCCAGCGCTGTGGAAGCTGGACTGCAGGGAAGAAATGTGGCCATCTAATTAAAAAACAATTAAATTACATTAGGCTTGGTAATTACACCCTCCCCCTTCCCCGGGTTCCGTGTTACGACGGTTAATCCGCTCTTTATCTATTAGTCAGAGCTGTGACATTGACGGGACTCGACTATCAGAGCGCGCAGAGAGAGACAGATGCGTCCACCTCACACCTTGTCAACACTGATGCAACTGACGCTGTTCAGGGCCGTATTAACCATTGGGCTACGCGGGGCTGAAGCCCCGGGGCCAAAGCAAGGAGGAGGCCCGTGATTGGCTGTGGAGTAGATTGACTGGAGCGCCGATCGCCAAGCCACCATGGCCCCCACTTATTAGCGCTGTTATTTTGTTGAGTTTTGTCCGTAAATTCCATGCTTTACCATTTGAGATCGAAACATAGTCTGAAATTGGTTTACCAGTAAAATTCATTTATTCTATATTTGACTTTTGAACAATATGTGCACATATCTATCAGGTGATCGCTGCCCAGTAGGCTATGTCTGCATTCACCTCTATTATTATCAAACATTTTCAACTTGATTACGTATTACGTGAAGTCGTGGACGTGCATCCCAGAGCAGTGCAAGGCCAGCATTTCTGTTTATAAAGCATATACACTTTTTTTTTTTTTTTTAGAAAATGACCGATTGTTTCACTAGATAAGACCCTTATTCCTTCCTATCTCGCTAGATAAGACCCTTATAAGTGCAGAGAACTCAAGGAGTGGAAGGCCTGCGATCGGACACCGAGGTTGCTTTGTTTCTTCTCGATAGGTGAGTAACACTGTGTCTACACCAGACGCGCTGCAATAGCTGAAGTCTGTCTACACTGGACACCACAAAGCGACCGTTGAAAATCGTTTGAAATTTGTGTCAATACTCATAAATAGAAGGCAGCAGCAGTTTACTTTCAGGGATTTGTCGTGTAGCGCCATGCCGCATCCAGTGTAGACAGCATCACTGATTATAATGAGTTCTATAGAATTTTGTCACGCTGCGCCGCTCGCGTCCGGTGTAGACACGGTGTAACATTGTTTTTGCTTTGTTTCACAGAACTAATCGTTGCCTGGGTTGCTTGCGTACGTATGTGTGGGGCGGAGCTATCAAAATAGGGGCGAGACCCTTTTGGGGTAGGGCGTGTTTGTTTTGGTGATTTGAAATATCAACATTGGCTACCAGAAATCACTTACCCCACCTTTAAGACGTGTTCAGCCTGATACGCGCAGCACGCACCTGCTCGTATAGCGACTGACTAAACTTTTGCTCCTTGTGCTTAAATGTTCAAATACACATAGTTATGTGTCAAAATGCCCGTCTTTGCGAGTATCCTTGTTAACACAGTTATTTGTGTCTCAAATGAACGTTAATAGTTAAAAATAAAGCATGTGTGTAGTTCAAGTTTATTTTCAATTCAATTCAAGTTTATTTGTATAGCGCTTTTCACGAAACAAATCGTTGCAAAGCAACTTTACAGCAAATGAAGTTTCTACAATATTTAGTGGTAGCTTATCAGTGGTGACTGTCAGTAAATGTACATATGGCAGAAATGTACGGAAAAGGCAATTAAAGACGTAATCAAACAGATGATGAACACTATTAACAGCAATTATTATATGATGCAATCAAACTTATAGCAAAATGTGGTAGTTCTGTATGTTGTTTCAGGGTTGGCATCATCTGAGGTCCTCTGAGGGGTTGGCATCATCTCTTCTCAGGTGTTCTGGATCCAGACTGAAGCTTGTGTAAATCCTAGTTACCAATCAATCCCGTGGCAAAAACAAAGAAACAAATAGAGACATAATTAGTGTAGTGTTAGGCTATATGAGATCCTGGATTATATGAGATCTTAAAAGGACAGTTCACCCAAAAATGAAGATACTGTCATCATATACTTACCCTCAAATTGTTCTAAACCTCTATTAATGTCTTTTTTCTCCTCAACATAAAAGAAGATATTTTGAAGAATGATCGTAACCAGTTTCTGGTCCCCATTGACTCCAATAGTGTATTTTTTTAATACTATGGAAGTCATGGGGGCACAGCAACTGTCTGATTACCAGTATTGTTGCAGATATATTCTTTTGTGTTCAACAGCAGAAGGAATCTCATACAGGTTTAGAACAACAACAGAATGACAGTCATGACAGTAGTTGATCTGAAAGAGAAAACTGTAGAGAGTAAACAGTTTATGCTAATTCTGGTTACAGCGCCTCTTGTGGAAACGCTGAGAATTGTGTAGCTGCGTTCTGACACAAAAATGGCGTGAAATCCAATTGTAAAATTGGGCTTCTTTTCTCATAAAACATTAGCAAAATTAATTTCTAATTCAATACGACAATTTATATAAGATTTTTTTAACAAACATTTATTTTGCGGACATTTGCTTGCTATGACTCATTGGTGCATATGACCCATTGGTGGAATTTCTGCACAACATCATGGGTATTGTAGTTTTTCACCACAAAGTCTACTTATTTTTAAAAAATGTTTAAATAATATGAACAAATGGATTCAGGTCTGTCTTTAAATGTTAAAAACGTTAAAAATCATTAAAGTTATCGTTAAAAACCAGTTTCCCTAAAGAGAAAATTGAATGAAGTGTTTACGTCCAGACTTAATTTTGTTGCATTTTCTGCACTCGTTGTCATCAAACACTGCAAATTCTCAATAAAACGGAAATAATTTACATTGCTTATGCGACCAAAGTCACGTTTGTATAACTTTGTGTCCATGAACTACATCCATGTCGCGGATCCCTGGCATTTACAAATATTTTGGCTCCTCTCCCATGGCCTCATGGAATAGCCTAGCTTATATCATGACTACTTCAGAATCTCAACAAAAGTCATCAGAGTAGCTACTTTCACCTCTTATTTATAGGCTACATTAAACTCATTAATGTTCATTTTTGCATACTATACTTTTGAAAAGTAGGCATATTCAGTGTAATGTAAACGGTGTCACCGACAAGCAGAGCGCTGGGTAGGGTGTGTTATATTCAGGGGCAGGCTGGGCATCCACTTTATTGCAGCTGTCGGAAGGTTGTGTGTGTGTGTGTTCCAAGGGTCAATGCTGTGTCCATCTCTGAGAGGGGTTTGGCGTGGACACGCACATTTCTGGTTTGAGGGCAGGCAGGAAAAACGCTCTCTGGCGGATTAGGTAACCTCTACACTAATTAATTCTGCGAAGGGCCTTTCAGAGCACCGCATGCAGCTCTGAGAGAGAGAGAGAGAGAGAGAGAGAAAGAGAGAGAGAGAGAGCGTGCGAGCGAGCGAGCGAGGGAGGCAGGCTGAAAGGATTGCATTATTCTGCGCTGCGAAAGGAAATCAGAGAGCGCAGGTCTCTCGGGGCCTCGGCGGCGCGCTCTAATAGCTCAGCGCGATCTCTGCTAGGATATTGCTGCCCTCGAGTGTGTGTGCGTGCCGGCAGTGGGGGCTGGTGAGCATGTATGCCGATATTTTTAGGGAATACTCAAAGGACACGCATATGAGGATAAGAGAATAAGCAAAGAATGAGACACGGTTGACATTTTTGGACGCGTTTGGTCGTGTGGGTAAGGCTGGGAATCGGAATTGGAGAAAATATAGTGGAACCGAATGATTTTCATGACATTCGGTTCTGTCAACGGCTCTTGAACGCCTACGTTTTCCCCAGCGGTTATCCACAGCGCTACGGCAAATAAAATGACGTTTTAGCTCTCAGTCTGAATTGAATGTGATAAGAGAAAGACAATACATAGCAAACACCTTTCTATTGCAGTATCCTCGCTGCGCGACCAGCGATGTCCGACTCTTATGAACCAGTTATTTTTAGTGAATTGGTCCAAAAGACTCAGGTATCCCATCATTTGTTATGTTTACATAAGGATGAGATGAGTAATTTAGATTATATATATATAGGATATATACTGAATAGCATAAATATTGATTTTCATGTAGGCCACATCTGATTGGGCGAACACAATAGTCCCGCCCAAAACTCACGCCATTGATTGATTTGATGTTGTTGTGTCAATCTAGTCTGGATGTCAGTTAACTTTTTTTTTCTTTAACTCAACATTAAGATTTAATACATTTTACATTTAAGTAAAATTGTATGTTTTACTTTAATTTCATCTATGTTTTTCACAATTTTAATTTCCTTGGACCTTTGCTACAATGGCCTAACATAAACTATGGAAGAAGATAATTTGAGAAACATCTCAGTTTTTTGTTTTTGTCTTCTTTTTCAGCTTTAAAAAAAAAATGAAACAATAGCGACTCAAAATAAGAAACTAAAACTGCCAGCAGTTGGCAGTAAATGTCTTTATGAGTCATTCATTCATTCAATTCGTTCAAACTGCTGATTCATTCAGGAATGAAGTAAACGGCTCAGTTTATGTATAGGCTATCCACCTTTCTCTTCAACGCAGAAGTAAGCCTATGGGTGAGACTTCCGGTTCATTAGCCGCTATAGGGAAATAAGAGAAGAATAACAACGTGCAGTAAACGGTAAAACTGTTTGCACTACAAACCAGTGTGTTCATAATTAAGATAATACATTAAAATAATATGGCAAGACACACCAATTTTCAATATCAAGCTTCAGGTTAATAGATTTAGCATGTCACACTGCAGGACACTGCTGTAACTGCATGTCAACTTCTCAGATACATCAGCAAGCAAACATAGCGTAAGAGCGTGTCATGAGTGAATGGCTCCTAACGCCGTCAGGAGCCGCTCCTATAGTTTTCTCTGTATCTCACACATTCACACACACACTCGCAGATCGTGTAGGAGTTGTGCTCAAACTGCTGATTCATTCAGGAATGAAGTAAACGGCTCAGTTTATGTATAGGCTATCCACCTTTCTCTTCAACGCAGAAGTAAGCCTATGGGTGAGACTTCCGGTTCATTAGCCGCTATAGGGAAATAAGAGAAGAATAACAACGTGCAGTAAACGGTAAAACTGTTTGCACTACAAACCAGTGTGTTCATAATTAAGATAATACATTAAAATAATATGGCAAGACACACCAATTTTCAATATCAAGCAGCAAAAGGAGCGGTTCTGTACAGCTAAAAATAGCTGGACGGATGAGACCGGAAGCTAGACCCATAGAATTTACAAATGGCCGCGCCCATTTTTAAGGCAAGAAAAAGGTGGATTGAATCACTGCATTTGGTCAAAACGCGGATTCATTCAGATGCTAAACAACTGTGTTGCTCACAGACGCATATCAGTTCTGCGGTGGCTTTAAAGGTAATATTTTGTCTGCAAAATTAAGCAAAACAGACAATGTTGTGTTTAAAATATAACACTATATTGACTTATTTTTTTTACTGAACTGATGTATAAAATCACATTTAAACTTGTGATATTCGTGACAAATCAGCACTCATGTGATAGGCCTATTGCTCTCCCTGGTCATGTGATATCCCTTATCATATGATATAAATATGAGGCGAAACTCATACAGGGGCATTTTTACCCCAGTGTCTTGAATTATAGGAGCATAACTGCATTTATGGAGTTCTTACCCTGCATCATATTTGTCAACAGTCAACTGTATGAAATGTAAGAT
>NW_015537941.1:671944-678443 GCF_001515605.1 Sinocyclocheilus anshuiensis | reverse complement strand
TATATATATATATATATATTCAGGTTAATAGATTTAGCATGTCACACTGCAGGACACTGCTGTAACTGCATGTCAACTTCTCAGATACATCAGCAAGCAAACATAGCGTAAGAGCGTGTCATGAGTGAATGGCTCCTAACGCCGTCAGGAGCCGCTCCTATAGTTTTCTCTGTATCTCACACATTCACACACACACTCGCAGATCGTGTAGGAGTTGTGCTCTCCAGTAGGTAACTGTGATCTTGCCATCTGTCCGTGCAGTCAGACGCTGGCAGCGGCCGTGGCTTGAAGGCGTGAGCGGTGGCGAGCTGGAACAAGGACGCGGGCACACTGCCAAAGTGAGAGAGACAGAGAGAGAGAGAACACACGCTATTCGGGTCTCAGGTTGCAGGAAACTCTCTGCACACTGCGACGCCTCCAGCAGCAGTTATAAATCAGGTCTAGCGCACAAACACGCACACACTCGGCAAGATCCACCTGTACGTCATTATAGCTCACTCACAACAATCTTCATAATATACACGCCTGCGCATGTGTTTAGAAAAGACATTCACTGTGCTAAAATTACCTTTTAATTTGAGGCCGCATTAAAATTGCTTGACTAACGCGGTTTTATGTCCTGTGTTGTTTGTACTTCCTGTTGAAACAGGAAGTTTGGGCGGGGCTCATCAAAACGCTCATCTCTGTTTATTTTAAATTGGCAGTAACGTTTAGTTACATTACAGCCATGAAGCATGATTTACAATTTGCTAGTCGGTTCCAGTTTCTAAAATGGAAATGGACATTCTGATTTTAGAGAGCGTTTGATTGGATGAAAATCTGTGTAGTGCAGGATGATATCATCAGTACCTTTGCTTAATTTTCCTGAAAATAAGAAATTTTATATGTGTATATACGCGAAAAAATAAATTTGTGAATGTTCAGGAGTACACTAGCATATAGATTAGCCATACCCTGATAGACATGGACTAAGAGCTGCGAACTGTTTTATTTAAATAACATGAAAACCAATTAATCGTTCACAGTAAGACCAAGAATAAGCTTTAAGAAAGTATCTACAGTTGATTCTGATTCCATGTCATCTTTGAAGCATAAAAATTAGGTGCACGAGACAGTCAGATGTTTTATAGACTGAACAGTCCAAGCACATTTGGCTATCGACAAATCTGAGCACACACTCCAATTTCATGCTCTTGCACGCACACACGCTGACTAATTACCCCACTGGAATGTTAGCCGACCTTTCTGGGCTGCGTCGGTTTAAAAAGATTTGTGTCGTCCCTACTTTCATCCCACGAGGAAAAGAAAATCTCGTTTCTGTTTTTGCCTGTGCAGTTTTATTCTCGCTCCCCGATTGGTTTGTGTGTGCACAGGCGTGTTTACGACTAGTATGTGTGTGAATGTGCATCAGGGGCAGCAACCTTGAGACTGCGTCTATAAACACGGTCATGTGGGCTGCCTGAAGGTTTTATGCAAGTCTAAAGTATTCAGTTAACAGCCTACTACAGAAATTGAATAATGTAAAATAAAATAGCATAGTATTCACTATAAGAATTAAGCTTCCTTTGTCTCTTATTAAAGCTACAAAAGTCCTTCAGTCAAGAGGATTGGTGAATAATCACTAAGCGCTGCATTTTGACACATTTTTGCGTGTATTTGACCATTTAGGTGCACACCTTGAGCTAAAAGATAACTTTACATGTCTTTGTTCTAAATCTAATCAATATGAATAAATCGACATGTCCCAGTTTTCAAAAGTCATGTTAAATGATTTTACTGATTTGCACATGAAATTGGGCTTTTAAGGAGTGAAAGCTCTCACTGGAAATGGGGCGTAATAATCGTTTTATCTCGATTATTGTATTTTCATAATCGTTGGAGGCCGAAATTGAAACTGTATTTCGATTAATTGAACAGCTCTACTAGAAACCACTGAGAACACCCTCACCTAACAACACCCTAAAAACGACCCAAAATACCCTAGGAACCACATAGCAACACCCTTAAAAACACCCAGAACCACCCTAACAATAAGGTGACTAGACATGCCACTTCCCAGGGACACGTTCTGCCCAGGATTTCTAAATTGCTTAAAATAACCAGGTTTTGGCTGTTTGCACTGCCCAGACCGATCGTTATGACATCAAAGTACCATGAGAACGATTCAAAAGCATAAGGAGCCGTCTGCTCTGCTCTCTATAGCTCTCATGGTACTTAGATGTTATACAACGATCGATCTGCGCAGCGCAAACAACCAAAACCTGGTTATTTTAGGCAATTTAGAAATCCTGGGCAGAACGTGTCCCCGGGAAGTGGCACATCTGGTCACCTTACCTAACAACCTAACACCTAGCAAAATCCTAGAAACCACCCAGAACACACTACACACCGAAAAAAGGGGTTTAAAATTGTACCTTTCGGTGTACAACAGCTTGTCCCTGGAGCAGTACCCTTAAAAGGACATATTTGTACCTTTTTTACCCCTAACAGGTACATATTAGTACCTTAGAGTAGTAAATACGTACCCTTAAGGTACTAATATGTACCTATTAGGGGTAAAAAAAAGACAAGCTGTTGTACCCCAAAAGGTACAATTCTGGCCCATTATTTTTCTGTGTGTAGAAACTACCTAGCAATGCCCTAAAAACCATTCAGAACATCTTAACAGCCACCTAGTAAGTCCCCAGAAACACTGCTCAGCTACTAACTCTCTAGAAACACCTCTCAAATTGTCTTCAGTAAAGGTTTCAGAACAAAATGTTTTTACTGCTTGATGTCATTGGAAAACCTCTTCAGAATTTCCTCAAAGAACTTTGTATTTTCTAGGTTTTTGAAAACCATTTCGAATCTGGTGCTTTAAAAAGCCCATATCTGAACAACCTGTAATGTGACAACAAGAACATTTTTTTTTATCTTATACATAAACGTTCAAGTGCTGCAAAGGACCATTTAAGAACCTTTATTTTTAAGAGCACTGGACCGGTTTATCATGCTTAATAGTCACTGCAGAGCTTGTAAACATTCTGAACACTATCATGTCCGTAACCCTAATCCCAACTCTATCCCAATAGCCTCAGGGCTGCTATCCACAAGAAAAGATGAATAAAAGCTATCTTTGTTTAAATGCTGAACGCAGGCTGACACTTTGACCTGCCAGGGCTTCCGGGTTCCAGAAAGCTCCATCATGTTTGGCTCTGCATGGGGTGTTCACTTACTCTAAGAAGGGATTTAAAACCTGAATGACGTTTGAAATAACACTTTTTCTTACATTTTAAACTCTCTTTTTTAAACGCTCAGATCCTTTGTTCTTTACTCTATCTGCACAATCAGCCTTAGTGGGCCATTTCTGGAGAGATGCTTCTTCTACCTCCAGTGCTTTTCCAGAGGTTTACATAGGATTATAGGCGGACCTGATGCATTATCGTTTGAAGCCTCAAAAACACTGAACCTGGGGCATTTGTGAGCATCCAGATCTTCAAAAT
Organism: Sinocyclocheilus anshuiensis; assembly: GCF_001515605.1. NCBI lineage: Eukaryota > Metazoa > Chordata > Actinopteri > Cypriniformes > Cyprinidae > Sinocyclocheilus > Sinocyclocheilus anshuiensis. Next base: position 674,961 of record NW_015537941.1, on the reverse strand, counting down.
ACGTGGCCGATGTTAAAGGTCCAGCTGTTAGAAAGATTCCCTCAAATCATAAACCATTTTTCTGCTTTCCTGCGCTTCTCTCTCTCTCTCTCTCTCTGTGATCCCAGGAGACTATTTTTCTTGGTCTTGCCCGAGTAGTGCAGCCTGACTTGGGCCCCGTACGCACACACATTCATCACTCCACCCCTACCCCAGCGTGCAAATACACTGTTCTGCGGCTGCAGAGTCAACAGCACAAGGGTTCTCCATGCTGTGTGTATGCCTTGATGTGCAGTTCGGGTTTTTGACGAAGGATGGTTACCAAACAAGTAACCAAGTGTATATTCAAACCATGCATTGCGAGTTACAACTGTGCAGATGTGCAGCAAATGTGAAGTATTAAAAAAAAGGATTTGATTTTAATTGATATATCAAATATCAGTAGTGCGTTCAAACGTTTGATTAATTAAAAAAATGTTGCTTGACAAGGTACGACTACGTTGTAAATATAGGCTGCATGTCATGCTTTACTAGCTGTCATTAAAACGTTATTTATTTAGTGCGAAAAGATTTAAGCTGGTGACACACCCTACGCACCCACTTAAGAACAATTTGCTGATGTTCCCATTAAGTTAAAAAATGTTACTTTTGAATATTCTTTAAATGTTCAAAATGTCTAGTTTTTAAAATGTTTTCGAAACGTTTTTTCTTGGTTATGCAAATGTTAAGTGAACATTCCATTGTATCATTTTGCAAAAATGTTCCTTCTGAATGTTCTCGAAACAAGTAGTAACTATTAAAAAAGTTAGACGAACATCCCAACTAAAATGTTTCAGGAAAAAAAATGTTCCATGAATAATGTATAAATACTGTTTTTGTTATTATGTTTTTGGAACATCATTAAAGACGAGAGAACTTTGAATGAACATTCTATTAATGTTCCTGAAAAAACTTTTGTTCATAACTTTGAGAGAACCTTGCCAGAACGTTAATCAAAGTTGTGAGAATGAAACCGGTTAGCTCGTCAAGTAAATAAAGCTTCTAGCTACACAAGCTTGAAAGTGTGCGTTGCATGCTTAGTGTTTCTATGAAGGGAACTCTAGCAGTTATTACAGTAAATGTCATAATTTACAGTAAGTTTTCTCTTTCATGTCAACTACTGTCTTAGCAGTTTGATGAGGATCTTACAAAGCAACTCTGGCTGCATCCAAAATCGTGGGTACTTTTTGAATAAGTAATTACATCGGGACTGCTAAAAAGTATGCCCTGAATGTGTTTAGTATGAATGCAATCCAGATGTACTATACGTTCGCTATGTTGTCATTATCACGTGACCTACCAGCATCAGTTGCGTCACTTCACTGCCATTCAAAAACCACCTCCCGTGGCCTGATGGAATACTAAAGTTTCCATTGGATGTGCACTTTAGTATCTTGTCGGAAATAGTAGGTCATCTGGGTAGATTTTGCCTACTGTTTTACGAATACTGTGAATTCGGGCATACTAATCTTTTCACATAATATTATATAGCAGGAAAGTACGCAAATTCGGATGCAGCCTATTTTTAATGCAACTTACCTGAAGAGCGCAGACATTCGAAGGACTCTATTGCCCCCCTTGAGCACTGGGGTATGATAGCGCAAATGTTCAACAGTATAAAGTATGTTTTAAACTTTGCTTGCATAAAGTATGTTCATGACGTATAAAATAAGGGCACACAGAATGCATTCTTGCATTAAAAAAACAAACAAGTTTTGTGCAATGAAACGCTAAAAACATGTTTTGTGCGAACTGGCCCTAAGGGCTGCAAAAATACAGTCCAAACTTGTTTTTACGCTCTTAACAGAATGCGATTTTGGACACAAAAAGTATTGTAGAGTTTTAACACCGCTGGAATGCAGTATTAACCAATCAGATTCCAGGACTGGAACTGTGCATTTTAAAATGCTCAATATTTGCTGTATTCAAATTTCACAATACTTTGATTTATAAATTTTAATATTTGAATTAATATCAAGTACTGATGGGTTCAGATTGATAAAATGTTAGTACATGGCGTGTCATTATAAACTGTCACCACAATATTTCACAGGGAAGCCAGTGTTGTGTATCCAGCGACACCTGGTTCATAACCGAGGCCCATTAATTGTTAATTGCCTTGACATTATGTGCACAAAACTGGTACCAGAGCTTTTCCCAACCGTTTCAAAATCCCTGATGCCTCTCGCCCACAGCATGTTTGCGTTACAGGCTACTTGAGCGGTGAGAGCAAAGAGAAGAAGAAAAGCGCTCAGGGGGATGAAGAGGAGGAGGAGGAGGAGGAGGAGGAGGGGCGGACCTCGTGCTTGGCAGTAAATTCGAGCACTGACATGAATTTCGCGAGGGGCCGGTCCCTCTGGAAACTCCCCTGTGACGGCATTAGAGGCCTCTCTGTGTTACTGCACACACACGCGCATACATAGCCTGCGCCTCTAAAAATCTGCGCTTCTCGCGGCCAACCCCTATAAACAAAATGAGTACTTGACTGGTGCTGAGAAACCTTTGTCATATTGTGTGCTTCTGACCTAGCTACACTCCTACTGACAAACTTGCTGAAGTTTTGCCAGAAATATTCTAAATCTCACACACACACACACACACACACACACACACACACACACACTACCGTCATTTTTAAAATAAATTTATATTTTTTTATTCAGCAACACTTTAAATTGTTCAAAAGTGATGGTAAAGACATTTATAATATAACAAAAGAGTTATATTTCAAATAAATGCTGTTTCTTTGAACTTTCTGTTCATCAAAGAATCCTGAAAAAGTGCAGTTTCTACAAAGATTTTAAGCAGCACAACTGTTTTGAATACTGATAATAATGCTAAGAAATATTTCTTGAGCATCAAATCAACATATTAGAATGATTTCTGTAGGATCATGTGACACTGAAGACTGGTAATGATGCTGATGATGATTCAGCTTTGGATCACATGAATAAATTAGATTTTTGATGTATATTAAAACAGAAAAACTTGGAGCTGCT
>NW_015537941.1:671439-671890 GCF_001515605.1 Sinocyclocheilus anshuiensis | reverse complement strand
GAGCACCAAATCAGCATATAAGGATGATTTCTGTAGGATCATGTGACACTGAAGACTGGTAATGATGCTGAAAATTCAGCTTTGCATCACAGAAATAATTTAGCCTATACTTTAAAGTATATTAAAACCGAAACGGTAATAATATTTCACTATATTACAGTTTTTACTGTATTATTGATAAAATAAATGCAGTGAGCAGAAGCTTATTTCAAAACCATTAATGGGGTCATATGATGCGATTTAAATGTTCTCTTTGGAGTGTTACAAGCTCTTGGTGCATAAAGAAGTGAAAGCGAAACTTCTTTGTTTGGCCTTCCAAAAGAGGACGATACCTGCTTCAACAACAACCCGGGGTTGTCACATGTGGTTGCCGCAAGCCCGCCGGCTGCTCCTTTGTCGAATCCGCCGGCCGCGCCGTTCTCAAGCCCGCCCGCCACCGCTCACTCTAGCC
>NW_015537941.1:666483-670851 GCF_001515605.1 Sinocyclocheilus anshuiensis | reverse complement strand
GTAGTATATATATATATATATATATATATATATATATACTAAAATATAATATATAAATATACGTCTAAAAACCAAAACGTATAATGCATTATATATAATATCATGTATAATACCAAAACGTATATTGCTACTACAGTTTTTTTGGGCCTTGGAGTGCCATATAAATACCATGCCACTGTTTGTAATGGAAACCAAGGTCATAATTTGAAACATTAAAACACTACTTATTCAAATCAGTTTAAAGTACAAAGCTTTCTAGAAAGGATTCTAGTTTGATTCTAGAGCGCGCACGTGAGCTGTTTGCAGATTGTCGCTCTGGCTGCTGTCGGGTTTAACGAGCGCAGCGTGTCGTTAAAGCGCCGGTTTACGAGGCTCCTTTATCGTCCCACTCACACGCATATACGCGAGCGGCACACAGACTGCAGAACCCCTAAAGACTCCGATTTAATGCTTCCTGCCCGAGCTGATCTCACTCCCACCGCCAGCTGCTGCTTTCAGTTTCCCCCTCACGCTCGCTCGCTATCTCTTTTCTTTCTTCAGCGCTTTAACTCGCCGCTGCCTTTGGCGACACACACACACACACACACACACACACACTCATATTTGTGTATTCTTGAGACTCATCGAGCATTACAAAAGTGCTAATGTTCAAAATGGTGAAAAATGGTGTTTAATTGGTTAACACTACTGTGGTACTTTTTACATTAATACATAATTATATTTCTGAATGATATTATATTCATACCATACCATATTTATTTATTCCAAGCTACGTCAAAAAGATGGAAAATCATAGTAGATGATTGTACTACCCTGGAAATGTACCATTTTCAAAGTACCTTGGTTTTACCACAACATTACTTTTTAAGGGATATGAAAGTACCATGGTATATATCAAAGTACCAAGATTTATTTATTTTTTTCCATGAATGTTCCAGTCTTAAAAATGTAGGCCTATTTTACCATATTAAAATTCCCTGATATTTTAAAAGTTTATTAATGTTAATATGTGGGTCAAAGACAAAAGGGGTGTTTCAAGCATCAAAAAAATAAAAGTGTAATACAGCTTTAAATTTAGTTTTTTCCCTGTACATTAGAATGTATCCTGTTTATTTTTGTTTTTCTGAGCAAAACATAAAAACATATTAAAACATATTCTGAGTATAATACATTATTTTACCATAATTTACAGAAGAAACCCACTAAAATGTCATTCCGTGTAACAATATTTATATACCAAAAAATCTTGTTAGACATATTTTAAATAAGAATCATTTGATGACAAATTAAAAGACATTATTTAAGGATCAAAGTGCAGCCCTCAAATACCAATTAACTGTAATTTTTTAGTATTGTATTATCACATATCCTTTTATGTATTTAAATAAGTACAGGTCAGAATAAGTATATTGTTTCATTTTTACAAAAATACATCCATTACGCTGAATGACCATGGGGTGTTACTCTGAATGACGTTTTGCCAAAGAGGGAAATAATATTGTCATTGTGCCCATAATTGCAATGTTTTAGTATTAGTCTGTATCATTAAATTAGTTTAAATAATAAATGACGGCAGAAGTAGATGCTGAAAAGTAATAAGCATTTTATTCTACTGTTCTGAAGATCTCTGCCATGCTTGCTTAGCTTGTCACTTTACTTCTGACTTGCTCGACCCCAAAAATTGCTGCTTGAAGGTAATACTTTCTGTTTGCCAACATACCGTAAATTACAATTAGCAGGATGAGTATTTTGGGTGGAGAATCCCCTCAATGGCCTCTACTGAACTTGTGACATATGTAGTGAGGATACTCTCTGTTCAGAAATATGAGTAAGCTATTATTCTCTATCATTATAGTTATCTTTATAGTTATTGTTGAATGGATTTTAAGAGTGCCACCCAAACTACTGGGTCTGCATTTACTTTATTAGCTTTTTGGCTTTTTACAGTGCTTAGCAGCTCTTTCTGTTCGTGGGCATCTAAAATTAATCAATAACACAAACTAAACAATACAAAAATGTATTAAAATATTAATATCTATTAAGTTTAACACATATTTGTCAGTGCTAAATATTCCTAATTTATCTGTAATATAAATAAGATGCTAAAATTGTTATTTATACAGTGATACTGTCATTCAGTGTAATGGATGACACTGTGGTGTAACAGAGAATTTGCATTACACAAAATTACAAAAACATTAGCCTGAATGATGAAACTTCTACTTCTGCTTATATTGCAGGCAATCAACTGGCCACCTATTTCAAACACTGAGCTTGACCAGTAAAGTTGATTACAATTATTCACAGCAACTATTTATTTATCAAAAAAATCTAGCAGTAAAAGTGTTTTTGGCATTTCACTGAATGACGTGTTTTTGTAACTTCGGATACCACACCATGAAAAGTTGAAATTATCAAATATTTAAGAGCAATAAACTCACTTTTCTGCAGCACCACACAGTCTGATGATGTCACACACTGTTGAATGACTATCAGTTTTTCATATGATTTCTGAATAACTTCTTATTCCTGTTACACGGAATGATTTCTGATAAACTGCATTTTCGTGACAAAAGTCCCCTGGTTATTTAAATACTTAAAAAAACTGATACGGCATAGTCCTTTTAATATAACACAGCCAACACTTATATGAAAATGCCAAGACAACATATATATGATTTAACCTGGTAGTTTATATGTTATATATATAGTCCGGTATAAGTCCGGACCATTACAATGAATGACAATTTGACACTTTGAAACAGTATTTCCCCCATATTTTGACATTTTATTTTCAAAAAAGTTATTTGAAATATGAAAGTAGATACTTTACTTGCATTTAAAAAGTTTTTTATGTATTTAAAATCACATTTGTAATTTGATGCGGACACCAAAATGTTGACGTCTCGTGTTTGACCCATATATATATATATATATACAGTCATGTGAAAATGTTAGGGCACCCGATTGAATTCCATGGTTTTCTGTATCAGGACATAATAAAAAATATCTCGTCCTTGGCAGGCCTTAAAATTTGGAAAATAAAACATCAGATGAACAACACATGACATATCACACTGTGTCATTATTTATTTAACAAAATAAAGCCAAGATGGAAAAGCCATGTGTGACAAAGTTAGGACACCCTTACTGTTAACATAGGAATTAAGAGGGTACGTAGCAGTCAGGCACTGCTAATCAAATGCCTTTGATTAACTGATCATCAGCAAGTGTGAAAACCTCTATACAAAGCAGAAGTGTTGGCAATTTGCTGGTCTGGAGCCTTCAGGTGTGTGTTAACACAATGCCAAGGGGGAAAGACATCAGCAATGATCTTAGAGAAGCAATTGTTGCTGCCATCAATCTGGGAAGAGTACTACGGCCATTTGCTAACAATTTGAAATTCATCATTCTACAGTGAGGAAGTTCAAAACAGACAACAATCCTCCCAGGAGTGGATGTCCCAGCAAATTCACCCCAACATCAGACCATGTAACGCTCAGAGAAATGGCAGACAACCCAAGAACTTCACTGCAGACTCGACAGGACTCAGCTAACATGTTAAATGATAAAGTTCATGACAGTACAATTAGAAAAATATGGGACAATTATGGCATGTTTGAAAGGCTTGCCAGAGGAAAGCCTCTTCTATCTGAAAAAAGCATGACAGCACGGTTTAGGTTTGCAAAGTTGCATCTGAACAATCCATAAGACTTCTAGAACAATGTCCTTTGAACAGATGAGACCAGAGAAGAGATGTTTGGCCATAATGCACAGCACCACATTTGGTGAAAACCTAAAGAGCATATCAGCACAAACACCTCACACCAAAAGTCCCACATGCTGGTGGAGGGCTGATGATTTTGGGCTTGTTTTGTAGCCACAGGATCTGGGCACCTCACAGTCATTGAATCCACCATGATTCCAATCTGTATACCAAAGTATTCTAGAGTCAAATGTGAGGCCATCCGTCCGACAGCTAAAGTTGGGCCAAGATTGGGTGATGCAACAGGACAATGATCCCAAGCACAGCAGCAAATACAGAAGGGCTGAAAAGAAAAGAATCAAGGTGTTTCAATAGCCCAGTCAAAGTCCAGACCTCATCATGACTGAAATGCTGTGGCAAGAGGCGAGCTGTGCATAAACTTGAACATAAACTGGAGCAATGTTGTAAAGAAGAGTGGGCCAAAATTCCTCCAGAATGATGTGAGAGACTGATAAAGTCATACAGAAAATGATTACTTCAGGTTATTACTGCTAAAGGTGGATCTACAAGCAACTGAATCATAGGATGTCCTAACTTTGTCACACATGGTTTTCCATTTTGGCTTTATTTTTGTTAAATAAATAATGACACAGTGTGATATG
>NW_015537941.1:656938-665061 GCF_001515605.1 Sinocyclocheilus anshuiensis | reverse complement strand
AATGAATTAATCTTTTCTGTTTCTTATAGCAGTTTTGTATTGTTTGTAGTGTGATCAACGTTTGCGTAAGTAGTAGGGAAGTAACACGTAACATTTTAATTATATTTTGCTAAAATGAATGAAATGACCTGAAAAAAGATTCGTTAATTTTGCTGAACGAGACTCAAAGGTCTGAGTCGGTAAAATGATCCGAACTTCCCATCACTAATACACACACACAACAATACAATAAATATAAATAAAAAACAGTATATAAAATGTAATAGAAATATATAATATAATATAAATATATATAAAATTGACTTTGTTCATTTTATTAAAATTATATAAAACTATAATATAGAGATTTTTATTACTAAATTATGAAAAGCAAGTAATTTATTAACCCTTTTTATGTAAAATTAAGTTTATTAATGTTCATCAATTTTCATTAATGTTCACACTAAAAATATATTAATACATAAATATTATATATTGTTGTATTAATATAATGTAGTGAATATTCTAATATATATATATTATAATAAAAAAATAAAAAAATAAACTTCCAAATAATTTATTTACTTTTTTCTTTTGAGGGCATCCCCAAAAAGATCTTTTCACATTTAGCTAAATTCTGGTGACATTTTTCAACATTTATAGAAATAATAATTTATATAGCTCTCTATCTGTCTGCCACACACACACACACACACACACACACACACACGGAGTGCTCACGTTAATCCGTTTGTCACGGTGAGCGTGCTTCCTGAGAGCTGAAAAATTATTCCTCTCCTTTTCCTGCGCGATGCTCCACGCACGACAGTGTGTGTGTGTGTGTTTTAATGTCTGTGTGTGTGTGTGTGTGTGTGTGTGTGTGAGGGGGAACAGACAGGCAAGCAGCTGCAAATGTTAAATTGTATCCAATTACTGCCCGCACGGCGATACGAGGGGAATAATTCTTTCCGTATGACAGCGCGATTCGATTGTTCCGCACACGAGAGACGCTCCTTATAACTGCGTGAAAAACGTCCCCTGCACGCTCACGCTGAAACACACAAGCAGCCCGTGTGAATGTGTGTGTGTGTAATGATGCGTGCCGTGTACTAGTGTTACACTCTTGATTGACAGAGAGGAAGAACTCATTATGGTCCGATGCTTTGAAACACGACGGTCTGCGTCAGACGTGTCTCTAAAGGTCACCAACCTCTGACCTCCACCTATTTTAACACAATTAGACCTTCCAATAACTGTGTAAGTTTTTGAAACGCCTCAGGGCTGAGGAATGTTAAAGGAATGGCTCTCAGGTGTCATCGCAACGGATTATTCAAACACATCAGTCACGAGGTACGTGCAGGGCCGTATTAACCATTGGGCTGAAGCCCCGGGGCCCGAGCAAGGAGATTGGCTGTAGAGTAGATTGACTGGAGTGACGATCGCCAAAGCCACCATGCCCCCCACTTATTAGCTGTTATTCAGTTGAGTTTTTCCGTAAATTCCAAGCATTACCATTTGAGATTGAAACACAGTCCGAAATTGGTTTACCAATAAAATGCATTCATTCTATATTTGACTTTTGAACGATATGTGCACGTATCTATCAGGTGATCGCTGCCCAGTAGGCTATGTCTGCATTCACCTCCACTCTTCACTTCATTCTGGAGTAATCTGGAAATGGTCATGCAAAGAACAATATTTGATAAGTAAAAATTTCAGCAATTCTGAGCGAGAGGGGCTCAAAAAATGAAAAACTTCAAATACAAACAACATAAAAAACATGAGTTAGGCTAATCAGTAAAATCCCCAGCTATCAGGTTATTTTACTAAAGCTGATGATGGAGTGGAAGTTGTTGGAACAGCAAGTGAACCCGGCACAGATAAAAAACAGATAAAAACAGTGTCATCGTCCACACAGATTTTAGGTTAGTTTGATTATTAACTGGATTTATATTGTTTTTGTGTTTGAAAAAACTATATTCATTTAAGGGTTGGGAGATAATCCAGTAGAAATATATCAATCGTTGATTGAAACGCGTCATGATGTAGGCTAAGCTTATCATTTAGATGCATTTTAAGCAGGTTTTAAAACAAATGGTTTAAACTGTTCATGGCCATTAAGCTGCGGGGCAGAATTCATTCTGGTAAATATGTGCATTAAGACAGTTTCAGCCTGATACGCGCAGCGCGCACCTGCTCGTATAGCGACTGACTAAACTTTCGCTCCTTGTGCTTAAATGTTCAAATACACAGTTATGTGTAAAAATGCCCGTCTTTGCGAGTATCATTGTAAACACAGTTATTTGTGTCTTCAATGAACATTAGTAGTTAAAGATAAAGCATGTGTGTTAGGCTATATGAAATCCTAGATTATATGATGAGATCTTAAAAGGATAGTTCACCCAAAAATGAAGATACCAGTAACCAGTTTCTGGTCCCCACTGACTCCAATAGTGCATTTTTTCATACTATGGAAGTCATGGGGGCCCCGCAACTGTTTGGTTACCAGTATTGTTCCAAATATATTCTTTTGTGTTCAACAGCAGAAGGAATCTCATACAGGTTTAGAACAACAACAGAATTTTCATTTTTGGGTGAACTATTCCTCTAAAGCAGCCTAATATAGCTGCTGTTGCCATTTGTGTCGATAATGTAAATCAAACATCAGAAAGAAAATCACTTACTGTTCTTGACTGAATCACTTTTGTAAAATATATAAGAATTAATGTATATTGAATTTATACAGTGAAGACTATTCAGTCTATTTGCACATTTTCTTTATACAATATAATATTTATTATTCAGTGCTTTAAATTTTTCAAGTAGGTCGATTTTTTATGATCTTTGTTCTGTTGTAGCCTAATTTGTGACTGTTTACTTGTCTTCAGTAAGCTTATTTTTACGTAGGCTAGTATTATTTTTTGTGATTTTATTATTTTTTGGTAACAAAAATTATGAAATTTCAGTGCATCAAGAATTTTGATATGGGATAAAAATCCTATTTAAAGCTGTATATATATATATATATATTATTATTGTGATGGGGGGCCCTGCAGTAAGTCATAGCTCCGGGGGCCAAGTGCGGTCTTAATACGGCCCTGGGTATGTGATGACATCATTGACATAATTATTATACTGAAACCCAAATGACATTTGAGAGCTATGGTGGAGAAGCAGTTTTTCAGTGAATAGCAACTTAAATTTCGGCCTGTTGTTCACACCGATCAAACGTATGACCTCAAAGACTTGTATAAATATATAGATGTATAGACAAAGACTTATAGCAGTAGAGTGCAGGAGAATATGAACCACATTTATATTCTATAATATATACATATAACATGGTATTACTATAGTACATGTAAAACTGCTCACGATGCATTACCAAAAACATTACATCCATTACAATAAAGTACTGTACCTGCAAGAATACCATAGTACTACCATGACACATGTTCCAAATTGCATGGTGATACCATGGTACTTTATTAAATCTGTGATATTTTGTAAATACCATCATTTATGAACATTGTAACAATACAGTATGGAATATCTCAAAATATCAGGGTTTAACACTTACAAAACAAAACACATGGTATTACTGTGGTGAGTATCCAAAAACATGGTATTACCATGGTATATTTCCATAAAAAAAGATTATATTGTACATTAAATTCCAAAGTGCAGTTGTATTATCATAGTTCATGTCCAAAAATAATGGTATTACCGTAATACATATCCAAAAATTACCATATCTAAGAATGTATAATACTTCAGAAAACTTTAGACATTCAAAATTAAAAGACAGGAACATCACAGGCTGTAATCAGTCAGGCAGTCTTAATTCTTGCCCTCTTTGTAGAGGTCTTGACGTTAAGAGGAAGCTGACGTGTCATCTGGCCAAGACATCTGAACGACAGACCCGAATCGCACCTGCTCTGCTCACGGCCTGCTCTCCTTCACTGAGAATAGATGAAGCAGCGAGACCAAGCCGCAGGCAGGCGGTGGAAACGCGTTCACAAGGTCATACGTCACGTACGTGACAACAGCAGAGCAGCTCTGGACAAATGAGAGCGGGGAGAAAGATGGAGGGATAATCTCAAGGACATCAGAGCGCCTGGACGAGGATGGAGGCAAGAAAGGAGAAGGTTAAAGTGTTGTGGATGGGAGTTCAGCCAAACAGACAGTGGAGGTGCGCTGTCAACTCCCATTATCCATTCAGGCCCTAATGTCTAATATTAAAAACCCAGAGAGAGCGAGGTAAGACGAGGAAAGACGAGTGAGCCACGGGCGCTTCACCTTGCCTTGTTCCCCTGCATCGTTGCACACACACATGCGCGGCTGGTTTTTTATGTGATGTAGGGTTGCCACAGTGGCAGCAGACACCTTGACAACCAGGCGGCCCTCACAGCTGCTGTCTGACTGGCAGCCACTTAGAGACTCCATGAGTGTATGTGTGTGTGTGACAGCAAGCCCTTAAACCTGTAGCACACTAGCATGTGCCGTCATATGTGCTAGTTCAGAAATCTTCTGTTGGAGTTGGTGTCAGTTACAGCTGACATACTTCACCCAAGTACATTGATGCGAGTGGTCGGTACTTCTTGCACTGCTGTTGTAGTACTGAAGGCGGAGATAGAGTCACCTTTAAATATCCATGCCAAATTATTTGGGTAGCTAGTTAGGAACATTTAGACTTTACGCAAATGTGTGCCAGTGGCAACACTGAGAACGCAACATGTACGTTAGCATTATGAATGGACACATTGAGAAAAACTATTGACTAAATACATCAAATATTGAGGTGTGAAAATTAACGCATAGTTTGAAGCATCTTCATCACGTACTTACGAAGAATACTTTTAATTTACGACAAGACAAAATATTGGTAACTGGATTGCTACCATTAAAATTAATAGTAATTGCTTTATGTTTGTCACTCTAAACACCCCGTATAAAGTTTGTTCGTTTGACGGACACCTTGATTAAAATTTTGATGCTCCTAAAGTGACATTTGCAGAAGTTTCTCGTGAACACACAAAAATGTCCTCATACACACAATTTCTTTCTTTTCTGCAAATGTCACTTAGTTAACTTTACCTATGCATATGACTGCTATAGTGCCCCTAGTGGCAACACTGAGAATGCAACATGTACATTGCCCATATGAGTTGCTCTTTGACACATTCTAAAACATATTAACGTGTGAATATAAACGTGAACATGCGTTATAGCGTCTTCATGCACATACTTGCAAATAAAAGATTTAATTTCTTATTCTTGGTTGTGGCAAGCAAAATATCATAATATAGTAACTAGGTTGCTACCAATAACGTTAATATTAATCAATTTAAGTATTTGCGTTAAGCACTCAATACAAAGTTTCTTTGGTTGACGAACACTTTGTTTTTCATTTTCATGCTTCTAAAGCCCTATTCGCACGGGATTAGTATTACCTGGTGACCTCCAGTCATCTGTAATAATTGCGGAGGTTGTCTGTGATCTTAATCCCGTGCGAATCGGCCATGTCTGTAATTTGTAAAGTAAAAATTCCCCCGCAAAAGACCTACCATATTTCGCCGAACACAGAGGTCCTGTGATAATATTAGTCGCGTGCGAATCGACATCTCTGTGATTCGGCCAGCATTTGGCGGGTCGCATATCATTTTTCGAGGTTTTTGTTTGCTGTGCGCCTTTTTATCCATCTTCCGCGAAGAATGGAGCTGCGTTGGAGTGTTTGATAGTATTTTGGGTGCTGTCATCATATCGCTACACCATACAATTTGCAGAAAGAGAAAGCTGAAAAGGTTTTGAGGTTAATGTGTTACAAATAAATCAAGCATAAAGCTTGAGATATTATTTTAACCTGGTGAAATGTAAATGACACAGCGCACGAAACTATATTAGTTTCTTTTTTTTAAATCCATCTGGACCATAGAACGGGTCTCTCAAAGCCATGAGACACGTTTTTTTGTGGAAGGGTGCTTTTTATTTCACGTCATTAAACGTGAAATGAGTCAAAAACGCTCATTTACAGAGAACTGCAGAAAGACGTGTGTCTACCAGAAGAGGGAAGAAACAGTGATGTATGTCAAAGAGAAACAGAGAAAAACATCTAGACTGAGATCTTTTTAAGTCAGTTACCGTAGTGCCATGAATGTGTGCTTGCGTGCGTGTGTGTGCTGATACATCGCCAGCAGGCAATCTAGCATGTTTATCACACACACACATTCTCATTCTCTCTTTCTTTCGCATACACATACGCAGATGAGCCATTTTCGGAAATCAAGGCATCGAATAAGACCTCACTTTTCAGGTCTGCTGCGACTTACGCGCACACACACACACACATATACACAATCCTGGCATGTGTCCCCAGCACATAAACAGCCATTAATCGTTGCACACACTGCTGACATTTGGAAGAAAGGTCACACTTTCCTGTCTCTCTCTCTGTCTCCCTCCCTGTCGTTACGCCCACCCTCTCTGAGAACCAGCAGACAGGCCGCGACTCCTGGTAATTTCCTGCCTTGCACCGCTAATAGTGCGTTCGCTGTGCGTCTGCATGGTTGCCTCGTACACGTGACTCGACTAGCATCCAGCAATAGGCAGTTTGTCTGTCCACAGTGTGAAAATGCTATGTGATGTGAAGCATTTACAGACAATTAGAATAATTTTGATGTTAATTGTACAGTTATGAGGACAGAATTCTCAACCAATCAGATTTCACAGTGGGCTGGGATACCTTCCCTTACCAAAAAGTAGTATACTTCAAGTTTATTTTAAGTCTGTTAGCGAAACAATAGCAGCGTTTCATCGTGAGATCAACCAGCGCACCCACTCACACTCGGGCCGTCAGAGGGAAGAGTCGACGGGGGAATCTAACAGAGGAACAAATGATGAGGATTACAGACAGAGACGCGGATTATACCGCTGCCCCCTCCGAGCCTGTCTCTCTCCCTCTCCGTGCTCATTCCACATAATCTGATTCCACGTCCTCGCTGCCAGTAATCCCTCCAAAACAATTTACACCCCCCAAATGCACTAAACGGTTGCGCCACACTTGCATGCAGAATTTAGCATGTAGCGCCTGGTTTGATTGTTTGGTTTTAACGCGAAATCTAATCCCTCCTCCTGCACATTGTGCTTTTGGGTCTGGCCGTGGTACATTTGCGTCATCCACATGAGGATCACCGTGAGTATTAGCGGCAGCCGTTTACTACTGCTATTTACCGCCAAATCTTTGTACTCTGGCGTGGACAAAGATTGACAGTGTGACAAAGTGTGACAAGAGTGCGTTAAGATTCCAGTTAAACGTTGTTCAATGGCTTACCTCCAATTGGATTGCATTCAAAACAACTGGGCTACTATCATATGAGTACTAGTTCGGAAAACACTTTCAAAAGACTGTAAAAAGTGCACCTATTCCTTGTGCCATTACAGTATTTATATAATTAAGTTTAAAATGTACTTATTTTGTAATGTTTTTTTTAAATATATTTTTATGCTCAACAAGGCTGCATTTATGTGATCAAAAATACAGTAAAAAGTTTCTACTGTTTTTAGCACACTTCTTGTTTGTAAATATGTTTATGATGTTCATATTCTTTTATTTGTATTGACACAACTTGCACTTTTTCCTTCTGCAATTATAGTAAGTAGGCTATGTAATTAAACGGGTCATATGATGCGATTTAAATTTTTCCTTTCTCTTTGAAGTGTTACAAGGTGCATAAAGAAGATCTGTAAAGTTGCAAAGACTAAAGTCTCAAATCCAAAGAGATATTCTTTATAAAAGTTAAGAGTCAACCACGCCTACCTAAAATGGCTCATTCTAACACGCCCCCACATGCCTACGTCACAATGTGGGAAGATTTGCATAACGCCGCCCAAATGTTCACGCAAAGAAAGAAGGCGTAACTTTTATTCTCACTGTAGTATTGTTGCTGCTGCCATGTCGTGAAGACACTGTGTGTTTCGTTGTGAAAGCGAAACTACTTTGTTTGGTCTTCCAAAAGAGGACGATATCCGCTTCGTCATGCCTGGAGCTGATCCGTGCTGGTCGCTGAGGAAATACATCAACTTCGCACTGTGAATAGCCGAATCGGTTTTCACCGTGGACAAAGCGGAGTCCAGCCCGGGGTTGT
>NW_015537941.1:654131-656599 GCF_001515605.1 Sinocyclocheilus anshuiensis | reverse complement strand
AGACTTTTTCTAAGTATAAGTCAAGTATACTTAAATGTCATTTTAAATATATTTCTGAGAAGTACATAGAGCCCATTTCTGAGAAGTACATAAAAAGTAGACTAAAAGTATACTTTCCTATTTTTAGTTTAAAAGAAGTATACTAATAGCACACTTGAATAAACTTATTTTTCGTAAGGGTTACGCAGGTGTAATGGAAACAATCAAACAATCAAATAAATATCCTGTTGCTCAATGTTTATTGTGGTTATGACAAAACTCAGAAAATGACAATCGCTTGTCATTTTATAGCTTTATTGACAGCAATTTGCAGTGACAGTTTGCATGAAAGTCATTCATTTTCAGTAACGATCGTTAATGATGCGACAAAACTTAGCAGAACTGAACTTTTATACAAATGAGCAGCGATGTGATGTAAAAATAACATTTATGCTTCCTGTAAAAGCTGACACGTTAAACATTGTACTTTTATTGAGTAAAGATGGTAAACTGTTTTACACAAACCTTTTGCGTTATTTCGTTCTAGATGTGTAAACTTTTACATGATTTGAGGCTGTGTGTATTTTTATGTTTTGATTTCAAAAGCATAAAACAAACAATTTCAAAATTTTGCATTAACATGGTTTTGTTTTCTTTTATTTTTATAATGCGCCGATTTTTTTGTAGTTTTTATTGCTTTATTGTGTCAACATACTCTCTAACAGAAATTAGCAGTTGCAAGGCAACTCAAAGTCATTTATTTTTCAACAAGAACTTGGTGATTTGAGGCAAAGTAAGTAATGATTTCCCTTGCAGATGCGACAAAGTTTCAATTTCACAAAGATACCATTATGCAAATGTACAGTGGCGATCACATGATCATCTGCATGATACGACAAAACCGCATCGCTGAGATTACAGTTTTCCAACATTGCGACGTATTTCAGTGAGGACAGATCTTTATGCCTGTTTAAGACCGCAGAAAGAAATAATAACTTCAGTGCATTTTTGTGGCGGACAAGCCTGGTCAGTTTGTAGGACATTCGCCGTTGCAGCCACTTGTGAATGAACCTCGTTGTTCGTCGTTCTCGGCTGCGATCTGCCTTCCCTCGTGATTCCTGTCAGTCTGTTAGCGAAACAATAGCAGCGTTTCATCGTGAGATCAACCAGCGCACGCACCCACTCACACTCGGGCCGTCAGAGGGAAGAGTCGACGGGGGAATCTAACAGAGGAACAAATGATGAGGATTACAGACAGAGACGCGGATTATACCGCTGCCCCCTCCGAGCCTGTCTCTCTCCCTCTCCGTGCTCATTCCACATAATCTGATTCCACGTCCTCGCTGCCAGTAATCCCTCCAAAACAATTTACACCCCCCAAATGCACTAAACGGTTGCGCCACACTTGCATGCAGAATTTAGCATGTAGCGCCTGGTTTGATTGTTTGGTTTTAACGCGAAATCTAATCCCTCCTCCTGCACATTGTGCTTTTGGGTCTGGCCGTGGTACATTTGCGTCATCCACATGAGGATCACCGTGAGTATTAGCGGCAGCCGTTTACTACTGCTATTTACCGCCAAATCTTTGTACTCTGGCGTGGACAAAGATTGACAGTGTGACAAAGTGTGACAAGAGTGCGTTAAGATTCCAGTTAAACGTTGTTCAATGGCTTACCTCCAATTGGATTGCATTCAAAACAACTGGGCTACTATCATATGAGTACTAGTTCGGAAAACACTTTCAAAAGACTGTAAAAAGTGCACCTATTCCTTGTGCCATTACAGTATTTATATAATTAAGTTTAAAATGTACTTATTTTGTAATGTTTTTTTTAAATATATTTTTATGCTCAACAAGGCTGCATTTATGTGATCAAAAATACAGTAAAAAGTTTCTACTGTTTTTAGCACACTTTTTGTTTGTAAATATGTTTATGATGTTCATATTCTTTTATTTGTATTGACACAACTTGCACTTTTTCCTTCTGCAATTATAGTAAGTAGGCTATGTAATTAAACGGGTCATATGATGCGATTTAAATTTTTCCTTTCTCTTTGAAGTGTTACAAGGTGCATAAAGAAGATCTGTAAAGTTGCAAAGACTAAAGTCTCAAATCCAAAGAGATATTCTTTATAAAAGTTAAGAGTCAACCACGCCTACCTAAAATGGCTCATTCTAACACGCCCCCACATGCCTACGTCACAATGTGGGAAGATTTGCATAACGCCGCCCAAATGTTCACGCAAAGAAAGAAGGCGTAACTTTTATTCTCACTGTAGTATTGTTGCTGCTGCCATGTCGTGAAGACACTGTGTGTTTCGTTGTGAAAGCGAAACTACTTTGTTTGGTCTTCCAAAAGAGGACGATATCCGCTTCGTCATGCCTGGAGCTGATCCGTGCTGGTCGCTGAGGAAATACATCAACTTCGCACTGTGAATAGCCGAATCGGTTTTCACCGTGGACAAAGCGGAGTCCAGCCCGGGGTTGT
>NW_015537941.1:653367-653611 GCF_001515605.1 Sinocyclocheilus anshuiensis | reverse complement strand
CGATATCCGCTTCGTCATGCCTGGAGCTGATCCGTGCTGGTCGCTGAGGAAATACATCAACTTCGCACTGTGAATAGCCGAATCGGTTTTCACCGTGGACAAAGCGGAGTCCAGCCCGGGGTTGTTACATGTGGTTGCCGCAAGCCCGCCGGACGCTCCTTTGTCGAATCCGCCGGCCACGCCGTTCTCTAGCCCGCCGGCCGTTCCTCACTCTAGCCCGCCTGCCACAGCTGACTCAAGCCAG
>NW_015537941.1:651132-653166 GCF_001515605.1 Sinocyclocheilus anshuiensis | reverse complement strand
TGTAAAAATCGACGCGTTTCAGAAAGGCGGGGCATAGAGGAGAAACAATAATGTACAGTATGTGGAAAATAATGTGTTGTTTGAACCTTAAACCGCATAAACACATTTTATTACATCAAATACACAAAATAATGTTATTTTTAGCAGCATCATATGACCCTTTTAAATCTTTTGCAACATTAGAAATGTATTTACTGTCACTTTTGATAAATTTATTGCATCCTTGCTAAATAAAAGTATTAATTAATTAATTAATTTTAATCTTACTGAACCCAAACTTTTGTTATATACTGTTCACCTCTAGCTTGCATAGTAACCCGTTTCTTTATTCGTGTCTAAAAATCACGTTTTCTCCATCCGCCCAAGAGCGTCACATTCAAACAGTCAGTCGATTTGTGTGTTCTTGAGCGGCAGTTTTTCTGGTTGTGTTTGTTTTGTGCGTCTGCAGTGAGCAGCCCACACACCTCTTGTGTGTTGACACTGCACGCTTGGCCTCAGACTGCAGCGGAGAGAGAGAGGGAGAGACAGCATGTCTGGCTACCAGGTCTTTATCCCAGCGCCCCGTGTGCCAGACTTCAGGGCTGGAACGGTTTAATGCCGAGTACAGCTCGCAAAACGACTCTCGCCGTGTCTCATTTGGTTCAGGGCCCCAGAGGCATCTCTCCATATCGGCCTGAAACTGCGACCGCGTGTTGTTTTGCAACACAGCTTTCGGCGTTTAAAGAGTTAATCCCGCAGACGGCAGCAACATGCAGCGAGCATGTGGGCGTTTGGGTGTGTTCGCGATGGAGAGAGCAAGAGGATGTGTGTAAATGTGTGCGTGAGAGAGAGTTTTTGGCTTGCCGTCCCGTCGGGGAGACGCGCTCATTGGCGGCTAGTACACCAAACTCCTCCAGCGCCGTGACCTCGCGCGATCACACTAAGGTCTTTGCACACTAAACGCCTTTCCACACTGAGTGCGAAACATCGAAACGAATATCGGACGCGATGACGCGCTGGAATAAAACAATAGAATTCTATGGATGCTTCCACATAGACCGCGAACATTCGCGCACCGAAATGCGAATGTTTTTTTTTTCCAACCAGTCCGACGAATCTTTTCAGTTTCGCAAAGCGAATACACGGGCCGTCCAATAAGATGTGAGCTAGGATCACGTGACCGGAGCAGCTGATGTTGCACAAAAAGGCAAGAGTGGTGGCGCTGTTACGAAAACCAGTGTAAACAAACACAGAAGAAGAGTATCCCGGATAAGAGAAGAGAGTGGATGCTGAGTTCTTGTTATCGTTGGTATTTGAGAACAGATTTATTCTCACATGTTCTTTATACAGAATAACATTTCTATTAGTTGTCCACTTAATTATGTGATCTGTGGAGCACCGTCCGTTTTCTTCCACGTGCGCGAGTGTTATGAGTCAGCACGTTCACTCTTTTTCTACACATGAAATATGAAAGGAACGCAAATAGACATGATTATGACGATATATTTTCTGTATGTGTTTTGTATGCAGCTCATGGTATTTTTATAGCAATAATGGATGTTTATGACCAATATTAGCAGTGTAGGGTTATTAAACATACAAAGAGTGCATGTGTCTGCTTATTAATCAAAATCAACTATAGATCACAACTGGAAGTTATTACAAGCACTCGATGATGGTTTAAAGTGGGTAAGTAAATATATTAATAATTACATACATTTTCAAGTGTAGCTTCTTGATGCTAATTGTTGAAAACCAGTGTAAACAAACACCTAAGAAGAGTATCCCGGATAAGAGAAGAGGGTGGATGCTGAGTTCTTGTTATCGTTGGTATTTGAGAACAGATTTATTCTCACATGTTCTTTATACAGAATAACATTTCTATTAGTTGTCCACTTAATTATGTGATCTGTGGAGCACCGTCCGTTTTCTTCCACGTGCGCGAGTGTTATGAGTCAGCACGTTCACTCTTTTTCTACACATGAAATATGAAAGGAACGCAAATAGACATGATTATGACGATATATTTTCTGTATGTGTTTTGTATGCAGCTCT
>NW_015537941.1:622294-650258 GCF_001515605.1 Sinocyclocheilus anshuiensis | reverse complement strand
TGTAAAAATCGACGCGTTTCAGAAAGGCGGGGCATAGAGGAGAAACAATAATGTACAGTATGTGGAAAATAATGTGTTGTTTGAACCTTAAACCGCATAAACACATTTTATTACATCAAATACACAAAATAATGTTATTTTTAGCAGCATCATATGACCCTTTTAAATCTTTTGCAACATTAGAAATGTATTTACTGTCACTTTTGATAAATTTATTGCATCCTTGCTAAATAAAAGTATTAATTAATTAATTAATTTTAATCTTACTGAACCCAAACTTTTGTTATATACTGTTCACCTCTAGCTTGCATAGTAACCCGTTTCTTTATTCGTGTCTAAAAATCACGTTTTCTCCATCCGCCCAAGAGCGTCACATTCAAACAGTCAGTCGATTTGTGTGTTCTTGAGCGGCAGTTTTTCTGGTTGTGTTTGTTTTGTGCGTCTGCAGTGAGCAGCCCACACACCTCTTGTGTGTTGACACTGCACGCTTGGCCTCAGACTGCAGCGGAGAGAGAGAGGGAGAGACAGCATGTCTGGCTACCAGGTCTTTATCCCAGCGCCCCGTGTGCCAGACTTCAGGGCTGGAACGGTTTAATGCCGAGTACAGCTCGCAAAACGACTCTCGCCGTGTCTCATTTGGTTCAGGGCCCCAGAGGCATCTCTCCATATCGGCCTGAAACTGCGACCGCGTGTTGTTTTGCAACACAGCTTTCGGCGTTTAAAGAGTTAATCCCGCAGACGGCAGCAACATGCAGCGAGCATGTGGGCGTTTGGGTGTGTTCGCGATGGAGAGAGCAAGAGGATGTGTGTAAATGTGTGCGTGAGAGAGAGTTTTTGGCTTGCCGTCCCGTCGGGGAGACGCGCTCATTGGCGGCTAGTACACCAAACTCCTCCAGCGCCGTGACCTCGCGCGATCACACTAAGGTCTTTGCACACTAAACGCCTTTCCACACTGAGTGCGAAACATCGAAACGAATATCGGACGCGATGACGCGCTGGAATAAAACAATAGAATTCTATGGATGCTTCCACATAGACCGCGAACATTCGCGCACCGAAATGCGAATGTTTTTTTTTTCCAACCAGTCCGACGAATCTTTTCAGTTTCGCAAAGCGAATACACGGGCCGTCCAATAAGATGTGAGCTAGGATCACGTGACCGGAGCAGCTGATGTTGCACAAAAAGGCAAGAGTGGTGGCGCTGTTACGAAAACCAGTGTAAACAAACACAGAAGAAGAGTATCCCGGATAAGAGAAGAGAGTGGATGCTGAGTTCTTGTTATCGTTGGTATTTGAGAACAGATTTATTCTCACATGTTCTTTATACAGAATAACATTTCTATTAGTTGTCCACTTAATTATGTGATCTGTGGAGCACCGTCCGTTTTCTTCCACGTGCGCGAGTGTTATGAGTCAGCACGTTCACTCTTTTTCTACACATGAAATATGAAAGGAACGCAAATAGACATGATTATGACGATATATTTTCTGTATGTGTTTTGTATGCAGCTCATGGTATTTTTATAGCAATAATGGATGTTTATGACCAATATTAGCAGTGTAGGGTTATTAAACATACAAAGAGTGCATGTGTCTGCTTATTAATCAAAATCAAATATATATTACAATTGGAAGTTATTACAAGCACTCGATGGTTTAAAGTGGGTAAGCAAATACATTAATAATTACACTTTTAAGTGTAGCTTGATGCTAATTGTACTTCTAATTATATTTTAGGATATACCTATTCTTGTAAGCATTATAGATAGTTTGTTTCTGGTGTAGAACCTTGTTTATCTTAATTTAATGCTGTATATTGAGCACAAGATGATGTTAAATCCATTTACGAGATACATATCTGAGGAAAAATGCATTGTTAGTCGGCGCCACCTAGCATGCAGACGTGAATTAGCAGAAGGCGAACAATCGTTTTGCGTTCGGTGTGAACGCACAGTTCGTCGGTGATTCGCCTCACTTTTTCCGCATCGTGCTCAAGCCCCGTTCACACCGCCAGCGACTTTTTCACTGTTTGTCGCTTGTAGCTGGCAATTGATGTCGCTAGTGGGTGTTCCCATTACTGGTTGCCTAGTTACCCCCGTGACACTCCACTACAGCAGATGCATCACGTGCTCTCCACTGACTTCACTCCCATTGGTTGTCGCTCGCGAAATTCACTGCTTATTTGCATAAAGTTGAAGAATTCTGAACTTTTGTCGCTTGACTCGCATTGCTTGACACGCCCACATTCCGTCGCCAACGGTCACTGTCGCTCGTGTCGCCGAAAGTCGCCAGCTCTCCATTGAAAATGAATGGGATTTTGTCGCTCTGTCGCTGTGTGTCGCTGGCGGTGTGAACGGGGCTTCAGTGTGGAAAGGCCTTGAGTCCGAAACTTTCGTCCGTCATAAAAAAAATATGGACCAGGTTCGATTTTCTGCGTTTTCGCATCCATAGCAAGCAGCATTTTGATAGGAAAGGATGAAAAATACGAAAAAAAAAAAAAAAACCCGGAAAACTGCATAAGAACATTTCGGACTCAGTGTGCAAGGACCTTGAGTCTGAAATTCTCGTCCAAAATTTTTGCACGTTAAAAAATAAATCTGACCTCACATTGTATCAATCATGTTTACACACTGCCTCCGAAATGTTCGTCCAAAAAATTCAGATCAGGTTCGATTTTCTGCATTTTCGTATCCGTATCACTATAAAAAATACTGGGTTAAATACAACCCAGTGCTGGGTAAAATATGGACAAACCCAGCGACCATATTTCACCCAGCACTGGGTTGTATTTAACCCAGCATTTTTAGAGTGTAGCAAGCATTTTGATAGGAAAGGATGACGAATACAGAAAAACCTAAAAAACACATACGAAAATTTTGGACTCAGTGTGCAAGACCCTTAACGCAGTGGTCTTCACTTGAGAACCCCACACACTCGGTTTTTTTTTCTATTTTCAGTTTAAAGTACTTTAAAGCATTCTGTTAACATACAATATTGCCAATACAATATAATATACAACAAACATTCTCTTTCTATTTCGCTCTCAAAGAGAACAAAAGAGAAATTGCAAACTTAAAAAAATGTGCAGCCATCTTTTAGAATTTTGTCTATGAACTTCCATGTTTGTGGTAGCTCTCTATATTTCAATAGCATCGCTATTGAAGAGTAATTAGCTGGTGAAGTGGATTTACTTACTGTAGTTAACGAAAGTTATGATGAGCATTTTAATGTTTGAAGCGGATGTTGTAACAAATGTCAGTAGAGCGGGAAGATTTTAAAATGAGCAGTAAGATTTTACCTTCACGCTGTGGAAATACAATCCGGAAAACAGAAGACAACGAACAAAGCGCTGAAAAGGGGCGGGGCTACATAAGGTTTATATAGTCAATATTGTAACGTATTAGCCTATATTTATTATATTATATTATATTCAATAAAAAAATAACAAGAATAAATATTAATTGTAGAAGATGCTAAGCAATTAATAAAATTATATTACATTTTATATATAGATATGTAGATATAGATATATATATATATATGTAACACTTACATTTGTCAAGACATTATGAAGAAAAATACTTATAATATTGGTCAAGGCAGTAATTGTTTCTGAGGGTGTGATCAATTTTGATGAAATTGATGGGTAACTATTTTCCCCCAGTAACACTCAAAGGATGCATTTCAGCATTTTGGTGTGTAAACATAGTCGAATAAACGGCTAATCTAAGAGTGCGCAATGCAGACATCAGACTCTCGTTTTCCCTTTGACCCTTAATTTTTTTCCCTCCATCACATCCCCATGTCCGCCCAGACACTAAGTATGATTAGAGAACGCAAGAAATGCGACTTCCCGAAGGAGAACGCACGTCTAAACAACTCCGGTTGTTTGCACAAACATCCCGTCTCCAGCAATCTGTAAAATAAACCCAAAACACACACACACACACACACACACGTGATTTTCCCACAAGGGAAACCCCGGTGAGAATTTCTGTTCTCTACTTGAGACGCAACCCCACAAACACATGCTAACACATTTAAATGGTTTCCCATAGGAAAGAGAATCGCAAATGCAATCTCTTCAATATTTCAGCTGTTTCTCGTTGATATCAAAAAGACTGAATGGAGATCAGATGGACGCTGTCGTGATTTTTCATCTGAGATTATGACCCAGGTAATCTTGCAATGCATTTCCTATGGAGTTTTAACTTTGCTCAAATACCAAAGTCTGCAAACTAGTGTAATATCTCAATATAATCTCATTAAATTTTCCAAAGACATGATCTATGCTATCAATTTAACTTTATAGCAAAATATATTTACTGTATGTCAGCAATTGTCTCATTTGTGTCAAAGAAACTTTGATTCTTTGATGCAAAATGAAACGCAACTCAGAAATCAAAAGAATGAATGATAAAAGCTGTATTTGCAATGACAAATCTTTTCTTCTGGGTAGCATTTAGTTTTAATGCTCGCAAGGGGAAGGCAATAACATCTGATGCACAGAAGTTCAAACATTAACTGGCTAAGAGGAACATGAGTGTGAGTCAAGAGCGAGAAAAAACGAGAGAGAGAGAGAGAGGCTGTGGTGAGTCAGCCTTTGGTATAAAAGAGATCGGACGACAGCCAGAGGCTGCCACGGTTCAAGACACACACGAATACACGTCTCAGACTGAGATGTGCTAATGTCTCAGCACAGTCTCGCATGGAGTAAAGAATGCCTTACTCTGAGACCACATACAACAGTGGTTGTGCCTCATACTGGGAAAAAATCATTTCCAGTATTTTTTATTTTTATATATCATTTTTCAAACAAGATAAAGTTTGATAATTTTTATTTTAAAAATTATATTATAATTTTCTACGTGGTCTTTCGAAGCGCTCAAGCTTGTCTTACTGCCCATTTTAAGTCTATCTCTCTTTTTGTATCTTTTTTTTCTCTCTCGGCGCAGGCAGCGGCATTTAAAAGACCCTTACAGCACTGCCCTGACACGCTCTTGGCCTTGACTCTGCTGAGAGAACCCACCGGGTCCTGACAAGGACAGGGGAGCGAGCTGCTTTGCCCTCCTCCACACATCTCATTACGTCCTCTCTTTCTTGCCTGTATTCGTTTTCTAGAGTTCCTCGTTTTTTTTCTACTTTGTTTTGTTTTGTCTATGATGGTCAAACCGTTTTTACTGGTTTTGAAAGTCTATATCTTGTGGCTGGTAAAAATGCCAGTGGTGAAATATCTACGCCACAATGTGCTGCAGTGTTTGACCATTTTTGCAGCAGCTTTTGGTACGTCCTTAGACAGAACCATTGGCGAATGGCTGTAAACTAATGTGGTGGGAAAAGGAAGTTGAAATGAGAGACCACACCTCAAGATGCCACTGGTAAAGTATCTGCATTTATTGTATAAGTGTCAATAACTGTAATATGCTGCAGTTTTTACAACTTTTAATGCATGTTTTGCCAATTCATTTGACAGAAACATCGTAGAATGATAAGAAACTACAGTAGGGAATGAGCGGGAATGGAGTTTATTCCTGTTGCAGACCAGACTCAAGCGAGCACCTCTTACACTTACATTGACGGAAAATTACTGGAGAGGTCGGGTGGGAATGGGATCCAAATCCACAATGGATTTAAACTTGAAACTACAACATCCAAATGAGCCAAATCTCAATGGATTGTGAGCACATGGGCTACATTGTTAAATACATTACATTGCATTTAAGGTATACATTTTATCATTTCCTATTTAAACTGGGAATCGAACCCTTAACCTTGGTGTTGTTAGTGCCATGCTTTACTGTTTGCGCTATAAGAATATGCTAACCAAGTCATTTTGAATTACGTCCTCTTTTAAAGGTGAAATCTGTAATTGTGGGCGGGACCACCAGGGCTATACCAAACAATGGCAGATGTTGGCAGGGTTAAAGGGATCGTAGAAGTGTTTGGGAAAAACAGTTCACTGAAAACAATTTTTGCAATTTCTGCTGCTTCTACTGGTGCAGAAATTACGCACTTCACCTTTAACCTCAGAGCATGCGAGATGTGTCATTTTCAAAATAACAGTCATTTTCAAATTAATTTCACCCTGGACAGGTCCGGCAGCGCTACGCTGAAGTTGAGTGAACACATCCGAACGATGACCTGAGCTTGATCTCTCTCTCCTCCATTAAGCAGACGAGCGGCGCAGATGCACAGGAGTCTGTCACGTTGGAGGGGAGGTGATGTTTCTCCGTGAGTGTCTGGTCAGACACACTGGCGGCTGCTCAACCACTAAATGGCCCAATCACAAAACCCTATGACTCGTGGAAAACAACAGATCAATAGCGCTTCCTCTGGTTCTCGCCTGCTTGCTTGTATATCTGTGTATGAGAGAGAGAGTGCGCAGATGAAGGCAGACCATTGTGCACCCACATGCCCACTCAAATGGCATTTGAAAGCAGGAATATCTGTTTTTTTTGTTGTTGTTGTGCCTTGCACCGGTTTTAAACACACACGGTCCTGATTACAGCCTCCCTCTGGAGACGGCAGAAATAAAGAATGATCGCTGAGCAGGGAGAGACAAATTTACGCTCTGCGAACAGCATTCATTACAAACAGACTGCCGTGTGTGTGCTGTGTGGCCGAACTCGACCTCAAGAGTTAGCAGATTGAAAGCCAAACCCTCCTCCGCTGCCAAACAGATCAGATTAGAAATGCAGTCGAGCGCTCGGCAGCAAGACAACAAGACAGAAGGCAGACAGATAGACGTGCGAGAGAAAGCGGCAGTAATATCGGATGAACTGGTCGTTTTTTTGGCAGGTGCAAATGCGCTCTGTGTCAGGTGTTTACAAGGCGACGGATATATGGCTGAGAATTCTGTCAAAATGCAAACAGCTTAATTTCTACCTACCACGTAGACTACTCGAGCACAAACAATGAAGATAATCTCATTTTGCTGATCTAGTACTCAGCTTGAGATGCATTCATGCAGAAAGGTCTAGACTCTAGAGCATGAAATGTTGATCCAGAAGAGCATAACGTACATTGAAGCAGAAAGGAAAAGAAATCTAACACTTGTGTTTGAATAGAAAGGCAAAAAAATCTTGAAACTGAGACGTATTGATGCAGAATGACAGGAAAAAGTTCCAGAAGTTTATTGATGCAGAGGATCCGAAAACTCTAGAACTTAAGATAGAACTAAAGATAAAACTTGAAATAAGTTGGAAGCAGAAAGCCGAAAAAAATAGAACATATTGTGTTAAAGCACAAGGGTAGAAAAATCTAGAACTTGAGATGATGTTAGGGCCTTTCGCACCGCGGTTCTTTGTTTCCATGGTCGAACGCCGCGCACAAATGACGTCGCTGTCGACCGGCTTACGTCACTTCTTAGTACACTGTTGGTGCGAATGCATCCCTTTAAATAGTACTGGGAAATAGTTTGTGCAAAATCGTCCCAGTACTTTAGTACTGTACATTTAGTTCTGGAACTAAAGTGGTGCGAAAGGCCCTGTTGTTGCAGGAGAGCAGAAAAAAAATCTTTGAAGTTATTTACTGAATCACAAAGTCCAAACAATCCAAAACTGAAGATCTGTTGATGTAAAAAGATCAGAAAATGAGATGTGATATGTCCTGGAGCAGAAAATCTAAAACATTAGTAAAGAGATCTTGACTCTGAAATATGTTGGAAGACAGCAGAAAAAGCTTTCGGAAGCTGATATTTGTTTAAAGCAAAAAGATCCAAGACTGAAGATGTTGATGTATGGAAGTGAGGAAAAGGTAGAACTTGAGATGCACTGCTGCACAGAAAAACAAGAAGGCTAAAGGTTGAGATTGTGTTGAAGCATAAAAGATCTATAACTTGAGATTGTTGATTCGGGAGAGCAGAAATAATCTTTACCCTGTTGAAAAAAGCTAGTTAGGTATGTTTTGAAGCGCTGCTGGTTTGAGCTGGTTTAAGCTGGTCATGAGCTGGTTTAAGCTGGTCATGTGCTGGCAACTGGCACCTGCTCAGGACCAGCACATGATCAGTTTAAACTAGCTCATGACCAGCTAAGAGCCAGCTCAAACCAGCAGCCATGCTTCAAAACATACCTAACCAGCATATGCTTGGTTTTTCACCAGGGTAATCTGAGATTCACTGCAGCAGAAAGGTCAAAGGATCTAGGACCGGAAATCTGTTGATTTAGAAAGGCTGATGATGTGTTAATGCAGAAATATCAGAAAAATCTTGAACTTCAGATGTACTGGAGCAACCTGAAATATGTTAATACAAGAGAGCAGAAAAAAATATTTTGTAAATTGAGATTTGTTGAAGGCCAAATATCCTGAAATGGAGATGCACTGATGTACAAAGACAGAAAAATCTAGAACTTGATATGTGTTGAAGCAGAAAGATCTAGAACTTGAGATATGTTAATGCAGGAGAGCAGAAAAAGCAGAAAAGACAAATAATCCTGTTAATGTAAAGACTAAAACTTCAGAAAAGCCAAAGAACCAGAACTCAAAATGTGTTGAAGCAGAAAGATCTAGAACTTTACATATATTGATGGAGAAAGGCAGAGAAATCTGGTTTCAGCCTCAGAAGCACCTACGGCCTATCCTGGATGTCAAGCCTCTAGAAAATCATGTGGCCTGATCACGTCACATGGGTAACCAGGCAGTGCAGATTTTCCTGTGGCATTAAAGCCTGTGATGGCCAGGGGTAATATTTTAACACCACGGCTGTTTCCCCAACATATACACACACTCGCAATCATAGCGCGGAAAAAAACAGCCCGTGTTATCATAGCGCGGAAAAAAACAGCCCGTGTTCGTATGTGTGTGTGCAAGAGAAAAACAGCCCTGCCGCTGAACAATCAGCAGTCCTCTGTGTGTGTCTCTCTCTGGGCGGCGTCATGGCAACGGAACAGCTTCAATTAGAGGAGAAGAAAGCGTTTCCCCTCGGCATGGCATTGGAGAGAGCCGAGTGTCAACGAGCGCGGAAAAGGGAGGGAGCGTGTGTGTGTGTGTGTGAAAAAGATTGTGAGCAGGAGGGAGGCAGAGAAAACGAGCACCGGGGAGACGTGTGTGAGGCTGAGATTGCGAGAGAGGGAAAGGGAGCGTGTCTGAGTGTGTGTGTTTGTGTGTGTGTGTGTGTGTGTGTGTGTGTGTATGTGTGTGTGTGCTACAGATTGCAAGGAAGCAAGCCAGAGAGACAAAGCAAGCGAGTGAGATTGAGAGGGAGGGGAAAGTGTGTGTGTGTGTGTCAGAGCAGCCAGAGACAGACAGTGTTTTGCCTGCGTTAGCGCAGCTAATGAAAAATGAATGAACCCACGGGAGAGAAAAAGAGAGAGATACGGAAAGATGGAGCGGTAGTTTAGCATTCGCAATGTTTCGGCAGTGCCATGTATGTTTAGAGGGGTTGGAGTGAAATGTTGGCCTTGCTCAGGGTCAAGAGGTTAAGGCCACATACTCTATACAAGTACACAAGTCTGTTTCTTTGGCGGTTTGACGGTAACAAACCTTAGTACTCGATATGTATAGAGCTACTTTCAAAAGTATGTGCCATTTAAACTAGACGTAGTTAGCTATAAACATGTCGACAGTTTAATAACTTTTACTAATTTAGTTGACTAATTTCTTTGCCACAACCCTTGACCTAAAAATGAAAAAAAAACTGACAGTACGTTTCAGTTCATGCTAATATTGCCAGTGACTTTGCCAACAAAAATATTTATACGCAAACCACATACTTGTGGTTTTGCCACATAATTCCTCTAAAAAAGTTTTTGAACGAATAGTTTGAGTAAATAAAACTCATGATGATTAAGAGTGAGTGTTTTTGAACAAATCAGTTGAGTGAATAATTCAATGACAGATTCGTAAAACAGTGTCTGCGTCCCAATGTGCATACTATCCATCCTAAATTCTTTTTGATATTAGTAATTTTCAATACTATTTAGGGAAGATAGGGTGGATAGTATGCACATTGGGACGCAGGGAGTCACTTGCTTGGTCCCAGATGAATCAGTATGTTTTAATGAATCTGTTCATTGAATGAATCATTGAATTACTCATAAAGAGTAATTTGCTACCACCTACTGGCTTAATGATGCAACTTGCAAATCCCCATGGACTAAATATCAGCCTGTCAAATTCACGAACCGTTAAATAATACTAAAACATACCCTTTTTATTATTGCATCACTTTTTATTACCTCTTATGGGTAAATCTGTGTTTGAGTCATAGGTGTAGAATATTTGTTTTAATCAGCATGCCAGTACTAGTCAGTTCATGCAGCAACTAATATTGCGTACCACTTTTGAAGAAGTGCCTTTTTTTGGTGTACAGCATTGGCTGAAGCATACCACTTTTATACCCGCTATGTTCGTTAACTCCTGCGGTTAAACTGAGATCATCTGAGGCACAGGTGAATCATAGGTGCATATACAAATGCATGCTAAAATCAAGCCTATGCCACTGCACACTAGAACTTTTATATCTGTCATGCATTTTGTCCTTTAAGTTGGCCGGTCACTTTAACACACATACACTTGCATGCACGCTTTGCCATTTGATCTCTCTCGCATGTACATGTTCACTCTCTTCCATTCGTCTTTGTCACCTTTCTCTGACCTTTGCCACCAACCAGGGGAAATCCACCTGCTGGGTTGCAAAATACCACCTGCTACAGACAGACCTCTGTCGGAGAAACGGGAGACGGAGAGAGATGACTGACAGGGACTTCATGAGTTAGAGGGCCCCTGTCTCAGCGCAGCGGCTGCAGAAAGATCGAGACTGATAAAGATAGATAGAAGGAGCGATTCTCTCTCTCTTTCTCAAAGACATTCCTCTGGAGCATTGGTGGTGGTTCTGATATTCCCCACTGCCGCTCTGGTATTCGAGGGTCTGCGTGCGGAGATTGATAGCTGAGCGTTGCTATTTTTGACATGCTGGTGTCAACACGTCGACGCCACCTCACCAACAACAGCAGTGCCACAGCTGGGTACAAATTTCACTTGCACACTGACAACGTGTCCTACACTGCAAGTAAGCGATGTGACAAACAAAAAGTGTAGTTAAGGTGTGTTCACATTGACAGCAATTAAATCAAGGGAGGTCGCCAAGTTGCTGTCTTGTTGGTTGTTTGTAGGTATTCTAAAGCCTGGGACACACCAATCTGATGGTCGGCAGTCTGTGAGCGTCTGTCGGGCTAGCATGTTTGGTGTGGTCCACACGTTGGTTCTTGTCGGGCTCACGTCAGCAGAAGTGTGCCCGTTTCAGGGCCGTCGGCGAGAGTGAGAACTCTGATTGGATGTTCAGTTTAGCGAACGAGTGATGAAAGTGATGAAAGTAAGTAAATAATGAAGTAAATGAAGGCTGCACAGACAGAAGACTGTTTTAATGTTACGTGATCTTACCCAAGCATTCCAATATGCAAATATATTCATAACAACAAGAGCTGCTTAAAATGAAGAAAATTAACAACATAACTAAAATTCAAAATGGTAAGCAAGCGCTGCTTTGTTTACGTTTCGTATATATGCGTAGGCCTATATCTCGTATATCCTTTTTTCGGTTTCTCATTTTAAATGACGAATGTGTACTATTGATAGCTGCTGATATAGACAGTTAATTCCTCTCACGCAGGCGCAAAACACACGTGATATATTTTGCAGTCGGCTGTAGTCTGTGTGGTGTGTTCAAATGCAGCTTTTTGTTCCAACGCTGCCGACGCGAGGCGAAAACACCATCAGCTAGTTCTTTGAAGTCGGCTTGGTGTGTCCTGGCATTTACTCCGAGGGTATTTGACTGTCTTCTATTCCATTGGTAGTCACTGGATTGCGTCACTGCTATTTTGCATATTTAACTTCACATTTGTTGCATTACTAATGGTTGCACATTCCATCTCAAATCATTAAAAATTTGTCTTTGCAAAATTGCCACCAGTGTGAATATTGCTCAACTTCATCCACAATGCAAGCATGTGATGCTGCACCAAAACGAATGCAGTCCAGTAATCATAAAAATGCTGCAAAATATTGGCATGACAAAACTATAATGCTTTACAGTCAACAAAGCTTTGTATACAACATTGCATGGCATAACGAAACTAAATGGTCCAGTTAAAATCGAGGATGTGTCTGCATTCGAATGTGTACTAAAATAAAACACTTCTACTTGCCAAACTGCGTGGTATATGCATGAAAGCAGTATAGACAGCTCATATATTATAATGCACAAGCAAGAAATGCGACAAAACTAGAATGGTCCCATTATAATCAACAATGTGGTTTACAATGCAGTTTATAACTTATAAAATAATTTAGACAAAACTAAAATGCTACCATTATATTCTACAAAACTGTTTATGCTGCATATATGCGACCTACCAAAACTAAAATGCTCCAGTATCTACAATGCATGCTGTTTATACTACTAGCATTTGACTTCGCGTAACACACTAAAACACATATAATCAAAAATGCTGTCTACCCTGCAAGCATGTGACTTGAAAAACTAAGATGCTCCCAATACAACTGTTTCTACAATTTGTGTGCATGCAGTATAGGTAATGTCATTGATAATAACTGGGATATGCTAGTTTTAGCGCCTCACACCACTTGCTTGCAGCACAGATAGGATATAATAAACCTCCTGCTGAAGATAATAGGCAATGTAGCCCTGTCAATATATATGCGTACATAAACATGCATCCTTTTCCCTGATGGCTGGATAGTATGTCCTCTGGTCTTGATCACAACAATCTACAGAAAAGCCGAATCTCTTTCTCTCTCGCTTTCTCTCTTCTGTAGTAAATGCCAGGGGCTCCAATCATGGACCTCCCGTTGAGCTCTTTGGCTTTGACTGACACAACATTCGGAAACACTCTGGGATTTGAGTGTGTGTGTGTTTGCGTGTGTTTCCCTAAGTAGCATGGCACCCGCCATCCACATTAGATCTCCCCCCGCTTCTCTCCCTATCCGGTTCTAATCTGCGTCTCGTTTCTCTCACCCACGAACTCTCACTCCCTAAAGACCACTTCCATTCAGCGTGAGAGAATTTCTCTCTCACAGTTTATACTGTAAGCTACAGCTGTATTTATTGTTCTTTTGTTGGCTAACTAGACCAGACAGGTGTGTAACTCTGGCGTGTATGTGGTTTCAAGGTGTAGCGTGTTGGGAAATGAATTACTAGATCTATCTGTCTGTCAGGAATGAATTGAAATGAAGGTATTCTCAATTCGATCCAGAATTAGGCACAAACTTGCTAAATAATGAATTTTTGTTTTGTCATGCCTCCCTGCAAAAAATCACATTACTGAAAAATGTAGCGCCGCTACTTTTAGTTAGTTACTCGCTAACACTTCAGTTGAACTACGTTACACCTCAAAGGTGCACACACATGGCAAACACTGCTCAGCAGAGCGACTGATTTTTCACAGAGGCAGTGAGTTGTGAAAACGGAGATAGAGAGAGAGACGAGTGATGAACAGAAAAGAGGAAAAGCAAGCAGGACACAGCGCTCCGCTCAGCCAGCGAGGCTCCGCTGCTCTGCGTGAGTGTGTGACTGTCTCATGTGGGCCCTTCAGTCCTCGAGGCGTTTTGTTCCCCCTCCCTGCGCCGGCCCCAGCCCTGCTAATCCTTTTGAGACACACACACACACACACACACACACATTTCCCAAGGCTCCGAGACGCTCTACGCTGCTGCTTATCTCCGCACTCCACCGAGCTACGCCGCGCTACACACACACACACACACACATGCACACGGCAGATCTCAGCTCTGGCTCTAACACCTAACACATCTACACTGCAACTGCACGACGTGACAAAACTAGATCGCTCCCGTTATAAAAAATTGAAGATATCTATACTGAAACCAGAGTTTCCTTTGTGTGAGTATTCCAGTTTTGGCGCATTGTGCATTTGCAGTGTGGACCACGTCATTGATTTGAACAATCTTCTGGTGTTGTCACTTTGCTTCACTCGCAGTGGAGACAGCTTTGTCGATTATAATGGGAAAGTTCTGGTTGTGTCGCATTGCTCGCTTGCAGTTTTGTTGACTATAACATTACACATGCATTACACATTTGAAGTGTAGAAAGCTGTGCTAATTATCACGAGAGCTGTCTAGTTTTGTTGCATCATTTCAGTTGTTTTATGTGTAGACGACTTTGATGTTTAGCATTCTAGATATGTTGCAACACGCATTTGCTGTGTCTACGGCTTTGTGTCTACTAGTTTTGTTGCAATGCACACTTGCAGTGTAGACAGTTTTGTTTATTTTGACAGAACCATTGTAGTTTTGTCATCTCATTTTAGTTTTGTTGCATTGTTTGCAATGAAGGCAACTTCATTCATTATAATGGTAACATTCTAGTTTTGTCACTTGCTTCGCTTGTTTGCGGTCTCTTATCAGCATTCGTTTTGTCACATTTCTTGCAGTGTAGGTTTCATTGAATATAACACATGCATTCTAGACTTGTTGCATCACTCACTGTACACAGCGTTGTTCATTATAATGCGCAACCTCTAGTTTTGTTGCATTGCACGTTTGCAGAGTAAACTGCTTAGTAGTGGCACTTTGTTTACTCGCATTGTAAACAGTTTGCTGATTATTACAGAAACAGTCTAGTTTTGTCATCTTGAGTTACTTGCTTACTTGCAGTTTGTTGCATTGCATTGCATAATGCAGGGATTATGGATTTGTTGCATCACTCATTTGCAGTGTACACAGCTTTGTTGATTTAAATGCGAAAGTTCTAGTTTTGTCACCTTGCACTACATGCAACCAAAAGTTATCAACTTTTGTTTTGTCGCATTTCTGCTCACTTGCAGTGTAGACTGCATTGTTGCGGCATTTTGTTTGCATGCAGTGTAGACAGATTCACTACCTTGCTTCACTTGCTTGCAGTGTCGAATAACAGCTACATTTATTAACAGTAGTTATATGGCATTTCTCATTTGCAGTGTAGATTTCATTAATCATAATGCAAGTATTCTAGATTTGTTGCATGACTCACTTGAAGTGTTGGTTATAATGCAAAAGTTGTATTTCACACTTGCAATTTAAACTTCTTTGTTGTGCCATTTCACTCGCTGGCAGTGTAGACAGATTCGCTGATTATATCGGAAATATTCTAGTTTTGTCACATCGCTTCGCACACTTGCAGTGTAGACAGTTTTATTGATATTATTGGCAGTGTTCTTGTGTTGTCGCATCACGACTGACTCTCTGCTCTGCTCCACCCTGTAATTTACCACAGCTTTAACAATTTGCATGGGATCGTTTCATTCCTGTATAATCAATATTTCATAATTCCGTAACGTAAGATGCTTTTAGGAGCCTCACATTTCTTCTGGAGTGTTCATTGAAGGGTCAGCCAGGATACAGTTGTCTCGCAAATGTTTGACTGTCATTTATTGGTTTTGGAGACGGAACGTCATCCTTTGAACACATATGTGAAATATGAAAGTAGTTGTATTTTTTGGAGTTCCTTAACTGAGGTAAAATCATTAAAAAAAAAACATTTATTCATAATAATAATCATAATTTAACAGCCAGCACTATATGCTTTTAAATATTAAAACTTTTTCATAAATGTTTAATATGCTCTTTCTTCTCTTGCAGACAATCTGTGATGCTGTTTGGAAGAATTTGACAGATAATATGGATTTTGCTCAGACACCTCTTCCAGTCGGTCTGTTTTTTGTCCATCTTTTCTATTTTCTTTTTCAGCACGGACCTTCAGTCAGACTCTTGGCAGACTGTTAGCTGTCCCATAATCCTCTTTGATGCAAGAAGTAGAGGTCAGGGCAGGGTCATGGTTGCTGAGAGAGCGCACATGCACGCAAACACATGCACCAGGAATTTTATTCTAGGCTGACTTCCTCTGATCGCTGCAGATTTTCCCAACAGCGCAGTCTTTCGCTCGCTCGCTCTCTCTCTCTCTCGGAACATCTGTGTGTGATCGGAGTCGTGCATAAATTATTCTCCGGCAGCAGCGCCATGTCTGCGTCTCTCTCATTTTCTCTTGCGTCCTCTGACTCTTTCAGATCACAAACAGTGCAGGGTTTCTGTTAGATTGCGATGTCTAAGCAGTGGTAGACGCACGTGTATGCTCTCTCACGTAGACACGTATGCACATATGCAGTGGTGCTGCATTTTAAGGAGAGCGGCCTGTGCCATCGTAGAGTTTCACATCTCTTTAACACTGCAGCACACAAAAGGACATCCTGTTTCCTGAAACACACACACACACACACACACACATTTAGTCCATTGTGAGCTTTAGGCACTCTCACTCTCTCAGTTAACCCTTTAGAGGCACCATTCTCTGTATACAGACCTACAGAGCTATTTAACTTTTTGTGTCTGCAGTGTCCTGTCTTTTTTGTTGTTCTTTCTGTCCTGTTTGTCTTGATTTTGAAAAATACATTTATATAAATAATGTAATACGTACAAAGATGAGAGGGGGGAAAGAAGACAATACAGATGAAACAGAAAGGAGAACAGAGATCAAAGATGAGACCGGAATGAGAAAAGACAGCGCAATGAAGATAAATAGAATGGGGGGAAAAGCAGAAGACCATGGAACAAAATTGATCAAGATTTGATGGAGGGGATGAGAAATAGATGATAAGAAAGATTTAAGACGTGATGGAAAAAAAGAGGAGAAGAGACGGTTAAGGCAAATGAGAAATGTTTGACTTAAAAGAGAAAAAAAGAGAAAGAGATGAGGCAGAAATCAGAAGGAGGGGATGGGAATGAAAAAGAGGCAATGCAAAGAAGTGAAAGTGACAGATGTGAAAGACAACAGAAAGACATGACACAAGGATTATCTAGATGTGACAAAGAGACAATTTTGAAATTAATGAGAAAGATATGAGATAATGATGAGAGAGATGTGAGACGGAGAGGAGAAAGTTATGAGACGGAAGACAAAGTTAAAAGACATGAGACGGTGATGAAAAAGGGGAGAAGAGATGGAGTTAATGCAAATGTAAATTTAGAATGAGAAAAAAAGAAGATGAGAAAGAGATGAGTCAGAAATCAGGAGAAGGAGACAGAAATGAGAAAGAAACAGCAAAGAAGAGAAAGAGACATAGGAAAGACATGAAGATCTACATGTGACGGAAAGAGATAAGAAATAGATAATACACAGATTGATGAGAAATATATGAGTTGATGATGACAGAGATGTGAGATGGAGAGGAGAAGGCGATAAGACAAGGAAAAAGTAAAAAGATATGGAGTTAAGGCAAATGAGAATGTTTTGACTGAGAAAAAAGATGAGACGAAATGAGGCAGAAATCAGGAGAAGGAGACAGAAATGAGAAAGATGTGACAAAGAAAGAAGAAATAGAAAATACAGAGATTAATGAGACATATATGAGGTGATGAGAGAGATGTGAGACAGAGAGGAGAAAGAAGAGACAGAGTTAGGGCAAATGAGAACGTTTTGGCTGAGAAAAAAAGATGAGAAAAAATGAGGCAGAAATCAGGAGGAGACAGGAATGAGATAGAGACAGCATAGAGGAGAAAGAAATCGATGGGAAAGATATGAAGAAGATCAAGATGTGACAAAGAAAGAGGTAAGAAATAGATAATACAGAGATTAATGAGACATGAGGTGATGAGAGAGATGTGACACAGAGAGGAGAAAGTGGTGAGACAGAAGACAAAGTTAAAAGAGATATGAGAGAGTGATGAACAAGGGACAAGAGACAAATTAAAAAGAGTTCAGGCAGAAATCAAAGAGGAGAAAGACAAATGGGAAAGATGAAAGGAAGAAGATCAAGATGTAGCAAAAGAAAGTGAAAGAAGAAAGTTAGAGCAAAGATGAGAAATATATGAGGTAGTCATGAGCAAGATGTGAGACAGAACTGAGAAAGATAAAACAGGAAAAAGACGAGACAGAGAAAAGAAAGGCAGCAATCTAAAAGGAAGAATGAGACAGTAATGAGGTAGACAGGAAAGACGAGGTAAAACAACTAAAAAGAGATGAGACAGATGGGAAATACATGAAACAAAGAAGATCAAGATGAGAGAGATGAGAAATAGATGATACAGTGAATCAAGAAAGTCATGAGACAGAGTTAGGGCAAATCTAAGAAGTATGATGTAGAGATGAAACGAAAAAAGATGAGACCGAGAAAAGAAAGACAGCAATGTGAAAGAAAGAATGAGACGGTAATGAGAGAGACAGGACAAAGATGAAGAAAAAGACAAGTGACGAGAAAGAGCCAGAAAATGGCATAAGGATGGGTGATAGAGAGATGGCAGCCGTCAGGTGGAGAAGCGACGGGCGAGTAGACGCCTCTGCAGTATTTAGCAGAGACTGTGTGTGTGCGTGCGTGTGACAGCTTTTTGCATGACTAATGTGCCAGTGAGAGCCTGAGTCTGCGTTTACTGCCGCCCAGAGCTGCCCAAGACCAACAGCGCCGCCCGACCAATGAATATTTAAAGCCTGTGTGTGTGTGGGGCTAGGATCATTTATTAATGCCGGCGGAGGGAGAGAGATGAATAAATTGGCTGTGTACACAGAGCCAGGGCCAGGACGAGGTGAATGGCAGAGCAGTGTGTGTGTGTGTGTGTGTCACCCTGAGCTGTCTTCTGTTTGGTCTGAGGGACTGAAGCCCTGCATCTATTTATAGATCCATTATACATCCATTATTAATCTCTCCATCCAGCCCTGATGAAAAGAGAACCATCACCCAAGCAACCGGACCACAAACGCACACGCAAATACACACACAGAAGCCAATGCTAATCGCAGCGTGTGCGGGTGTGTGTGTGTGTGTCACCCTGCGCTGTCTTCTGTTTGGTCTGAGGGACTGAAGCCCTGCATCTATTTATAGATCCATTATACATCCATTATTAATCTCTCCATCCAGCCCTGATGAAAAGAGAACCATCACCCGAGCAACCGGACCACAAACGCACACGCAAATACACACACAGAAGCCAAGGCTAATCGCAGCGTGTGCGGGTCGCATACGGTAAAATGTGTGTCAATGTTCCTTTTCTGTTTACACATGCAAATTTCACATAGTCAACTAAAATGTACTCTTTTTTTGAGAACCGCTCTAAATATTCATGCTAAAAATACATAGTCTTTTGATTGCTACGAATTTGGCTAGTTTTAGATTTAAAGGTTGCAGTAAGCGGTTTCTGAGAAAGGCTGTTGAAAGTGGATCGGACTGAGCACCAAAACACACTTCTAGCCAGTCTCCAGCAAGGGGCGTGTCCACTGATGGGGCAGTTGCATGTGTTCTTTGGGGGCGGAGCTATTAAAGATAGGGGTGTGATCCTTTTGAGTAGGTGTGTGTTTATTCTGGTGATTTCAAATATCAATGGTGTTTCTCAGAAACTGCACCTTTAACAAGGCAAACACAAGGGCGGAGCTTAGCTATAGGTTTTTGTATTTATTTTCATGGGTTTGGTTTATGGCTCCTTATTTGTTATAGTCAAATGTTGCTGCATTAAAATTCACACGCCGCATTAGCAGCCTATTTTACTTACATAATGTGATGTATTTCTGAGTAAATAAAATCCATGCATAATTTATTGCGTTCGGGAGAGAGGACGCTAAAAATCTGACGTACAACCCAACAGAAGGGGTCTGGAGAGGGTCAAGAGTGTGCAGCACGCTGTCGTAAAACACACACACACACACACACACACACAACACACCCGCAACATATTGGATTATGACGGTGAGAGACGGAGCCGAGGATTTCTCATTTGTGGGGGGCAGATTTCATCAGCGAGCGAGCGGAGATAAGAAAGCGCATGTGTGCGCTAGCGCGCGAAAGCGGGAGCGGGAGGGCGGCAGAAAGACAGAGAAAACGGGCGTGTGTCTGCGCAGTAGGCGAACAGAGGAGTGACAAGCTTTGTGCGGAGAGATGGAGCGAGCGCAGGAGGGAAGCCATGGAGGAGGGGGAGGGAACCAGCCTGGTGGGAGATTAAGAAGGGCTGTTTTAGCACAGCGCAGGGCGCAGCGTTCCCGCTGGCTCCTTCTCTGGATCGTTGATGCCGCTCTGAGACGGCGCTGCACAGAGATGCAGTGCGCCTGTGCTGCCTGAGACGTTTTTCCTTGTGCCTAACTTTTCCCCCTCTTCTTCTGACTGTGCTTTTTCTATGCTGGTAGAATCTCTGTGCTGATGCTTTGTTCAGTTGTGCACTTGTGCTGCCTGTTTCCCTGCGCTTTTCCCTGTGCCACACAAAGATTTATCTCAATAAGATTGATAAGATTTAAGAATAAGATTGATCTTAAAATATAGCATATATTGTTTTGGTTTCTGTTGGTATTCTAGTTTTCATGTTGTCTGTATTTAAGATTTTTTTAATTGTGTCTGTGTTTCAGTTCTCTGTATAATGTTTGTATTCTAGTTTTTTTATTTTCATGTCTTTGGTTCAGTTCTCTTTTTTACTTACGTCTGTTCAGTTATTCTAGTCTAGTCTCTATACTAGTTCTCTTTCATGTTCGTGTTTAAGTTCTGTCTATTCTACTTTTTGTTGTGTCTGTTCCAGTTTTGTCTGTCGTGTCTATATTCTGTTTTTCTGTTGTCTCTTTTATTTTTGTCTGTTGTGTCTGTATTCTAGCTTGTTGTTGTGTCTGTGTTTCAGTTTTTTCTGTTGTGTCTGTATTCTGTTTTTCTGTTGTCTCTTTTATTTTTGTCTGTTGTGACTGTATTCTAGCTTTTTGTTGCGTCTGTGTTTTAGTTTTGTCTGTCGTGTCTGTATTCTACTTTTTGTTGTGTCTGTGTTTCAGTTTTGTCTGTCGTGGCTGTATTCTGTTTTTTGTTGTCTCTTTTATTTTTGTCTGCTGTGTCTGTATTCTAGCTTTTTGTTGTGTCCGTGTTTCAGTTTTGTCTGTTGTGTCTGTATTCTAGTTTTTTGTTGTGTCTGTGTTTCAGTTTTGTCTGTCGTGTATGTTTTCTGTTTTTCTGTTTGTTTCAGTTTTGTCTGTGTCTGTATTGTAGTTTTAATTGTGTCTTTTTAGTTCCGTCTGTATTCTAGTTTTTTTGTTTTGTCATGTCTGTTTCAGTTCTGCCTGTCAGGTCTGTGATTCTCTGTCATGTCTGTATTTTGTTTTTGTGTCTCTATTCTGCCATTCAGTTCGTCATGTCTGTATTAAAGTTTTTTATTGTTTCATTGTTTCAGTTCTGTCTGTCGTGCCTGTCTTGTAGATTGCTGCATCTGTTTCAGTTCTGTCTGTATTGTCTGTATTCTATTTGTTGTTTGTTCTTCAGTTTTCTCCGTTGTGTCTGTATTTCATTCTTTTTTGTGTCTTAAGTTGTTTTTTTCTGTCTGTTTTCTACTCTTTCTCGTCTTGTCTGTGTTTCAGTTAGCTTTCTTTGCCATGTCTGTATTTGGTTTT
Source organism: Sinocyclocheilus anshuiensis (assembly GCF_001515605.1). NCBI lineage: Eukaryota > Metazoa > Chordata > Actinopteri > Cypriniformes > Cyprinidae > Sinocyclocheilus > Sinocyclocheilus anshuiensis. The sequence goes on along the minus strand of NW_015537941.1, from coordinate 628,909 downwards.
GTGTTGTTTCTGTCTGCAGGGTCTATATTCTTCTGTTAATTGTGTTTTTGTTTCAGTCCTCTCTGCCATGTCTGTATTTCAGTTCTCTCTTGTGTCTTAACTTTTTTGTTTGTGTCTGTGTTTCAGTTCTCTTTCATGTTTGTATATATTTTTTCAATTGACTGTTTGTGGTGTCTGTATTCTAGTTTGTCTGTGCTTCAGTTCTGTGTGTCATGTTTTGTAGTTTTCTGTGTTTTGTCTGTGTTTTACATCTCAGTAGTGTCTATGTTTTAGTTTTGTCATGTTTCTATATCAGTTCTCTCTGTTGCGTCTGTATACTAGCTGTCCACATCTAATCTGTATTATTGTTCTGCCACGTCTGTACTGTATTTCCCCCTGTCTCACCCATGTTTTAGTTTTTTGTCACATCAACTGTAACACAGACACGACACAGAAAAACTGGAACCACATAGAAAATGTCAGAAGAATGAAACAATGAATGGACGACACATCTTTCTGTGTTATTTTGTATTCTAGTTGTCTGTGTTTTGTCTGTTTCAGTCCCATCTGTATTCTAGTTGCATGTTGTGTCCTTTTCTATTCTTTGCCATGTCTCTTTTTCTGTTGTTTGTGTCGTGTATTCCCGTTCTCTATTACATCTATATTGCAGTTCTCCACGTTGTGTCTGTCTTTCGCATGTGGCGGTAAAAAGCTGTAAGCCTGTAAGCGTTCACCTCAACACAGCACATATGGAAACAATGAAGCCAACAGCTGTCACGGGGTGTGTTTGAGCGGCCTGGGAGATGGAGGGGCTTAGGGGATGGGTGTGTGTGTGTGCACGTTTGCCGTGTGCACAAACAAGTGGCCAAAATCAAACCCCACGATCTGTTGAGCATTGACATTGTGTGAGTGCAAGCGAGTCTTTGGGGAGAGAACCCCCTGTTTAGTGAGAACAATGAATTGAATCGGAGAATAAGACAAAGCGGGGCAGGGGGCAAAATGTAGGCAATAAATTTCAATTGCGTGCTTTTCTTCCACTCCGGGCAGTTACAGAGAGAGAGAGGTAGGGAGACGGATGAGAGAATAGGGAAAGCAATCTCTGCCCATCAACTATAAATCACTAACTAGCAAAAAAACCATGGATATAACAAAATTTTTCACTGAGTGCAAAGCAGAGATTAGGAACGCTAAGTCATGGAAAGAATTACATCTTCAAACCTCCCCAAAACATGACCACACACCTCGCCAACTGCATTTGTTTAATCTTTGTTTTTAAGGACATGCTTCTCATTGACACTTGATGTGCGAAGTAGGCTATAACCTCCATCCTGAAGCGATTCGCTAACCATCCTGCAAATCTCCGCTCTGCTTCAGAGGCACAAACACTGTATTTTGTTTTTGTGTCTCTATTCTGCCATTCAGTTCGTCATGTCTGTATTAAAGTTTTTTATTGTTTCATTGTTTCAGTTCTGTCTGTCGTGCCTGTCTTGTAGATTGCTGCATCTGTTTCAGTTCTGTCTGTATTGTCTGTATTCTATTTGTTGTTTGTTCTTCAGTTTTCTCCGTTGTGTCTGTATTTCATTCTTTTTTGTGTCTTAAGTTGTTTTTTTCTGTCTGTTTTCTACTCTTTCTCGTCTTGTCTGTGTTTCAGTTAGCTTTCTTTGCCATGTCTGTATTTGGTTTTGTGTTGTTTCTGTCTGCAGGGTCTATATTCTTCTGTTAATTGTGTTTTTGTTTCAGTCCTCTCTGCCATGTCTGTATTTCAGTTCTCTCTTGTGTCTTAACTTTTTTGTTTGTGTCTGTGTTTCAGTTCTCTTTCATGTTTGTATATATTTTTTCAATTGACTGTTTGTGGTGTCTGTATTCTAGTTTGTCTGTGCTTCAGTTCTGTGTGTCATGTTTTGTAGTTTTCTGTGTTTTGTCTGTGTTTTACATCTCAGTAGTGTCTATGTTTTAGTTTTGTCATGTTTCTATATCAGTTCTCTCTGTTGCGTCTGTATACTAGCTGTCCACATCTAATCTGTATTATTGTTCTGCCACGTCTGTACTGTATTTCCCCCTGTCTCACCCATGTTTTAGTTTTTTGTCACATCAACTGTAACACAGACACGACACAGAAAAACTGGAACCACATAGAAAATGTCAGAAGAATGAAACAATGAATGGACGACACATCTTTCTGTGTTATTTTGTATTCTAGTTGTCTGTGTTTTGTCTGTTTCAGTCCCATCTGTATTCTAGTTGCATGTTGTGTCCTTTTCTATTCTTTGCCATGTCTCTTTTTCTGTTGTTTGTGTCGTGTATTCCCGTTCTCTATTACATCTATATTGCAGTTCTCCACGTTGTGTCTGTCTTTCGCATGTGGCGGTAAAAAGCTGTAAGCCTGTAAGCGTTCACCTCAACACAGCACATATGGAAACAATGAAGCCAACAGCTGTCACGGGGTGTGTTTGAGCGGCCTGGGAGATGGAGGGGCTTAGGGGATGGGTGTGTGTGTGTGCACGTTTGCCGTGTGCACAAACAAGTGGCCAAAATCAAACCCCACGATCTGTTGAGCATTGACATTGTGTGAGTGCAAGCGAGTCTTTGGGGAGAGAACCCCCTGTTTAGTGAGAACAATGAATTGAATCGGAGAATAAGACAAAGCGGGGCAGGGGGCAAAATGTAGGCAATAAATTTCAATTGCGTGCTTTTCTTCCACTCCGGGCAGTTACAGAGAGAGAGAGGTAGGGAGACGGATGAGAGAATAGGGAAAGCAATCTCTGCCCATCAACTATAAATCACTAACTAGCAAAAAAACCATGGATATAACAAAATTTTTCACTGAGTGCAAAGCAGAGATTAGGAACGCTAAGTCATGGAAAGAATTACATCTTCAAACCTCCCCAAAACATGACCACACACCTCGCCAACTGCATTTGTTTAATCTTTGTTTTTAAGGACATGCTTCTCATTGACACTTGATGTGCGAAGTAGGCTATAACCTCCATCCTGAAGCGATTCGCTAACCATCCTGCAAATCTCCGCTCTGCTTCAGAGGCACAAACACACACACACACAGACAGACAGAGACAGCCTTCCAGTGCTGATTAGAAAATGCATTATTCATTATAAATCTGCACACGAGTCACACGGACGTGGAAGAATAGAAAGAGATTGAAAGAGAGAGAGAGATAGAGGGCCAATGTAGCATTTTGTCTATGCGTCCCTCTCCAGAGGACAGAAAAAGTGTGTAAATGTGTCAATGAGTGTGTGTGCGTGTGCACATGTGGGCGTGGCTGCCCTTTGGGACACGTTGACCCTCTAATTGACCCTGTCCTCATAGTCACTGGCCGACACGCACAGATCCAGCGGGGCTAAACGCTCGCAACACTCCTGACTGCCAGTCAAATCCACGGGGGGGCTGACACTCTCCAGAGCACACACACACACACATGCGTGTATTAATATTCAGCGTGTGTGTGTGCGTGTGTACAGACCCCATCCCTGGTGGCCGCCTGCTGCGCCGTTCCACAGTGCAGCGGTCCGTCGAGATTTAGAGACCCGAGACTGCTATTACTCACCAGCTGACAGCACACACACACACACAGACGGCAGAGCAGCTTGGAACGCCCTCAACAACCGCGGCACGACACGAATACAGCAGTATGGCGAGGCGGTGAATTCTGGCGGAGATACCAACATGGAGAATAACCGTTAAAACTCTCATGGAAACCTCGGAGGCTTTGATTTCACCCAACGCCTGAGCAGTTAAACATGTTTGACCTAGTGCAAATAGAGTTTGTTTTGATTTGCAAAGAGGACAAACAACTGCTCCTTATTCGTGAAATTCTTGAGTTAACCTAAAAAATGTATGAAAATCACAGTTGTTTCCTAACGAAGAACAGAATTAGAAATTATTACATAAACACAAAAACAGTGGTAACTTGAACACACCAGCAAGCTGACAAGATAAATGCTGGCATAGTTTCAAACATAAAAAATTATAATTCAAAATTTGCAAAATAAACTGAACATTGAAGTGCCCGTATTATGCTATTTAAAAGGTTCATAATTTGGTTTTGGGAGTTCCCAACAACAAGTTTACATGCATGCAAGGCAAGGTCTTATAATGTATGCATTTAAATTTACCTTATTTCTCAACAACTCTCAAACGTTTCATTCAAAGATTCATGTTTCCAAACCCCTCCTTTGTGTGAGGCTACTTTGCTCTGATTGGTCTGGTGACTCAGTCTGTTGTGATTGATCGACTGCGTACTGCACCAGATGGAAACGGAACATAGTAAAGACCCAAACAATACTGGTTTACATGCATTAGCTGAACACAGACATGGAGTACTGAAAAATCACTACAGTGTGTAAAACCCAACGTATTGCTCCATCCTCGATCATGACTCTAGTAATAAGAACGACAGACATTAATCGACAAATTTCTAGATAATAGCGGGCCCACAGTTGATTAGTAGAACTATATATTAGTAGAATTATAACATGAGTAAACCGGAGACATAAAGCTGCACTGAGTGCATACACAACACACAAAACTACATATTTTGCACGCTCGACAGAACATTAAAGAAACAGGTTTTGATTTGGAGGAGCAAGCTGGTCCAAACAAATTGGGCACTGACCCATCTTTCAAGGACAACCGTTTTAAGAATCGCGCTTTGATCTCGCGGTAGATTGGGGAAGCATTCGTCAGTGAAATGATGGGAACACAGCAAAAGTTTGGGATTAATACTGCTGTGGTATCGAGGGAAAGTTTTTTTTTTTTTTAATATTTATTTTCACTTTTATTTGATAGGACAGCAGTTAGACAGGAAGCGAAGTGGGAGAGAGAGGGGGGAGGGGATCAGAAAGGTCTGCGAGCTGGTGTTCTGTCGATTTGTGCTACCCTGTCAGATTTTGCTACCTCCCATTAAAACAGTGGGTAGTGCAATTCGACAACGAAAAATGCTACTGGTAAAATTATGGTTTATTAACGTCTACACCTACCCCAACCCTAAACCTACCCTTACACCGTGTCTACACCTGACGCGAGTGAGTGGTGACAAAATACAATAGAACCTATTATGCTGTCTACACTGGATGCGGCGCGACACGACAAATTCCCGACAGTAAACTGCTGCTGCGTTCTATTTATGACGTACTGACATAAATTTCAAATGATTTTCAACGGTCGCTTTGTCGCGTCCAGTGTAGACAGACAGACTTTAGCTGTTGCGGTGCGGTGCGACATGACAACTGTCGCATCCAGTGTAGACACGGTGTTACAGTAATGCACATACAGTAATTGTATGTTATATTCGCGGTTGCGGCTAGAAGGGATACAGCTACAGGAAACCTACAATAAATAATTTTTTATACCTATTAGATTGTGTTTTATTAAAGTCTACACCTACCCCAACCCTAAACCCTTACAGTAATGCAGATACATTAAATATTGTTATTCAGCGTGAGAAAAAGGACGCAATATTGATGTGCGCATGTGCAGTAAACCCTGGTAGGGCAATCTGACGGGTAAGATAAAATGTCAGGACACCTGGACTCAAACACGGGATGCCCAAAGCACAATGGCGCTACATGTCGACCCGCTGCCCACAAGGCTATTACCCCAATGTAAAGGTGAAATTTAACCACTGATTCTTCACAGCCTCATCCTTTGGAAGTGAAAATAAACCGAATTTACTTCCACAGCGTCTTCTCGACATTGGTATCCACACGAATGAGCTACAGCCTAAGTTCAAGTTTCCGCGGGATGCAGAACGTATCGGAATAATGCAAATGTGGTAAATTGTGACGTGAACTTCATAGAAATGGGGTTTGAATTTTAAATGACTTTTAGGTGATTTAAGTTAAGTTTAAGCGATTCCGAGTCAACTCCTTATTTTGAGAGACAGTAACTTTATTTATGATGCGCGTTCAGCTTTACAACGTTGCAGACTGTTTACATTCACATACAGCTATTTCCACACTGCATGAAAGGTAATTTTCAAAAATCAATAATTGGGGCATTTCAAAACCTGTAGTTCTTGTGTAGTGCATTTTGAATTACAAAGATTATAAAAGCTTTTTTTTATTTGTAAAATTCTTATGTTTGCCTCAAAGATGTACAAAATCGAATTTTCGGCGTTTCTCACATTTTCTATGCAAATCACATAAACAAAGAATCTGTGGCAACTTGAACGAACCAGTGAACCGAAACGATACTGGTGGAGATTCAATCATTAAAAATAAATTCTTTCCTAAATTCACAAGAACCTCAATGTTCCAATTTTTTTTTTTGTTTCTATGCAAATGCAGTTTATTTTGATTTGTGAAGATAAAGAACAACTTTTTACTTATAAAATGATCGTGTTTGCCACAAAAATGTACAAAAATTATTATTATTTTTTTTTTACATTTTCTATGCAAACGACATTAAATTGAACACACCAGCAAACTAATACAAGAAATACTGGCATAAATTCATTCAGATATTTTTATTCGTAAAATTCTTGTTTACCTCAAAAACTTATTTTTCGCACATCTTCTTCGTACAAACAAATATAAAAATTGGTAAAACTGAAAACAGTAGTATGTCAAGGAGATAAATACTTGAAATTAAAAACTTACAGGAACTGTTTTTTTTTTTTT
>NW_015537941.1:600227-622035 GCF_001515605.1 Sinocyclocheilus anshuiensis | reverse complement strand
ACCCTCATGTCGTTCCAAACCCGTAAGACCTTCGTTCATCTTCGGAACACAATTTAAGATATTTTTGACGAAATCTGAGAGCTTTGTGAACTATCTGTGAACTATCCCTTTAAGAACATTGAATACTTGAATACGGCAGTGTGGTGAGACAATGAATACTGGGCTCCATCCAGTAGGCTACATTTATTCGCCTCAAAACTGTATGAGAATCGCTGTTTGTTTGGCTACAAACAACAGAATAAGAAAACCAGACATTTTTATGCCGATTATACACACATGCACGCGCGTTGAGACCGTGGTAAGCTCAGATGTTCCGTGAAAGCCCCCAGACAGAATTTTCCGATAAACAGCCACACGCTCGCAAGCATACGGCCGCGCTATGGGGGAAATAATGACATCATGGTCACGGCAGGTCTGCTGGCAGAGCGTAGGCGACTGTGGGCCGGGGAGAGGAAACGCCACTATGTGTGTGTGTGTGTGTGTGTTTCCTGAAAAGGCTGAGAAACACTAGTGTCGGCTGGGGGAAAAACCTTTGAGGTTGTTCATCAAGCTGTTCATGGAATCCGCGTGTTACACCAGCGGAGACTTTCAGCGGAGAGAGAGGAAAGGAAGGATTGATGAGGTCCGAAAGACGATAGTAGGTGAGAGGAATGAAAAAAATGACATAGGGAAAAAAATCAACAAATGTGTGAAAAGTGTGACTTTTCCAGATTAATTTTCCATATGCTTTCAGTGGGATTTAAGGAATATTTGAGCTAAGAATGAGTCCTGGTGTACTGTGGTGTGAGTAAAGACTGTGATGATGTGTTTTACATGTCTTAGAGGAGTTGAGAAACACAACGTGGCACATGTGACCTTGACTTTCGTCTTTTTCAGGTGCCTCTGAACTAGCATAAAGACATGCTAGTGCTAGCACTTGCAACAGAGCCAGTGCATGGTGGTGAAATGTGAACCTCTTTCAGAAACGAACTACATTTCCACTAACTTGAAAGCTGAACAATGACGTAACAGACTGTAACCTGCACTCAAATGTTGTTTTTTGAGTGGTTGTTGAATATTACTTTGTCTTGGTTTCTCCCTGCAGTTCCCCCCTTTTAACATAAAGATGAAAAAAGCTTTCCATTGTCTATTTTCCCAGAATCCACCTGAAGGCGGATGGCACTTAATAGTTCATTCTGTACCAAAAGACATCTGCTTACTGGCCAACTTTAGCTAGATAGAAATCAAGGATGAGATGTTACCATTTGAGTCATCTTTGGCCGGCAGACATTGACATTTTAAGACAATCGATTAATACAACTAGACTTCAAGGAGTGTTTGGTCAGGTCTTACAGCTCTCTGAACCAGGAACGACCTTCCGGTTCCCTCATGGACAAATAAAAAGGCCCGTCCTGCTGAGATCAAACACCAAGACAGTCTATATTTATAAAACAGATAGTTACGGCTCTAAAATTTGATTCGATGAGGCTTGGATGAGTATTCATCTGAATACTAACACTTTTTTATTATTATTTATTGATAACATTAATAATTGTTTTTATTATTATTTTAAAATAATTTTGATTAAAAAAGTATTTTTAAAAATATAATAATAATTATTGATAAAAATGATAACAATAATGCATTTACTTATTGACCTGCTATTCAACTGCTGCTGCTAATTGCTATTTTTTATATATCATTATAAATAATAAGACACTTAAAGTTGTGAATGTGATTTGTATTAACCTTAAACCAAAATCACTCAAGTGGCTTATTTAATAGGAAAAAACATTTGCTTTATACACAAAAGGAAACTTTTTGATCATTGTCGTTGAAGCAAACACATGGTTTCAACTCTTAAGATAATCAACGTACACACACAAGGTTTTCTTTCCGGATACAGCAGGTCTGTGCTTTCACTCTTTGGTTTTCCTAAAACGATTCCAAAGTTTGACAGAGGAATCAAAACAGGACTCTGACAGGACTCTGTCAAAACAAAGTGTTGTCTATTGAAGCCCATTTAGCTAAAGCATAGCATAAAGACTCGCCCGAGACCATTTCAAATAAATGTGTTTCAGCTTATGCAGAGGGGCCGAGACTTCAAAATTTGTTTGCTCAAGTACCTTTGTTTACTTCAGGTTTTCTCTGGCAGAACATGCATGCAGCGGCACAAGAACATGTTTATGTCTGTGTTTTCCTACTCGCGTTTACCAGCCAGACCAAAAGTACCTCATAAAACCACACATTCCCATCAGACTTACGAAGGAATATTCCAAGTTATTTTCTGTGGACCATGTCTGCGGCGTGTTGCTGATTACCACACATGATAATTTCAATAAGTGTATTTACGCTAAAACAGTCAAAGTTATGATAACCTTTAATTCCAACTACAAATGGAATTGCTAAAATTATGATTGTTTCCAAACAGGTTTACCACAAGAAACCCTTTTAATTTATCTTATATTTAGCTATATTATATTAGAATATATTAACACATTATATGACAGACAGATAGAAAGACAAAGCCATAGATAGATAGATAGATAGATAGATAGATAGATGATAGATAGATAGATAGATAGATTAAAAGATGATAGATGATAGATAGATAGATAGATAAAATAACAAACAGACAAACAAATAAACAGAGAAAAAGACAAATAGATTTTAAGCCTGTTTATTCTAAACCAGGTGAAATTATTGTAATCTTCAAGGTATGTAATGTTCAAAAGGAATTGTAATCTTCTAAAGAAATTGCTAGAAAAAAATGATTGTTTCCAAACGTATCTTTATTTATTAGATATATGATATCAGAATATTATTATAATATAAACATATGACAGAAAGACAAAGCGATAGAAAGATAGATACAGTAAACAGACAGATTAATAGACAGACAGACAAACAAACAAACGCAGAGAAAGACAGGCAGATCGATTTGGATAAGCTTATTAATTCTAAATCAGTCAAAATGATTGTAATCTTCAAGGTTGCGACAAAAAAAACTCTAGTGGCAACAAATGGAATTGCTAAAATAATGATTGTTTCCAAACAAGTTTACCATAAGAAAGCATTTTAATTTATATATAATATATAATAATATATCATTTAATTTTATTTATATATATATTAACACTTTATACTGTATATCTTAATTTAATATCATTATTTAAAATAGTATACATTATTCATAAAAATAAAAATGTAGTACTATTATTATAAATGTATTATATATTTTTAAATTATATTATTTAACGCATATATATTTCTTCAGTTGTTTTTTCCCCCACCCAAGACAGACGTTATGAACGTACAGTGTGTGTTTAGTAAAAAGCACCTCTTGTTATGCAAATACTAAGAGTTGTATGTACATTACGGTGCGTATATATGTGTGTGCCTCTGTCTGTAGGGGAAGCGCGAGTGTTGATCAGCTGGGAACAAGCGTTTGTGTGTGTATTTGCGTGTTGGGCTCCCCGTGGCGCTGCCTGCCAGGCGCTGTCACCAGCCTGTGATTGACAGCTCTGATAAGCGAGGAGGCAGGCTGCAAATTCTGCCAGCGCACGTCACGCTCAACGTGCGTGTGTGTATGCGAGGCAGCCTGCGAACGCTGCCAATGTACGTCACACTTACCCTGTCGGCCTCGTATCAGTATGAGAGGTAGAGAGAGAGAGGCAGTTAGCGGAATGAAAGACTGCCGCAAGCCGGAGAGGGAAGTAGAGCGGAGAAGAGGGGAGAGAGGGAGGGAGACAGACTGTCAGGCGAGAGCAAAGTCACTGGGCAACATCGGCCCGCTTGGTGTGTGTGTGTTTTAACAGCACAAATACACAAAAATGGACATTCACAGGTCAGAATATTTCAGGTTATTTTTCATGAATTTCGAGTAAAAACACATAAGGCCCGTTCCCAAGAACGCTAACTATATTAGCGTTCACAGTAGCGCATGTTGTTCTGTTTCAGGTGGGAAGCGTGCAATCTGTAATTGTGTGCAGTCGCTAATGCTCACGAAAGAGTGCAATTGCTATTTTCCCACTTTAACTATGCACCCGTTTATTTTTCCGCTTTCGCAGGAAGAGGGGAAGGGGGGCAAAGTCATTTGTTGTAGGAGATAAGGCCCATGAATGCCCCCTTATAGTTACTGTCCTTGGTGTGATCGGGACCTATACCTTCACACACAAAGTTGCATAATCACACATAGGCCTTTTTACATTGAATGTTTACATGCACAACCATAAGTTGAGAACCTGTAAGAAAACTTTTATATTGGTTTTTGACATTTCTTTACATGACATTAAATTACAACACATTGTTGAGTTGTGCAAGATTATGAATGCATGTAAATATGCTGCTTACACATTCTTGACAAATACAACACTTTGTCAAAGCTTAGTGTGCAAAATGTGACCGTGTGGTCTTGTGATACCGTTCTTAATGACATCAGTGCATTTGCAGCATCCTCTGACACAGTGTAAATGATGCAAGTTATACCATGTACTGTATACAAAGATTTATGGAATTTTGTGTTTTTTTAATTCTGCAAAATGTTAAGATGGAAAGTTATGTGATATACAGAATATCATTCTGTTCTGGATGCCAGAGAACGTGCTGCCATCAACTCAACTCTTGACACCATCAAGATATTGCTCAATATCGACAAGACAGACAGAAAGTTGACCAAGGAACTCAGCTAGGTCATTCACTGCATGGATTCGGCCACAGCCCCAGGTAATGACAGCATCTTGCTGGACCTGATTAAACGCTGTCAAAGTTTGTAATTTTACCTTCTACATGAGGTCATCACTCCGTGCCGCTTGTCGGAAAGCTTTAACTCATGTGGTTCATGCATGAGGAAGGATGAGTAATGTCTCCTGATCTCAATCATCTTGGGATCATCCTCTCAATTCCTTGAGTCTGAGGGGTAAAATGTGGAGGATTTTGAAGGATATGTGCTGGTTTTCATTTTGATGGATCTGTGTGGCATCTCAGTGGCTGGTATGTAGATGTTTTTGTTTTTTATGTCATGCACTTTCCATTGTAAATCTGAAGATTTTCTATCAGTGTGTGTAGACCTTCAGTTGAGTAATTATTGTGGATACTATGCTAGTGGTTGTGATTTCATACATTACCTATACCACAAAAGGGTAAAAATCCCTTTAGATTAAAATGACTGTCCAAGCTTCATTTAAAATCAGAGTAGCGACTTCACATTCATAACGAGGGTCCAGGATTCTCCGCTGCGTTTGCTGGAGGCCTTACTGACAGTTTGTAATGTTTCATGGAAGACGTGTAGAAGACCTGGTAACCGAATCTCAATAATTAAGATTTACTGGTGGTCGAAATGTGGCCTCTCTAAGAAAGAGCGAGTTATGTACAACTCTGCTGAACCACCTGTGTGTTCACATATACACACACATAGTATAGAAAGATTAAAAGCTGCATCTGTGTGTAACTGTATAATTTCCTACCCACTTATTACATTAGGGCTACTGCTGTGTAATGTTTTACAGGAATCCACAATTAAATACTATAAACATTTTAAATTTAATTTTATTGTAAATAAAAAACAGTGGCGCAATCATAAATCCTGATCATGGAAAAAAGTGGAGCAAAAAATATAGTATAATTTTGTTAGTAGGGCCTATTATACTATACTCCTAACCATTGTAGGTTGATTCCCTGAAAAGTGGCTCTGTGGGACTATTAAAACTTTTAGTGTATCCCGACCAGCAACTGCTATCAGTTTATTCGACTAATGATAGCGAATTGGATTTCGCTGTTTGAAATTGTCCCGCAGCAAAGAGTAAAACTTTCTTGACGTTCAGCCCCAATATAGTGTCATTTTTTGCAAACCGTGCCTTTTCCCATTATGTCCTTAAATCACACCATTTTATATTTCTTAATGTTTTGCTAACATCATGTCCCTTTTATTGTAATTTCTACCTATTGCAATAAAAATTTACTATACAACATGCTATTTCTATACTTGATTTGTCTCTTAAAACTACTTTTATTGGTGTAAATGAGCGATCAAGTTGATTCAATCATATTAAATAATACTTTTCACGTTTTACAGTGTAACCTATTATTAGCCATCACTTGAAAAAATTAATAAAGTAGGCCTAATTCTAAAGACCCCATAAAGATCTCAAATTTTGATTTTACATAATACTTTCTTTGTTGTTTTAAACTATGGTTTCCCATGTAAACTTTTCTAAGAGTAATATTACCTGAATATTCCTCATATTTGATTTCTTGGGAGCATGATTACACATACAACTCGCCATGCAACGCAATTAACATGGAATAATGTCAGACATTACAATCCACCACTGCGCAGATAACAAAAGTAGTTTTTATGAAGAGAAGATATGAATTCTTTTAAGTTCAGGTTGCGTCACAATTCTCTCTCTATGCGTCCTCTGCTGTGTTTACTCGTAGGCCAACTAACGACCCGACAACCGCGAAAACAAACAGCAGTAAGATGGCCGACTCCCGCGCGCGGCAGGAATAGCTGACATTCGTTTGTTCCATCGCCGTCGCTCCGAGCGACAGAGGCCAATCACTGCAGCAGCCGCGTGACCTTTAGCATGCAGATGAGCCGCGCAGCGCACGTGCTTATGTGTGTGTGGCCGGTAAATATGAACGGGAATGAAAGAGCGGAGCCATAATGACGCGCGGCTCGTTAGGGAGCACGAGACGGAAGATATTAAAGAGCAGTTAAGAGCAAAACGCAGACACGCACATGCACCTTTCTGCAGGACTCTCTCTCTCACAGACACACACACACTTCACCTGTCTAACACACTGGCGCGGACGCACACACATAATGCGTGCATTTACACTTGTCTAACTCACACAAACACGTGTGACTAATATGCGAAGAAATAGACATTTGATCAAGCTTAACAGGCATATACACGCATTTCTAACTTACAAAAACATACATATTTCATGCATCTAACACACACACACACACACACATTTAGGCTATACTGCCTTTCTTCTATGGATCACTAAAACGGTCTGACACAAACACATTCATCTTACTAGCACATAGACACTTTACCTGTCTAACACGCACCTCACAATTCACCTGTCCAACATACACAAACTTTCCCGTCTATCACACACACTTCAACTGTCTAACGCGCACATATACCCACAATTCACCTGTCCAACATACACACACACTTATAGAGCGTCGCAAGTTCTATGTGTGTGTGTGTGTGTGTGAGCGCTGCGCTGCCGGGGTCTTTTAGCACGCTGGCATTAGTATTCACAGACAGCGCTTCACTTCAGTGCCTGAATTAATTTGCCACCGTGCGCGTGTGTATCGCATCACAGAGAGCGCGAGACCGCGGCAGAGCGAGCGAGAGACAGACAGTGTGTGGTGATCTCCCGGAGTCTCAAGCCTCTTTTCCTGTTATTTTATTGCGATTTAAATACTTCACTTCTCTAATGCATGTAATCTGACTAATCAGTGCAGGAAATTGCCCACAGTCTGTTTCTAAAGAGGAAACCGTTCTGTGCCGAACCCACCACAGAAAGAGAGACGGGCTTCCGACGGAAAGCAGCATGCGCGAAGAACGAAGATCGAGCGTGTGCGTGCGTGTGTGTGGTATTTGTATTCCCTCCACGTTCTCCGCAGCACACCGGATAATTCCGCTTTTTCCTCTTATTTTGATATATGCAGCTCCTGAGTCAGCGTGCGCCTGCGAGGACGTGCTTTTATTGCGCGCTCGCGCTCTCTCGCTTGTCTGTCGGATGAATAATATGCCGTCCAGGGGGCCCTTGTGCCGTACGGCCGGAGCGAGAGAGAGATTACCGGTTTGTCGTTTTCCCTCCGCGCTTTTTTTTTGCACTCGCATGTGTGCCTGCATTTGATTGAAGACCTCCGGCGTATCCGCACACCGCCGGCTAATTAATTGATCGATTCGGCACGTGCAGAGGGCCTGCCGTCTCGTTCGACGTGCGAAACGCTCTTGCTAATTGAGATTCCGTGTTCGTGCACGCTAAACATTTGGAAAGGTCTCTCTCTCTTGTTTATCCTGTAAACAAATGCAAAACGTTCCTCCTTGTTGCACTACAAACTAATGAAGTCACGCAAATGCTCTTTTAAAAATGGTGAAAGGAAGTGCTTTTTTTCTTACTTCCCCGTGTCTTTCTCTCTCTTCTAGGCGGTTTCCCGCTGGGATGTTTTTGAGAGAGGCAGAGCCGGTAATTTCAGCACGGCAGACAATGCGATCCGCAGGCGTTTCTTTCCCCCGACACGCGGATCCTGTTCCATCTTCCTCTTCTTTCTCCCTGCCGTTCCTGTCCATCCTCCTTCCTGCGTATCTCTTCTCTCTCCGTCTAGGAAGAAAGCTCGGAATCACAAAAGTGTTTATGCCGCGCACGGAACACCTGGGCTCAGATCTGCGTTTAAAGTAGCAAAGTGTCGTTCTCACGTCAGACTGCTGAGATTATCAGTCAGCATGCGCGTGCATTTGGCATGCACGCGTGAGCGGTATGTTTAAGACAAGCCCCACATCGCAAGAAACACAAACCATTTGTATGACCCCTTCACCTCGGAATACCGCCTCCAAGAATCGCACACACATATGCGCACATGCCCCTGGGGAGAAGGTGCGTTTATTAAACAGTCTGGTTA
The DNA here is from genome assembly GCF_001515605.1 of Sinocyclocheilus anshuiensis. NCBI lineage: Eukaryota > Metazoa > Chordata > Actinopteri > Cypriniformes > Cyprinidae > Sinocyclocheilus > Sinocyclocheilus anshuiensis. Next base: position 613,406 of record NW_015537941.1, on the reverse strand, counting down.
TGCCAACGGTAATGCGGTGTAGATGGATGGATGGATGGAGGGAGGGGGTTGGGCCAATTAGAAGGAAAATTGAATATGAGTCATCACACTGCCACACGGGCTTAAACGCTTCAACCATCGAATAGGAAATTACCTGGCTGAGAGGGCCTGACTGTTGTGTTCATTTATGTACCATAAACATAAAACCCAATGTGTATTATGTTTATTGTATTCTTAGATTTTTTTACATGTTATATTTCCATTTATTTATTCTTGTATCTTTATTAGTTCTGTCAAACGATTCATCGCGATTAATCGCATCCAAAATAAAAGTTTTTGTTTACATAATATGTATATTTTGTATGTGTACTGTGTATATTTATTATGTATATATTAGGGGTGGAACGGTACACAGATGTCAGGGTTCAGTACGTACCTCGGTTCGGGGGTCACAGTTCGATACGATTTCGGTACAACAGGGAAAAATCTACTATGCTCGGTTTCTTTTCATTTATGATTTAGTTTACAGATAAACAAGGGAAAAAAACAGTGTGACACGTAATGTAGCCTATATACGCTGAGTTTCAGTTCATTTTTGTGACCGGCTTAATTTGTTCACAGAAAGGAAACTCAAATGGCATAAAGCGACATCCTATTTGTTTTCTTTATATTACAAAAGCACAATATTTTGTTTTCATTGAGAGTGTACATTGCTAACTTGACAGCGCAGTTGGTACTTTATCAAAATAAAATAAAGTGAACCAAACATCAGCGCGCCCGCCTCTGTCACCATTGGAACGCGACTGAAGTACAAAGCCTATAATTTTATAGGCTTTGTACAAAGCCTATAATTTTATAGGCTTTGTAATTCAGTCGCGTTCCAATGGTGGAATGCCATATATTTATTACATATAAATATAATAAATAATAGTTTAGCATTCAGATACGTTACATCGCAAATATGGAAATATTATGGAATATTTGGATTTGAGCCGAATGAGAGAGGTAGGATACACGAGCACAAAGCTCCATTTCGCAAACAGTTGAGTGCACAAGCCTTTCAAGTATACTCTTTTGTCAGTCTGAGAGCTGTGATTCTGAATCAGCACATGGTCACTGTCTAGTGGGCTCTGTTTTCAAGTGCGCAACTCATGGCATTCGCTGTTCTTCTGCAGGCGGCCGGTTATCAAACAGCGTTGAATTGCTGCGGGCGCCCCCTTCTGGATTGGGGGTGAATTGCCTGTATTCGTTGTATGGCCTCATGCAACAAACCACGATGTCCGTACCGTGACGGTTCGGTACGAGTATCGTTCCACCCCTAGTGTATATAAATACACACACATGCATGGATATATTTAAGAAAAATATGTTAAGTTTATACATTTAAAATATTTACATATAATATCAATTATATTAATATAAATGTATACATGGAAATACATAGAAATATTTTCAAAATATATACTGTATGTGTGTGTATTTACATATACATAATAAATATACACAGTATACACACATATATTATGTAAACAAAAACTTTTATTTTGGATGCAATTAATCGCGTTTGACAGCACTAATCTTTATATTAATTTGACAATTTCATCCAACACAACCTTGTTAAATGTAAAAGTTCACACATTTTTACCTCTTTTATACCTTTTACTGCTTGTTTACAGCAATGTACAATTCATACAACATTTGACACTTTTCTCCAACACAACTTATTTTTTCTGTTGTGTTATGTCGACAGTACTATGATCGACTATATATAACAAAGCTAGTGGTTGTATGTAGGGCTGCACGATTAATCGAATGCGATTGTCATGCGTATTTTGATTTTATTAGTCACGTTGAATCAATAAAAGCAGTTAAATCTTCTGTTTATCCAGCTACCGCTATAGGCATTTCTTGGGTTTCTTCTGCGAGGCGTATTTGGAGTTTCAGCGCGAGAGCGCCCTCTGGCCTTTGGATGGAGATTTACTGCTGATCACAGAACCGTGCTTCACTGAAAGATACGCATGACAATCGCAGCTTCTGTCGAATCGCGATCTCGATTCCATTTCGATTTATCGTGCAGTCCTAGTTGTATGTATTATTTATTGCACATTTTTCACATTAAATGTGTTTTATAAGCGATTGTGTGTATGTGTGGTAGGTCTGTTTACACAAAGCTAGCAGTTATAGGTATATTACTGCAAGTTTATTTGTAGCTACCGCAACCTGTGCATAAAAATGTGAGCGATTGTGTGCATTCCTGTTTGAACTATTCGTGTTCGAAAAACATGTAATTTTTTGCATACCTTTGCAAAATGTTTCACAATTTATGATAACTTAAATTCAACTACATATTCAATAAAGCTAACAATTGTATGTATGTACACTTTTACTATATTACGACTGCACGTTTATTTTTAGGTAGTGCATCCAGTATATCAAAATGTACTTATTTTTACGTTTGCTGTTTTTTTACAAATTATACTGTGATCAACTATATTCAACAAATCCAGAGTACGTTTATTGTTAATGTAAGTCTATTTGTAGGTAGCACAATTGTACTTGAGTGATTGTGTGCAGCCTTGTTTGAATGGCTTGTGTACCACAAACTTAAAAATCAACGTATATTGACGTTTTTTTCCACACTGTATTTTTACAATTTACGAAAACTCATATTCAATTGCACATTCAATAAAGCTAATAATTGTATGTATATTTCGACTCATAATACATCTGGTGTATGAAAATGTACATATAACTTATTTTTGCATTTTTTTTCTGTTGTGTTACTCTTTCAGCAAATTGTAATATAATCATCAATATCCAGCAAATCTACTGTTGTACATATATTGTTACTGTAAGTTTACTTGTAGCTAGCGCAATTGTTTGTTTGTTTTTATGTAGTGCATCCGGCATATGGAAAAGAACATACTTATTTTTATGTTTGTTTTTTTTCCTGTTGTGTCTTTCACCAAATTCTACTATAATCAACTGTATTCAACAAAGCTAGCATTGTACGTATATTGTTACTTAAGTTAATTTAAGTACATATGTTTATTTGTAGCTACCACATCCTGTGTATGAAAAGGTATGTGAATGGTATTGTTTGTTACAGTTCCTTTTGAACTGTTTATATATGATAAACAAAAAGTGACGTACATTATATTTGTATTTACATATATTTTTATTTATTCATTTGTAGCGTTTATATAATAGCCTACTTTTAGTTTTTATCCAACACTTTTAGCTTTTATCCAATCCAGTAATTTTTACTGTTTATCTTTTATGCGTTTAGTGCTACAAACAACTATATTCATCAAAGCTGTTGGCTGTACATATTGTCCAAATGCACATTTAGTTGTACCTAGTGAATTCAGTGTATGAGAATGTATGTGAGAGATCATTTATGTGTGTGTGCTAGTTTTGTCTGCTCTTGCTCTGCGAGTTCATGGTGCGTAACACACCCCGGAACATATTTCATAGTATTCTAAGCAGTGATAAAGGCATTGCATTATAAATATTATTATAATTTTCATTAAAATAAAGTATAACTCAGATAAACCATATATTGTCATAATCGTGTGTTTATTAGTCACGTTGAATCAATAAAAGCAGTTAAATCTTCTGTTTATCCAGCTACCGCTATAGGCATTTCTTGGGTTTCTTCTGCGAGGCGTATTTGGAGTTTCAGCGCGAGAGCGCCCTCTGGCCTTTGGATGGAGATTTACTGCTGATCACAGAACCGTGCTTCACTGAAAGATACGCATGACAATCGCAGCTTCTGTCGAATCGCGATCTCGATTCCATTTCGATTTATCGTGCAGTCCTAGTTGTATGTATTATTTATTGCACATTTTTCACATTAAATGTGTTTTATAAGCGATTGTGTGTATGTGTGGTAGGTCTGTTTACACAAAGCTAGCAGTTATAGGTATATTACTGCAAGTTTATTTGTAGCTACCGCAACCTGTGCATAAAAATGTGAGCGATTGTGTGCATTCCTGTTTGAACTATTCGTGTTCGAAAAACATGTAATTTTTTGCATACCTTTGCAAAATGTTTCACAATTTATGATAACTTAAATTCAACTACATATTCAATAAAGCTAACAATTGTATGTATGTACACTTTTACTATATTACGACTGCACGTTTATTTTTAGGTAGTGCATCCAGTATATCAAAATGTACTTATTTTTACGTTTGCTGTTTTTTTACAAATTATACTGTGATCAACTATATTCAACAAATCCAGAGTACGTTTATTGTTAATGTAAGTCTATTTGTAGGTAGCACAATTGTACTTGAGTGATTGTGTGCAGCCTTGTTTGAATGGCTTGTGTACCACAAACTTAAAAATCAACGTATATTGACGTTTTTTTCCACACTGTATTTTTACAATTTACGAAAACTCATATTCAATTGCACATTCAATAAAGCTAATAATTGTATGTATATTTCGACTCATAATACATCTGGTGTATGAAAATGTACATATAACTTATTTTTGCATTTTTTTTCTGTTGTGTTACTCTTTCAGCAAATTGTAATATAATCATCAATATCCAGCAAATCTACTGTTGTACATATATTGTTACTGTAAGTTTACTTGTAGCTAGCGCAATTGTTTGTTTGTTTTTATGTAGTGCATCCGGCATATGGAAAAGAACATACTTATTTTTATGTTTGTTTTTTTTCCTGTTGTGTCTTTCACCAAATTCTACTATAATCAACTGTATTCAACAAAGCTAGCATTGTACGTATATTGTTACTTAAGTTAATTTAAGTACATATGTTTATTTGTAGCTACCACATCCTGTGTATGAAAAGGTATGTGAATGGTATTGTTTGTTACAGTTCCTTTTGAACTGTTTATATATGATAAACAAAAAGTGACGTACATTATATTTGTATTTACATATATTTTTATTTATTCATTTGTAGCGTTTATATAATAGCCTACTTTTAGTTTTTATCCAACACTTTTAGCTTTTATCCAATCCAGTAATTTTTACTGTTTATCTTTTATGCGTTTAGTGCTACAAACAACTATATTCATCAAAGCTGTTGGCTGTACATATTGTCCAAATGCACATTTAGTTGTACCTAGTGAATTCAGTGTATGAGAATGTATGTGAGAGATCATTTATGTGTGTGTGCTAGTTTTGTCTGCTCTTGCTCTGCGAGTTCATGGTGCGTAACACACCCCGGCAACCTCTGCAGCGGCCGCCGCACCTCTTTCATCTCCCATAATGCCCCTCTCTGATCCTCTGCCCGCTAGCGCTCACGGGGAGGGGCTGTCAGCCACGGCTGATTAGAGTGTGTATGTGTGTGCGTGTCGGGGAGGGAGGGACTCTATTTTAGACTCCAGAGATCGGCCAATTAATTTCTTCATTCATGTCTGATTGCTTTGCTCCGGCGTAACGTACAATTATTGTAGTTGCCACTTAGGAGTAGCACTCCACACGGCCTGGACACACACACACACACACACCTCCATTCAAAGAGGTGCATACATCCACACACACATATTAAGTCATTTGAGCACACGGTTTGGCTTTCGACCTGTCGCAGCAAAGCAGAGGTGAATACAAACATTACTTGTCTCTATCATTGAACGGCATTCATGAACATATTTAACTTTCCGAGTGCAATATGTACATTAAAAATAGCATTATGACCGTATTGTTTCTAAAAAGAACCCTGCTAACCTGAATTTGCTTCACACCATAATAAATGCATATGTACATTAGTTTTCTTTTTGAATATATTTTAAAATGTAATGTATTCCTGTGATGCAAAGCTGAAATTTCAGCAGCCATTACTGCCGTTTTCAATGTCACATGATCATTCAGAAATCATTCTATATTATTATCAGCTATTATTGGTGTTTTTGGTTACAGTAGATTTAATTTTGTTTTTGTCATTCTAGTAATTGTTAATTGTATTTTGTATACTTTTATGCAGACCCCAGGAAGAACGTGGAAACTAATGGAGATCCAAAAGAAGAAAGAAAATATTCAGTTGAAAATAGTAAATATCAGGTGTGTTTTATTGGAATTTGACTGTAAATAGCTATGCTTTAATATGTGAAAGTAAATTATAGCTATACTTGTTATAAAATAAAGTAAATTTATCAACTTAAACACAAGTACAATTACATTAAGCTAAAAATAAAACATTTATAGTGACACTGGTACTGTGTGACATTTTTGGGAGTTTAAATCTCACAGAAATTTCTGCATTTCTTTATTTAATTTAATTATATATATATATATAGTGTATATTTATAAATGTATATATATATATATATATATATATATATATATATATATATAATTGAATTAAATATAAAATGCAGAAATTTCTGTGAGATTTAAACTCCCAAAAATGTTTGGCCTTCTTGCAGTTGAAGAGACTTGTTTGCCTATCAGCATTTGTGCAAATTGTGTTGGTGAGTAACTTAAACTAGCAACTAACTTAAAGTAGCACAGCTTTTTTTATTGTTGTTGTAGGTTTTTTTTTTTTTTTCAATGATTAGCAGTGAAGTAGCCCACTGTTTCTCATATGTAGCATCCAAATAATTTTACTGAATTGGTTTGTTTGGACAAAGTGATTTTTGAAGTTTATTGTGGCGAAATGGTGTTTTCTGGTTTAATTATAGTATACGTTTGTTTGTTCAGTTCAAGTTTTCATCAGGCAAATAGAGATTTCTGTTTCTGTTTTGAAGGTAAATTTATAGCAAAGTTTTTTAGTAACAAGCTACTTTTTTCAATGATTAGCAGTGAAGTGGCCCATTGTTTCTCATACCATTAGGAAATCCTATTCATTTAGCTGAATTTGTTTAAAAGGATGGTTCAATACTAAACAATTCAATGGTTCACTTTGGTCCCACAAGGAAGTGTCTTCAGTTTTGAAGTTTATTGTAACGAAATTGTGTTTTCTGGTTTTATTATTCATAATTAGTATAGATTTATTTGCGCTTCCGTCATGCTAATAGAGATTTTCCTAGTTTTTGGGCCATTTCCTGTGATTTTATATTTGAAGTAAATTATATTGTAGCAAAATTGTGTTTCCTGGTTTTATTCGACATATTTGGTATAAATTAGTTAAATTTGTAAACTTTCATTGTTTTTGTGCCATTTACTATGTCTTGCTTTTTAAAGTTGTTTTTTTTGTAGCAAAAATTGTGTTTACTGGTTTCATTAGTCAAAATTAGTATTTTTTTTTGCCAGTTTCTGTCTTCTGTTTTGAAGGTTAGTTTATAGCAAAGTTTTCAGTAATGAGCTTCTTTTTCCCACTGTTTCTCATACCAGGAAATCCTATTCATTTAGCTGAATTAGTTCATAAGGACGGTTAAATACCAAACAATTCAATGGTTCACTCGAGTCCCCCAAGGAAGTGTCTTCAGTTTTGAAGTTTTTTGTAGCGAAAAGTGTTTTTTTGTTTTGTTAGACACATTTTGTATAAATTTGTTCAAGTTTTCATCAGCCTAATAGAAATGTTCCTTGTTTTTGTGCCATACTGTGTCTTGCTTTTTAAAGTGAAGCTCACTGTAGCAAAATGTTGTTTTCTAGTTTTATTAGTCATATTTTGCATAAATTGATTTGCTCAATTTGTTTGAGTTTTCATTAGTCTTATAGAGATTTTCATTGTTTTCCTTTCTGAGGTTTATTGCAGAAAAATGGTGTTTCCTGGTTTTATTAGTCATATTTAGAATAAATCTTGAAAAGTTTTAATTGGCCTAATAGAATTTTTCATAATTTTTGTGCCATTTACTGTCTTACTTTTTAAAGTTTCTTGTCGCAAAATGGTGTTTTCTGCCTTATAAAGATTTTCATTGTTTTTGTGCCAGATTAAATAAGATCTGATTCATCTGCAGAATTCAATTATATAATCAGATAGCTGGTTTTAGATACTTTTTGTTAGTTCTTGTAGTGTCGCCAAGTGCTTTTTCAAATCTTGACTGTAAATGATAAGTAATTTCGGAAGCGAGTTTGAAAGTAGCTTCGCCAACACTGGTACACACACATTCGGTCATAAACGAGGAAAAGCGCAAGACAGAAACATCAAGAGAGACAGGAAAGTCTGAAATGGGCTGCCCGGCTTTGAAATTTGTGGGGCGAGACAGAAGTGTCAGAAAAGAAAAGATACAGAAACCACGAGCGAGAGAAAAAGGCATAAAGAAGCGGGGAGAAAAACGCGACAGGGGAAAAACGTGCGCGATTATGTGAGAACAGGAGAGCCAGATCACAGACTACGAGCCCACTCTACATTCAGCCCGAGCAATTAGAGACCCGCGACCACAGACGAGAAAGAGAGAAAATTACACTTCCTCATTATTCAAATCACTTAGAAAATGAGGCACGTCTCTCTCCATCTCTCTCTCACTCCTTATCTATTTTCTTCCCTCTCTTCTGTGCGCTGCAGCGATGGTGGTGTTTGTGTTCCCTCTCTCTTTCTGCAAAGATAAGCCCCTGGAAAACGCTGTCATTACTGTCCCTCCTTCGCTCCCCCCGCGGGGTTAAATGATTCTCCTCGCTCTGTCACTCCACTCGTTTCTTTATCTATCACTTTACCAAACCCGAGTGGGATCGATACCCCTATCGACTGCAGGATGCTGTCTACACACCCGACTTCCTGCGGCAGGGAGGAAGAGAAGAAGGGAGGGAGAGCAAGGAGGTGAAGGGCCTTTCGGTTGGCGTCACTCAATCGCTCCGTTCTTAGAAATTGGACTTGGAAATGAAGCAGCCAGGAATAATAGCTCTCTCTCTCTCCCTGTGCAGCGGCGTATTAGCCGGGTTAGGCACCGGAGAAAGCTCTGACAGACGGATGAGATGCGTTTTGAGACCCGGGTCAGGTTGAAATCAAGTGGGAATCCGGCAGATTAGATTGAACAGCACCTTTGTGCAATTCCCGTTGGTGTTTTCATTCGAAAATCGCAATTTTCACAATTGCAAGATGTTGTCATGTTGGCAAACGCATTTTTTCTTTACATTTGACCATCCATCCCTTTTGAAATCAAAGGTTTGCTGGATTCTCTCGCAGAGTAAACTATTGTTTAAGCACCCTAGATTTTCTTCTGCCAACATAACATCTGATCCATATTTCAGCTCAATCTGTCCAAGAAACAACGTGTTGTTATTGTTTACTAAAACTAATTGAAAATGTTTTTTGGCAGTTGAAGTAACGCTGAAATAAAGTGAAATAAATATTTAATGAAAAACATAAAAACCTTAAATGGAAATGGGAAGTCTTGCCTTGGCAACTAACCACAATTAGTTTAAATTCTAAGTACAAAAATACTAAAACTAAAATATTTTGAAATAAAAATGAAGCTAAAAATATATATATTTTTTTAAATGACAAAACATAACAAAATGACTAGATTTTAACTTAAAGTAAAAAACTGACAATATTAAAATAAGCTAATTTAAAATATTAATAAATACTGTAATAGTCAATGTTATTTTTACTATCATTGAGCTACAATTATAGTTTTTATTATTATTTTGAATTACTTTTTATTTTTACGTTTTCAGTTTTCTGACTTAATAAATACTATAATTGTCAGTGTTATTTTTGAGATACTATTATAGTTTATATATATATATATATATATATATATATATATATATAAGCTAATTCAAAATATTAATAAATCTAATAATAGTCAATGTTATTTTAGTTTAATTAGAATACTGTTATAGTTATTATTAATATTTTGAATACGTTTTTAATTTTATATTTTCCATTTTAATTTCTTGTGTAATTTTTAATTTCTATTATTTTTAAATAATTTTTATTTCAGTTTTTAGCTTTAGTTATTTTAGTACATCAAGTTAAACTAATTGATAATGTGAAATTTCTTGGGGAACTAGCTGAAATAAGTTTATATATTTAATTTTATTTCAATTAATGTTTATTTTATTTCAAGTAACATATTCAGTTTTAGTTTTTGTTAAATATAATAAATCCAAAGTTCTGGCATGAAACTCTAGATGGTGTAGTCTGATAAATTCTAACTCAATCTGACATAATGACATCATTATCACATGGCGCAGCTGATTGGTTCTTTTTGTATCAGCAGCCAATGAGCTTGCTGCTCAACATTCAAATACTGGGCCAGTGCTTGCTGTAACAAAAACCCTCCACCATCCCCAGCTCCACCTGTATAGATCTGCTATGGTGTGATTCATGTATGCTACATAGGGGGGTTATTTCATATGTGCAGCAGCAGTATTTCTTACATGCTCACAGCAGCATGTTGTGGATGTATTCCACCGGACTACACTTGGAATCTCCCGCCTTGCTCTAAAATCCTTGCTCGCATCTTGCGTCTCTTTTAAAACTTTATTTCCTCCACTTTTCTTCACCTCTAATCCCTATTAGCCTCATTTTCAGCAATAGACTGAATACCTCTACCATCAGTTTTTGTTAAAAATTACTAAAAGTTTCCCGTTTTCCATTTTGGGTGTGCCGTCTGAGATCTTCCATCGCCGGCGCACACACAAAAGCCGAACAAACGGCTCACAACCGTCTATAAAAGCGTTCACCCCGAGCAGACAAAGAGAAATGGAATGTGTAGCAGAGAAGAGAGAAATCATAAGTGTCTAGGAGATTTACTCGGTGTGTGAGTTTGGTCAGCTCTCAGGCAGGCCTGTTTGATGTGAATCTCCGATCGGGTTTCTTTTCATGTACACACAAATGCAGCTGGCGCACACACTCGTGCATCACTGCGGCTTTGAAGGTAGCAGATGCGGAGTTCTGACGGAGGGCAGGTGTGTAGCCTGTCTCTCTCTCTCTGTCTCTCTCTGTCGGTCCAGGGGCAGGTCACTGTAAAGGTCAGCGTGCCGGTGATGGAAAGGGACAGCAGCGTCTGTTGCCGTGGGGACGGACCAGACACGTTATCAGAATGCCACACACTGGAAAGCGCGAACTCGCCAGCATCACGCACACACACGTGCACGCTTGTAGAAAAGCCAAGCGAGGCCTTGCGTCCTCAAGGACGGGTTGGACTTGTGAATGTCTTCGTTCATGTCTGTTTTTGTGCTGTTACATAGAAAATATAAAGCAGAGTGTCTGAGGAAGTTTCAATGGTGCCAATTTTCTAAAAACCTTGTGTCTTTCTAAGAAACTTGATTGCAGACTTTTTACCAGCGAATATTCATGGCTTTAGACTGTTGGTCACTTAGAGGCATATCTTGAACTTTAGGCCCTGTGGACGTCTAGAAAATAAACACGCTTCGCTAGTTGTTTTAATTTGTCTACTAACAATGTCCATTATAGAATATACATGCATTACAGGAGAATTTTGTTTTTATTTCTACCTGAAAGTCATAAAAATTGTCACCACATTTGTCATTTCCATCACATTTCAAATGATGTTTTGTTTTTAGTAATATTTTGTGACAGAAATTATATTTTGAATGTTTTTGAAATAAAAAAGTCTAATTCTGTTGTCTTTTTAAGGCTTATTTCAAAGCTACAGTAGTATTTTGTGTGACCTAAATACACGTAATTAAATAATATTTACATTTTTGCATAATGTGATATTACAATTAAATTACAGTTTGATTGTAAATGATGCTGAAAAATTGTGGAAAAAAACTATTTATCACAGGCACTTTAATCACGAGTATTTATTTATTTATTTATGCTTGATTGGAAATAATGCTGAAAAATTGAAAAAAAAAGAGTAATTGAAGTATTTATTTATATATCCCAGGTTTTTACATCCATCCGTCCATCCATCTATCTATTAATTAATTAATTTATTCATTTATTCATGCTTGATTGGAAATGATGCCGAAAAATTGTAACAAAACAAAACGGCAAAAAGAGAGTACGGTAAATGAACAATTTATTTATATATCCTTTGAATCACATTCAGTCACTATTACCCACTCCATGCTCCATTTGTAGTTGTTTATCGACCCCCAGGACCACAAGGTAACTTCTTGGATGAATTAGATGTGCTGCTCTAAACCTTTCCTGAGGATGGTACTCCCCTAGGTATGCTCGGAGACTTCAGCATCCACCTAGATAAACCTCAGGCTGCAGACTTCCTTATTCATGGCGTAGTTTCGGTTGGAGCGTGTCAGCGGAGCGATCTTGATGGAAAACGGAATGAATTATTGCTGGTTGACTGTAATTATGGGCATTTCAGCATAATGAGCGAATGAGAATAATTATCTTTCAGCTCACATCCAGGGCATTTTCCATATGAATATCAATTAAGACTGTCTGGACAAATGCATTCAACAACAGCGGAGAGGAAGTCTCTGGAGAGCCTCAACTTTTCCTTTACTTACAAGCCAAAGATTAGCCCATGGGATTTTGATTTGATCTAATTGTGTCCATTTGAAAAGCAGGCCTTTCATGGTTTACATCTGTATGCATCAGTCTGCATATTTAACTGTGCATGCTCATTTCCCTTATTTATACATTTAGACTATATTCTCACCTAATGTTAATATTTAAAAAACACTAATAATTTTAAAACGCCTTTAAGCAGATATCAAAATTAATATCCATATTTTACACTGTTTAGTGGTGACACCCAAAATCACTTGTAAAACAGTTGATTTTAGTTCTTAGCGTTTTATTTGTAATCTAATTAGATAAAGCATAGATTTTTATCATTTAATCACAATTTCACCATCCAGTTAGGCACATCAACCATAACTCCTTCAAAAACAGCCAGAAACCTTGGAGATTGATGATCAGCTGACTTTCTCAGACCACATTGCTAAAACTGCCTGGTCCTGCAGATTTGCGTTACTCAACATCAAGAAGATCAGGCCCTTTCTTTCGGAACATGCTTCACAACTCCTTGTTCAAGCTCTTGTTCTGTCCAGGCTGGACTATTGCAATGCTCTCTTGGCAGGTCTTCCAGACAGTTCTATCAAACCTTTACAATTAATCCAGACTGCGGCAGCTAGATTAATTTTTAATGAGCCAAAAAGAATGCACGTCACACCTCTGTTTATCAGTTTGCACTGGCTACCAATAGCTGCTCGCATAAAATCAAAGGAAATAATGTTTGCCTACAAAACCACCACTGGCTCTGCACCCCTTTACCTAAATTCATTACTTAAGACTTATGTGCCCTCTAGAAGCTTGCGTTCTGCAAGTGAACGGCACTTTATTGTGCCATCTCAAAGAGGCACAAAATCACTTTCACAGACTTTTACATTAAATGTTC